>NC_079208.1:54338529-54652947 GCF_026745355.1 Beta vulgaris subsp. vulgaris | reverse complement strand
GAAATAAAGTGCTTCACAATCTAGTATTTCTTGTAAGCAACTCTATTCTTAACATGTCGAGGGTATCATTGACTATTGAGGAAAAAAATACTTTGCAGCTTCATCACCTCAAAAGTTCATCAAAATTTAATTAAGTTCGTCCAAATAATTTCCAAGAGAAAGACAACGTACCAAACTAAACTTTGGTAATTGAATAATAAGTACTTCAATCTTAATCAGGGACTATTGATACTACTTTAATCAGCCTACGTGCTGGTTAGTTAGCTAGAATTGAGAATATACATCGATCTATTGAATAAAGTGCAATTATACTAATTATTGGATTTTTTCTAATACCATTATTCTAGTATAATATGACTTACATATAAATACTCCTATTATTGAAGTTGATATCTCAAACTATACATTGAATAAGCAAATCAAATGTGATCAAACAAATCAAAGGAGACGATAATTACTAATTAGGGATACTAATGGATGTAAATTATATTAATTGGTTAAAGTTTGGCGGTGACCCAAATTCTGTAATCAAATCTCGTCTACACCAATTGTTCTTGTAGCTTTTTATATCCGAAAAAAACTAATTACGGATGATATAATACAATAGATAAAGTCTTCCAATAGAGAGAATGATCCATAGAAAATTAAACCAAGTCTTCAGAATAAAGACATCTCTGCTGATTAAAGAGTATCTTACAAGTTTTTCTGTAGGACGAGGTTAATTGGTCACGGGTACCATTACGCTTTACCTAATGAAGTCTTCAAGGGCAACATAAGCTTTCATAAATGTTTGAATCACACGGTGATAATAATTGGTGGCCCCTATTCATTTGGTGGCTGTCTGGCTGATAGCTAAAGTACCCGATTAAAGTCATAGATTTCTTGGACTCTTATACTAATTTTATTATCATTAAGAGTTGTTTATGAGACATTATATTTTTTAACTTAAGATAATTAGACAATTCGTAGTTGGAGATTGATACATCTATCACCTGATAAATTACCCACTGAAAATGGATAGTTCGACAGAGTTTTTTTGTTTCTTTATAGCATATATATTGACGTCGGGGTGTACCTTTCTTTAATGAGACGAAATCAAGAAGCCATTATATTCTTGTGCTAGTTTTTAAAGCAGTGCAATGCTCATGTTATTTTGTTAATGTGGTAAAATGATATTTATATGTCATTAGGTTTGATGATAAACAAGTTATTTAAGTTATTTTCTCTATTTTGTGATCCATTTGAAACGTTTTTAGACATAAAGTATTAGTTATTGACATTGAAACTAACAAAATTATTTTAGTAAAAAATACTTAGGTAATTCAGTAAACCCAAACTCTAATTGTCTTAACAAGCTATAAGCTTGCCTAGCTTGGCCTAGTGGTAAGAAAAGAATCTTCCAACCTCAAGGTTGGGGGCTGGGTTCGATTCTTACTAGGACACTTTTGGAGAGGGTTTCCACTTATCATCCCCCAAACTCAAAGTGTCTGCTCGCAAACGCAGGCTGGGTTAACCTGTGAGAAGTTCCAGTCTAATAAGGCCCACGGGGTCCTCAGTCCCCCCCTCCCCCCCCCAAAAAAAACTCTAATTGTCTTTTATCTTAATAGTTATCAATCTAATTTGTATGTAATAATTAATATAAAGACAATATTATATTATCTTAGAAGACAACCCTTTAAAAGCTGTGATAAATAATGTCGTAAAAACAAAGTTTTCTAAATCAATTTTATTGCAATATTAATTTGTTTTTGGTTCGATTGAATGAGGTTCATATTTTGAAAGACATTTTTTTAATCTTATAAACTCCACCTCATTCTCAAATGTTTATCTATTTTAATATGCATTTAAAATAAAGAATAAATGATATGTTATTATTATCTAGATAAATATATTTTCATAAGTTAGAAAACTATATCGCAAATGAATTTCATTTTGAAACATATTTCGAGCGCTCTCTAATGGTATAAAAATTTTAATATTTCAAATTATTTAGTAAAAGTTATATTCAATTTACATCTCTAATATATAAGGGGAGGGGGGAGGAAGTTGGTGTTCGCGTTTGAAAATACTAAATTACCATTAAACCCTAGCCTCCCCCTACCCCTTCTTCATCAATTAGGGGTTGTCATGGATGTTTTCATCCATGGTAAGCCCCTTTTCCCCTTTTATTTCCAGTTTTTAATTCATTTTCTTGTTTTGTTCAATAAATTAGTCTCTCTTTATGAGATTTTCTCAAATCCTGTTATGGGGTTTTTAGTTTTTGTTTTGAAAATCTCTTTCTCCCCTATGGGAGTTGTGAGTATGGTTCTTTTGTTTTTAGGTATGAGAAATTGTTCTCATTGGTAAAGTTCGAGACTCAACACGAAGGTATTGGAATCTCGGATGCGGTCAACCTGACTCGATCAAGAATGTTCTTCCCAAACTATATCAGAATGATAGACTTTCTCATCAATAGCTGCTTGATTCAGCAAATACAAGAGGATTGTGCTGTATTGTTTGATCTGGTTCATTGTAGTTTCTTCGAAGACGAATTTGATTTAGTCTTGTTTAATTGTATCTTGTTTTACTTTAATACATATTGTAGATGCCGTTTGGCCTTCAATTAATGAAATTTCTCTTTCAAAAAAATACTAAATTACCATTAATGATCTAATGGGATAAAAAAATTACAAAAGAAAATAATTTAAGAATCATTTTCTATTTCAACTTAGCATTTTAAGTGGATATAAGACACTATTTTAAATTGATGCACCCATCACGTGCATATAAGGCTAGTAGTGTAATAGTTAAGGTTGTCTATTCAAAATCAAACTCTTATTTTATTTCAAATCTCCTTATATTTATTTATGTCTATTTTAGAACTCCATTTTTTTAAAATTAAAAACTAAATATAATGACATGGCATGCTTACAATCAGAATTATATATTTTTACATGTTTTTAAATTATATTATAAATGGATCTTATTTCGAAGTATATTCCGGTCATTCTCCAATGGTATAATAATCTGAATCATGTAGCAAAAGTTATATTCAATTTACATGGTATAATAATTTAGTTTGTTTATTAAAAACCAAAATCAAATCTTCAGTTATAATTTAGTTTGTTTATTCAAAACCAAGCTCTAATTTTCCCTTATCTAAAACTTCTTATAATTATTTATATCTATGTAGAATTTTTTTGAAAAAATTAAATAAAAATGAATGACATGACAATCTTAGGTAGTGCGCTCTATAATCTCGAAATTTTGAGTAGCTTCCTATGCTCCCGAAAAGTTTATCCTTATGTATATTAAGATTAAGGTTAAGGGAAGGCTTTATTGATCAATATATTATATCTTTTAGAAAATAGAATTTAACACATTTTTATCCTAAAAAAAACTATGTTTCTGTGTGATAAAGTTAATGGATACAATTTTTACTTTTTTTCATATTGCAATTGTACTTTTCGACAAAAAGTAAGTTTTATCACACAGAAACATGGGTTGATTTATAAATAACAAGTGTTTTAAACACATAAATAGGAGTTGGTTTTTAAATAACAGGTGTTTTAGACTCACAAACAAGGGTTCTCAAAGTAACGTTTGTTTTTTCTCTATCTTGTATTAAAATTTGTCGAGTTTTATTGGATGGGATATATTTTTTTTAAATCCAATTAGTCTACTTTTTCAGCTTTTTGTTTGAATCCTCCACCAACTTTTTTTGCAAAATGGTCCTTAGCTTGATAGTAGTTTTCAGTTAGTGTTTTATCATTGCTCCAAGGAGAAGATGTATAAAACTTCCTAAAATTATCGCTTGTCTTGTACTTGTACAACTGTACAACCTGAACTTATTATAGAGATTAGAGACACAATCAAAGAGAAGAAAAAGGCTAAATTACAAACTGTTCAGTGATAAATAAACGGACGGAAAACCATTATGCCCTTAGGTCTAGTTAGGCAAGAAAAACTCAAGTATATCTCCTATTTTGCACAACTGCACACATGATATGCACATCCACCCCACCATATTTGCACGTAATTTTGATCTTAAACTATATATTTGAAATATTTCACCTAGTTCAAAAAAATAATATCAAACAACAATTAATATCCTGACATATCCCTGAGGGCCAATAACTAGATTTTGATTTACACATTGAGATAGAAGTAGAACTACCAAAATCCTTAGTAATATATATGTCATATATTTCTCTAAAAAGCTCTCACATAAATGAGAGAAGTGTTTCACTTAATTCTGAAAAGAGAAAGTATTAATCAATACGTACCATCTAATATAGGTATGTGTCACCTCATCAATGAGAGCTTGATCTCACCTTCCCTAGCTTACAAACTGAAGTCAATCATTGATGCAGTGCGGAATAGTCAAAAACATTTGTATCCAATCACTACTTAATTTAGGAGTGAATTAAGCTGCCTAACTTGAAAGTCAATTATGCATTTGCAAGTCGACTAGGTCAGCTATTGACTATACATATGGTATCTTCACTTGTACGTACTCTTTAGTCTTCAACTCGTGTTTATATTCAAAGTCATCATACTATTTGCTTGGCATTTTGAGGAACTCGAACACTTACATTATGTCTAGCAAGTAGCAACTACGCATCAATAAGTATTAACCAAACACAAATTAAGCATGAAAATTTTGAAACTAGGCAACAAAAAGTGTTATATCAGAACAAAACTTCATGCACATAAGTTAACTTAGGCCAATCTAACAATTTAAACCACTCAAAAACAGAGTATATGTTCATACCCATCTTTGACTTGCATCATTTATTAAGAGTATATATCATATTCATATAAACCCAACATTTAGTGGAGGTGGTGGGGAATTCACCTTGTGATTTGGAGGTCACCAGTTCGAACCCCACTATCTACTTATGCTTGAGAGTAGGGATTCCCTTATATCCCCCTCTATTCTCAAGCGTTGACCTGTGTAGCTAGGTTGGCTGACCTGAACGAGGTGCTAGTCCAGTAAGATCCTTCTTCTTACCAACGGGCCAAAAAAAAATCATATTCATATAAAGTTTCAAAATAGGCATGTTCCATGAACTAATATATCAATCATAGTCCCACAATAACAAAAATAACAAAGAAAGTAGTTCATAAAATGAATAGAGTAGATTAATTAAATATAATAACAGCCAATATACAAGTTTACTACATTGGCATACTAATCTTATAAGTTAACATATAATCAAATCAATGAATCATAAAAGTATCTCTACATAAAACTACAATAATACTCCTAGTAAACCTCAAGTCCATATAGCACACCAGCATGATAATGAGGTACATTATTTACAAAATGAACTTCCACCAATTTCTGAAATGCCTGCCAAGTTAACAAACTATCAGAACCAGCTTGATGACACTTCCCAACTGCACGTTTAACTTGCAATGTTTTCGCAACACGATCTAATCCTCCATACAAACTCTTACAAAACTTCATCATATACTTTATATCATAAACTTTGTCCCCAAAAAACACTCTTACAATTGCTAAAAACTCATTTAAACTCGATGGTAAACTTTGACGTGTGAGAATTTTAATCAAGTACCCAAAATCATACGCACTGTGAAATGTAACCCAACTTACTGATTCATTACAAACTAAACCAGAAGACATCATTAAAACAGCAAATCTCTCAGAATTTATCCCTTCTTTTTTGTTCTTAATAAAGTCAATACCTTGTTTTCTTAATAACTCAACTGAGTCAAGCGCGTGTGGATCACGGTCAACGTCAAAGTCAGAGAAGTTAAACTCCCAGATGAACTGATTATCTGTACCTAAATCTGGGAGATTACCTGACACGTCGGATAAAGTGAGACCCACTTGGATGAGATTTAGATCGTCCACGTTGGATTTTAGAAATTTGTAAAGATCTGAAGGACGACTACCATGAGTGTAAGTTTGAGGACGGTGGATTACACCAGGAAATTCAGTATCCATTGATATATATGGGTAATTATCTATTATGTTGCTGATTAATTCAAATTCATAATCCAAATTAGCAGCCCATACTTCTCTAATCACTATTGGTTTTGAATTTGACTTTCGTTGGAGATTTTGTGTATACATAATGGTTTTAAACTAAAAGAAAGATGCAATCTTTTTGTTATGTAATTATGTATATAGGTAGTATATGAGTAATTTTGGTGAGTTTTTGATGTGAAGAAAGAGAAAAGAGAGCATAGAGGGTGATGAGGATGAAGATGGGGATAAGGGAGTGAGATAGTCTATATAGAATATAAGAGGCTGCTTTGTTGCTTCGGAGAAAGGTGTTGAATAATATTCTCACTCCACTTGAAGAGAAGAAGAAGGGAAAAAGGTAATGGTGAATGGTCTAATTTCAACGCGGTCTACTTTTGACCATGTGTATAATAATATACTACTGGTAGGCTGTGACGAAAAGAATTGGTCCACAACTCCACACTCACAACAACGCCTAGATGGTGCATCCACTATTACATGTATTCTATCCGTTTCATATTACTCGCTATACTTTTTGGAGAAGAAAGAGGTAGAGAGTAAAAAAGAAAAAGGACTCATGTGAGAATAGAGAGATATAGAGAGTTTATTACCCAAAAAGAAAGTGTAGCAAGTAATGTGAAACTTCTTATAATGAAAAGTGTAGCGAGTATTATGAAACGGAGGAAATAGTATGATTGTACATGTATATTAATAGCAAAAATGAGATGGTGGAGTAGTGATATATATCACTTCCGAACTTATATCCGTGAGATTTAGGGATCAAACTTTATAGGACTCAGTTTGAGGATTTCCCTTATATATAAATGACAAGCTGAACGAGCATATGTACATGAATATCAAGTCAAATGAACATATGTACATTTATGTTAGTACATGTTCGTTAGTATTGGTTTTTGTGTTCATAATCTAGTTTTTCATGTTTATCGTGCGTATTGTTCTCATATATACATATGTATATGTACTAATATGGGCATACTCCCCACCATCTATTATTTAAATTTAAATTGATTGATTAACATTTTACTATTATTCAATGATATGAAACTTTGTTTTTATCCATTAAAAAAGAAAGTTTGATTTGGTAAACACTTGATTGTAGTCTAGGTCTCTAGGATATTTAGAAATTTAATGCACGTTTTATGTTCACAAATCACGCATTCTACTTTTTTTTTATTTACATAAAATGGCGGCTGCCGCGGGTTGTCATATTGGCAACTGGGAACTGGAAATTAAGTGACGAGTATAGATTCAAAGCTTCCTTTAAGAAGAAAAAAAAAAAAAGAGGGTATAGATTCGAAGCAAAGCTCATGTCTGCCATTTCCACAGTTCAATGTCTATCTAAAGCCTAAAGGTAAAAAAAAGCCCACTTGCTTTACTTGGAGTTTTACTCAACTCAAGTCTTATTTCAATCATCTACATTCTATCCCCTAAATATCTATATGTGGATAGATATGTCAACTATGTTAATGTTAAGTGACCAAAACAACACAGTTTTCTCATGCTGTCTTTTTTATCTCATTGCTTATGAGGCCTAAATAGGAAATATAAACCACTGCCTTTTTTTTTTTCCTTTCTAAAAGTTAGATGGAGTCTCCTACAAATAAGGAGAAACTTGAGGGTGAATTTATTCCTCAAACTCAACTCCAAACTTCAGTGTGCCACATTAACTTTCGACTACTTTTTAATTTTATGGACTCATTTCAGATTCATTCTAATTCTATACTTTATCCATCAGACTCTCCACAAACTACCGTTTAAATTGATTTTACAAAAAAAAAAAAAAAAAAAAAAAAAAGACAAAAACTTTTAAGTGGCTAGAAATTTAATTCCTTACATGTCATAGTCTTGGATGGAGTTTTTGATTATCAAACTCACTATGAGACTCCCATCTTTTTCTTTCAACATTATTGCATAGTCTTTACTCAAGACTCTCAAAGTCTTTGCTCAATACTCCCCTAGACTACTAATATTCATATCCTAGAATCTATCTTGATTCTTGCAAGAGATAAATATCAAACCCCTATGATGAATTTGAAATTCTAGTCCACTAGGTCAGCTTAATTCTCAAATGACCCCTAATTTACTACATATGACCATCTATATCCCATGGATATTGAATTCGTGTAAAATGAGAACAAAGGTATCTTATCTCAGAAAAGTATAACAATACCCTTGCATATGGACGCTATCTTCATCCCAACCCTATAACTTTTTTTTTTTGTTGTTGTCTAATTTGATGGGGTCTAAATATACTCCCAAGTCCAATAGTTGCTCTTATACCTCTGCTTTATAACCAAGTCTTTAAGCCTACTTGGAAAGAAAGGACCCAAGGCCTGTTAGGTCTCACAAGAAACGTCTACAAATACTCCACTTGACACAAAGGTAAAGATCTGTTACTCTATCCATTCCTACTTTGTTCACTTGTCTACCGTCTGACTTAAGCATCGAAGAGGATTTACCCGTACAACCCCAGTTCAGTTTACTTGTTTTGTAGGTATCCATGGATGAAGATTCAACCCAACAAACTCAAAACTCTTTGGATCATCAAGGCCCACTTGTTTGATCCAGGACATTCACTTGTTTTTGACGGAAACTTAACTTAATAAATTGAGTTCCCAACATTTTTTGGATAATCTACCACCAGACCAAGTTCATGAATAGGAACAAACGAAAAAAAAGAGATCAAACATAGGGTTACAATGAAATAAGTACTAAATAGTCAATAAGAAAACGAGTTTTTAGACGAAACAATATTAGGAAAAATAGTAGGCCAAGCTAATAAGTAATAATTAATAGCTAATACTTCCTCATTTTTTTAATTGTTACATTTTCCTTAACTATTTGTTTCTCTTTAATTACTAATCTACAAAAGATGACAAGATATAGCTCCAAAAGATCATGTAAATTACCCTACTCTTTCCAAACCCTTGACACCCCTGTATTGCTATTGACCCATAACAAAGTAACCCAGCATTATCCCCTATTTAGAACAACACCAACCCAACCCAACCCAACCCACGCCACGTCCCCGCCCAATAACCAAGTTACTATGGGTCCAAGACTCAAAATTCCAATAATTGTGATTAGTCTATCCAAGTTCCAATAATTGTGATTAGTCTATCCAATCAATACAATTCAGTGTATAGATTACAGAAATGGCACATCCAACAACGTCCACACCTCAAAGTAGGAAGGAGAATAAAAAGGGAAATCTCAGAACACACAGTGAAGAAACTAATTCCAAAACATGAACAAGCAAGCAGTACCGGAAATTTTTTCCTTCCAAAGCTTCCCTATCAACAGTAGACATAATCAAACACTATACTGAATTATATAACCATACAAGGCATTCAGGTTCTGGTGTTTAAGCCTTCCCAACTTAGAAAGATGTGGGGCGTGCTAATCAAATAGGTTCACCTAAAAATAGGTTCCTTCTGGAGGTTGAACGAGTCTTCGGTTGTAGGGTGCAGCCATTTCTTTCCTTAGCTGAGTCAGAATATCCTCCATAGTAAACTCTCTCTGCCAATTTGCAAGCATCCCAAACTTCTTTGGTTCAACCTGACATTCATCATTGCTCATAAGAACTTAGCATGCAAAGCAAAACAACAAAGATGATAAAACCTAGAGCTCATCAAAAACAATATCACCCCACTTCTACATGTAATATCAATTTTCATGACAGATCATATGCGACCAACAGATATACCTGACAAGTAGATACCTTCATTATCTCAACAGGAAAAATCATGAGTAAGTGTGACCATACATAACTCCGAACACATTAATTACACATCTAAGTCATAAACTTATGGAGGCTCTGTGAAAAATCTAGCCAGATCAGATGGATACCATCAAACAGAGTCTACTAAAGGGCTAGATTCAAGCAATTTCACCTACAAACTAATAAGCCAGGTGCTAAGACATCAACAATGAACAAGTGGACTTAAACAACAATAACCATGTAAACTGTGATTCACCACAATAAACCAGACAATTGACTAATTCTTCTATTAGGAATAGATGCTCTACTCTCCCAATTGCAAGTACCTTGCAAAATGCTCATACCATTATAAAGAGTTACATGCTTAAGTTAACATCCTCAGCAGAATGGTAAAAAATAGGATAGAACAACACATTTTTTCCAAGTTAGTCAGCAAAAAATTAATAACAATACCATTCCAGTCTCAGGATGCACACAAGTCATGTTGATCCGTGTGTGGAAGCGAACACTTGGGGGTTTCTCTGGATAATCCTTGTCACAGAAGAGCTTCAATTGATAGATTCGACCTTCATGTACACTCTGATACAAAACCAGTGTGAATCTCCCATTAAAAAAGAAAATGAGCCATGGAATACAGCCAATGTACCATATCCAGTCATCAATATCACTATAGTAGACACCAATAATTTGCATGATACAAGAATATACTCCCATTACAAACCCGTATAAGAAAAGAAGAATCAGAAATACAGGTTGTAAAAGATTGATAAACACGCAGAGAAAGAGGTTAAAGCTACTAGACAATAGCTGAGAAAAAGCTTAAAACACCATGGACAAGAGACAAAAAGAAAATGAGTTTCTTCCTCTAGGCACTTAGAGAATCTTATACACGAAATATTCAGAATTGATTTCTCAATATGTGAAAAGACTCAAGAGGACATCATCAGCACAAGTACACAACATTCTATCCAGACTTTGGATGGACTAATTTTGTTCCCCTCATACTCCAGTTAAATGGCATAATATTTTATGCAAAAAGCTACCTGAAAAACTTTTGTTATCACTATTACTAGGGAACATATACCTAGTAAAATAAAGTCATTGATCTTAAAGCAAATAAGCAGTAACCCATAGCTGCATCATCTGCAATGAGACATGCTCATGCACAAAGCAGAAAACAGTGATCAGAAAAACACAACTCACATTATGAGGGCCAATTATAGTACCCGTCCAAGAACGCATGTAAATATCATCACCATCATCCATACCGTAGCTGACACTCCCATCTCCAATCCCTTTCTCACCACGTTCAAGTTCTTCCAGCAACCTGAAGTTTCTGGGAACTGTATGAACATAACGGTAAAAGTATAATCAAGTATATACACTACATCCCAGGTACAAGTGCAACGTTCTAGAGACTACCAGCTAAAAGAAAGTAGAAACAGCCACTATACAAATAGCAAACGCACACCCAAAAACACTGTTGTTGAAAATGGGAATAAAAGCAAAACAAGGAGAATCAATCGCAATGTCAAGAAATTGATGATGGAAACATTTCAGAGAAGCCTTAGCATAACCAAAAGGATCACCGCCAATGCCACTCATTAACAGCCCATTTAGTAGTTGGTTATAAATGGTGGTAATACAAATCAATTTGTATGTAAATATGTGAAGAAAATCATTGTTCATTCCCATGGTAATTCCAGCATTTGTAATTTGTGTTTTATGCTCAAACTTTTATGTCTCTCATGTGCAAATACTGAACTCCTAACCAATCGAGAAAACCTTACAGAACTCAAAGATTTAGTAGACGAAAGCAATCAAATGATGCATACTAAACAATCATCTTCAATTCGACATGATTATCTCCTTCATCTTCAAAGTTTCAGCCAATTACAATAAGCCCAATCAATATCCTCACTCCATGTTCAAATTTATGCCAAGAACTACTATAAAGGCAGCCTAGTTCATAACTAATATGACACCTTCTTTGTTCATAACAATCTTTAAACTAGTACTATATTCAATCACAAATATAATATATTGAATCACATTGTTATATATTGAAACACATATAATATCCAAAACCCTAAGTTGAATTCAATAAAAGCACAGGCAGGCTGAGTTAAACCCTAAATTCGATAAAAATATAAAACAACCTACTTACCTACTCTAGTTCTTGGCATGCAAATAAGCTAAAATTCACATGAAGCAGTAATCGATGAAGCATATAAAACAAAATCTTGAACAACAATTAAGCAAACAAGGATAAATTAACCTCAATTAAACAACGAAAAAGCAATTCCGAAGCAAATATTCAATCAGTTGTATGAATCAATCAAAAGATGAACAAAAAAGGGGAAAGATGTCGTACCGACGATGCTTGAACCTCCGGAGCCGATCGTCATTTTAGGAGAACAAAATCGAAAGGAGAGAGAAAGAAAGAATTTGTGAAATGGGAGATTCTCTTGGGAAGATCAAAAAGAAAGCCACCACCAGTCAGTAGTCACCACTCACCAGACGAGTATTTATTTTTCGGTCAAGATCGTAGGAGAGAGCCGAGAATGGTACGAATCAACAATGGTTAAAAATGTTAATGCGCCTTATAACTTTCTTACATGTTAGAAACATGAATGCAAATTTTTATTACTAGATAAAGCATAAAGCTATTACATGTTAATTTTATTTAGAAAAATAAAATTAACATGAATAATTCTAACTTTTACCGGTCTTTTAAAAATAATTTTAACTTTGAATTATTTTAGAATAATCCCAACTTTAAGGAGTACCTTCTCAAAATAATTCAAACTATTAATGTTCTATATATATAAATCTAAAACGAATTATTGTGGGCAAGAAAAATGATACTTTGGTTTATTTTGAGAAGATTCCCTCAAAGTTCGGATTATTTTGAAATAATCCAAAGTTCAAATTATTTTATGAAAACAGTTGAAAATTGGGATTATTCACATCAATTTTTTCTTTTATTTATTTCATACGTTTTTAAAATTTAGTGAAAGTATTGGGTCAGACCGTCTGACCATAAGTTATGGTCAGACGAGCCCAACCCAATACTAAAATTCTGCAATAATGTCGTTCATTCACACGAATGTTTGTGGGTTCATCTTGCTGCATTAACAGATTCATCATTTGAAACACTTCTCAACTTTTCTTCAACCAACCCATCATCATCACCCCTCTAACAAAGTTCAAAATGGTCGTATGATGATGATGATGTTTCAACCTGAAAGTGTCATTCTACTAGTACAAGATCAAGATGAAACACATCAATTTGAAAATAAAAAAAATTCAAATTAGGATAAATCATGGGGATTTAACAGGAACAAAAAAGAATCACTTGCAGATCGAATTTCAAATTAAAAAAAAAAAAAAACAGATGAAGATGAAGAGGAGAGAGGAAATGACCTTGCGGTGCCTAGCGTTGAGCTCCTTAGTAACAAGCACCAAACCCAACAAACAATAGTATAGTTGTACCTCTAGCAGCAGCAATCTCTTGTTGAAGCACAGCTTTAGACGAATCTAAAACACTCAGCTTTGTGAAGGAGAAGGAGAATGTGAAGAAGAAGGAGAAAGTGGGAGAAAGTAGAGGTTAGTGTTTTGTTTTTTTCTTTTCAGTTAGACTTTGTTTTCTTTCAGTTGGACTTTCTTTTCTTTCAGTTAGACTTTCTTTTCTTTCAGTTGGACCAACTGAAAGAAATAATGGCAACTGAAAGAAATAATGGACTAACTGAAACAAAATGAAGACTACCTGAAGAAAAATGTAGACTACCTGAAAAAGAATAAAGACCAACTAAAACCCAAGTAAGTCTAACTGAAGCACAAAAACCCACTGAAAAACAAAGAAGACTAACTGAAAACAAAATGAAGACTACCTGAAAAAAAATTGGAACCACCTGAAAAAAAAATGAAGACTACCTGAAAAAAAATTGAAACCACCTAAAAGTCGTCCGACCAAAAATTATGGTCGGACGAGTCTGACACAATACGTTTTCTAAAATTTAATATCGATATACCATAATTGTTTTATATGGTTTTATAGCTATCACACTCATCTCAGCCACGTAAAAAACTTGTTTACCTTCCTTTGCATGCTCATTCCACAATACCTATAGGCTATAGTCTAAAGTGTACATTTGAATAAGAAAAAACAGATAGTTGGAAATGGAAATTTATTGTCAAAGTGTCGCGTTATTTAGAAATGATGAATACTTTATATTGGTGGGAAAAAGCCTAAGGTGATGTTTTTATACATCGCTATACTCCTCCTTTCCATTTTTAATCATCATCCTCCAAAATAAATATAAGACTTCCCCTATATCAATCAAGGGTGTGCACCAGTCCAATACTTGTCGATCACAATTTGAATATTATGTGGATCGGGATCGATCTAGAAATTTTGATCCGATTATATATATATATATATTATATATATATATATATTATATATTATATATATATATATATATATATATATATATATATAGATATAGATATATAATTCTTACAACAATAATCCTAAAGAAAATAAAGAATAGGTTTTTATTAGCTTTCTAACTTTTAAAATTTTTTCAACCTTTAAACTTTTTCTTTTTACTAAAAAAACAGAAACTCGAGTCCATCGGTTCGGATAGGAATTTTCCAAATTTAAGCTCAACCTTATCGAAAACATGGAATCTTGCTTTTCTGTGGATCGAGGACCATACCTGAATGTTCGGTTTGGTCTGGTGTGTTCCAAATTCCTATTTGAACCTGGTTTTTGCACATCCCTAATCTCCGTCTGTTTATCTTGTCCCACCCCGCTATTCCTTTAAACAAACACATCATAACAAAAGAGAGTGAAGGTTAAAGTGAAATAGGTTGGGTTGTAGGTTAGCATGGAATTATAAATTATAATATTAGTTACTTCAATTTAATCAAATGAACCATTAAACAACATGTTTGAACCAATTCCATCTTTGAAGTCTTTGCATTTCCAAACACTTGATTTATCTTATTTGAGTGTTGAGAATAAAAACAATAGGTGCTCATGAACAATGTTCGGAAAAAAATTGAATTAATTAAGACGAATAAATAATAAAGAACACAAGAAATATATATATGAAAGTCCGTGATGCGGCAGAAAAACCACAATTATACTAGTACTTTGAATATGAGATAAAGATATAATTAAGAAGAATTTTCAATCTCTTTAGGTTCTCTAGTCACTCTGTTATTAACCTCTCTAAACTCTCTGTTAAATGATAAAATGTGAAAAACAACCTAGCAACATATTGTATAAGAGCACTATCATTAACAAACACGAAAAACTACATAGAAACAAGGTTGTTACATAAAAGTAGTTGAACGCTCCGCCTTATTGCTTTAAGTCTAAAAAACCAGTCCCAATAAGAGCGAACCCTCTATGGGTCGTTGTTGTGTGATCATTAGTGTTTAGTCTCACTTAGCTTCTTGCTCATGCTTAGTGCTTATGCATGTGCTTCATAATAAATTACCATCGCCTTGAGCCCTTGACTATCTAGGAGCACCTTAGTGTTACTTTTTGTTAATGATTTAATTATCATAAGTCTATAGTCTAATATATCCATTATAGTTGACTACTTGACTTGATACTCTTGAAATTTCTCATTTATGGGTTTTGATACTCTTCAAATTTTAAAATCATCAAAGAAACAAAGCCAATTTCAATATCATTAAAAACAATCCAATCCCGAGGTGGAGTTGCATTTGCATCAAGAAGATTAAGTAAAACTGAATTGCATGCAAAAATCAATTGCAATAACACACTCTTTGTTCCCACTTTATATTACACTCCACTTGTCCCTTTATTTTGACCGGTCAATGATTGAAAATGTTGGACTTGGTCCCCAGTCCCCAGTCCCCACTGTGGTCCAATTAAAGATGCCACAAACACACACACTATTGTCACTATAGGCATTTTTTTTAAATCCAATCTTGAGTTCAGGAATGGATTTGGATCCATCATTCTATTTGATTGCCTAGACTCTAGAATATAAGAAATGACCCGTATAACGACCAATAAGAAAATATTTATCCTAAAGAATATGCATCAAAATATATAGAAATACGTCAAAATATACATGCATGATGTACTATGAGAAATTGAGAATGGCTATATATTTAAATTTAAGATATTTAAATGCTTAAATTATAATATTTTAATTTTACGGAATTTTATCTCTCTTATTTCACATTTTCATATCTAAATGAGTGAATTCTAGATATCAATAGCTTTTCATACGCAAATTATAACATACACCCGGGTGTACCTTGCGATAGGTACATCCGAGTAATCTGTGTGTGACAATCCTTCTTTTGTCTTCAATTTACACGGTTCACATGGTGATGAGTTTGTTCACATGGTAAGCAATGACATGTTTTGTCATTTGGTGATGGGTTTTATATCACCAATGGGATGTTTTTTTTTTTTTTGTTCAACCCAAAATTTCTGATTTTGGTGATGGGTTTGATCACCATTGGTAGTGCTCTTATATACATTTCGTGTGCTAGTTTATTATAAAACCACATTTGCTTCAGTGGTCACAGTGTTGCGCCTGCGCGTCCTTTCCATTTTGCATAGAGTTCGGGAGTTCGACTCCTCACTTCAACCACAATTGCTCTTTTTAATTTAATTTTCATTTATTTTTTTCATATAATTCATACTAATTTGTACATTTCATACTTATTTGAACAACTTTCATACTCATTTGGACATTTCCGTACTCATTATAAGCATTTGAGTATTATGTTTAATCAATGAGTACATAAACTCAAATTAATATGCTTATTTTATAAATCACAAAATATCATAATTAAAAAATTAAATCAAACCGCAACCAACTCATACTCATTTGAACAACTTTCATACTCATTTGGACATTTTCATACTCATTTATAAGCATTTGAGTATGTTTAATCAACGAGTAGATAAGACTCAAATGAGTATACTTATTTTATAAATCAAGAAATATCATACTTAAAAAATTAAATAAAACCCCAACCCAACTCATACTCATTTGACTTTATATTCATTTAGGTAACACCTACTCATTTGGAAAACTTATACTCATTTGGAGAACTCATACTCATTTGGAAAACACATACTCATTTGGAAAACTCAAACTCATTTGGGTGACTAATTCATACTCATTTGGTGTACATAGAAGTACGTACACCAAGGTGTACCTTTTACCTTCTGCTTTTCATATTACTATGGGATCTGAGCAGTAGGTGATAGCCTAGTGGTATTGCCATCATCTCTGATCCCAGAGGTCAAGAGATCGACTCTCACCCCTTGCAAGGAGGGATCCCCAATTTTCCCCCTTCCTTGCTAAGGGACTTCATCTTACCTTTAAGAACAAAAATATTAAGGATCTTTAGCTCAAGGAATTTTTTTTTTTTAACAAGTAACAAAAACTTTCGAATATATTGCAATCATGTCTAACCTACTTTCAATAATTTCCTTATTATAAGAAGAAAACTAAATAATAGATCTTAAATATTAAAAAAATCTTTATTTTCCAAAAACGTCTAAGTTATTATAGATACATATTCAATTAGCAATAGCGGTCACCACAAAAACATTTAAATAAAAAGCATATTTCACTTGGATAGACATCTACGCATTTTATGCCACTATTAGTGATGTTAGGATCAAAGGCTTGCAAATTGTATCAAGTAAGTGTTGGTCCAGTGGTGATAAGGACTGGCTTTGGTAGGACTGACCCGTGTTCGAATCTCCGCAACACTCTTAGGAGAGGAATGAAACCTAACCACCCCAAACTTGGCCTCGATCCGGATGTGGCCCGAAGGGTGAACCGGATGCAAACACAAAAAAAAAAAGCTTGCAAATTGTGTAATCACATAATGTAGTAATGTGGATATAAGACAACATGAAGTAAGAATAATAACAACAATATATACATAATAAATTTAATGTCATGGAAATCCGATGAACGGGATGAAACCACCAAATTTGCACAAGGACTTTAAATGATGTATGTAATGATGATGGGAGACTATGAAGTTCTAGAGTATTTGATCTAAATCTAATTGCATCATCTTCCTCGTTCCCAAGAAGGGGAATATTCAAGGATTATTGGCTATGATCTATGAAATAGATGCATGGCGAATTTCATATTTGAAGATTGAAAAAATGAAGATCCAAGCATCACGAAATACGCCATGACAAGCTTCAAATATCAACTTATCTCTTTTTAATGTGATTTGTCCATGTAGAGGGAGGTTCATGGTAAGGAAATTCTATTAGGTTATGGTCGAGTTTGCAATTTGAAAAATAGAATACTAGGAGAATCTAACTTAAACCCTCCAATTTTGTAAATTGTTAATATTTGTTAATTCAAACATTGTAATACCATACAAATCTCATTGTTGCTTTTAACATGAGACACTTGCAAGCTACTCGAAATATACTCGATCAAAGCTCAACTCGGTCAATGCTCAACTCAGTTAAAGCTCGGTTAAAACTCGACTCGTGTGAACTCGACTCAACTCAAACTCGATTGAAAATACTAACGAGTCGAGTCGAATCGAGCTAGCTCAAACTCGAACTCGACTCGCATCATTAACACCCTAGATGTCCTTTTTATATGGTAGTTCCAAAAATTATCCAAAAAAATGGTAACGAATTGAGTAGAGGTTGAACCAAAAAAGAAGAAAGAAAAAAGGTATTTGGTTTCGTTTCTTAGACCCTGTTGTCTTGGGTACATTTTTAGTTCAATTTAATCAATTTAACTAATTTTCTCTCACAGTTTAAGTTCAATTCATTCCAAAAAAAAAAAAATGTTAGTCATTACTAAACATGCTCTCAGAAGTAAAACCAAAAAAATGATGGTAATAGTTGAATGGAAATAATGAATTTACAATGGTCACAAGCACAAGTTGTCGTACTCATAGAGTCATATCCTACAATGAATGTAATATTAATAACGAAAATGAGAAAGGAGTTGCTAAAAGTGAGGTACTATTTATGTACTGCTAACTGCACTATTCATGTAGCATTAACATAGGCCAACATGCGACAGCTGAGAATCGTGAAATTCGTATTTGCCAAGTCCAAGTCCAACCTGTTGTCGTCTTTCGGGCTTTTTTTTTTTTATAGGAAAAAACGTAAATTAGAATACTTTAAAAAGAAACGTAAGCACTATATCATTATATTATGGGCACGAAGAGAGTAAATTCCAGAAAAGCAAAGCGCGCATGTGGATCCCAGGAAAGTAGAGTATTAAAAAGAAGCCTTAAATTAGCTGTATCTTGGTTAATTGATGGTATCAGAATAATTAAGAAAGGCCTTTAAAGAAGGTGACCGTAGCTTCCCCTTCCAAGGTAGAAGAGAGTAAATTTAAATATAAAGCACCAATTTAAGAACTGCCATCACAACTTAGAATTGAACTTTTAACTTTGAAGTTTGAACTTTCAAGGAGTAGTAGTAAGTAGTGAGTGATGATTATAAATGGGTACAGCTACAGCTAGCTGCTTTAACTGTTAAGAGGCCTCATAAAAACCATACATGTGCACTACCCTCCATCCTTTTATACAAGTATTGCATTTCCATCTTAATACAAGTATCATTTTAAACAAATCCCATCCATTTTCTTTTTACAGATTATTTCATTGATTTTCTTCTACAAGTACTTAATATTATTGGTTGGAGCTTTAATTCCATTAATCAATGTATTCATATATCTTTCGAAAGTAAATACAAGTGATCACCTATTAAGCCAGTTTTAAGTCACTAAGGCCCGCTAAAAGTTAAGACCCTCTAAAGTTGGGACCTACACAGGTTAATCGATAGTTTAGACCTTTTAAAAATTATCACCTAAAGTTCAGACCTCTATTGTCAATTTTTCCTTTATTAAATCCTTCGAAGTTCGAAACATGCAAAACAAAATCATCCGGAATATTATCAACCCAACAGCGTTGGCCAGAATTTGGAGATCGGCTAACTCATCACGAACTACTTTAATTCCATAATGTTTAATAAAAGACCAAACAACATTATCAAAACAACGAATTAGAGCGAAAATATCTTCGACAACTAAATTAAAATCACTAGACCTCCTAAGAGCTCCTTTCAAAGCTTGAATAACCAAATGGTGAACATTGATATTTGATATATAGCAAATTAATAAAGACACAACTCCAACTAATTATACAAATTTGTATATATAAAGAGGATCGGAAGTAATATGAATTCATGGTGTGGTGGGTACGTTTTGCAGTTGTAAGCGAGAAGATGGCATGAAGAAGCTGGGTCACAAAGATTAATGCTCAAATTAAATGTTATGATAGTATGAATTTAAGATCCAATGCTATAAATTTAAGCAGAAGAATGGCAGAGCTATTAACATTCATTCAATATACCCCATGTCTACTACTTAATTCAATTAATTGCTAATTAAATGGTTGAAAGGAACTATATATATGTAGGAGAGCTAAATTTCTTTTTCGTTAAAATAATAATAATGCTCCATTCTCATCTTCATCAATTGCATATAATTATTATTGACCTGTTACCAACCTCGCAAATTAAAGAAAAAGATACGTCGATCAGACTTTAATTGATCCAACCTTCCTTTATACTCCTTTATAGAGGTGCCAAACAACCTTTATTTGTTTGTCTATGGGTGTTTACAAGGAGTGCTATACAAAGGACAATAATGCAATTAACTTCCTTCAACTAGAATATATTGTCTAATGGGTAAAAAATCCATTTGAGGTAGATATTATATATAGTGGATATCAACCCATCGATTTAAATTATTTTTTAAAGGCCTATCTGTAGTGGATTATCTTAGGAGGATGTATTATAAATATCACTTCCTAGTTCTTTAAAGAAATAAAAAATACTTAAAGGATAGGAGTTAGCTCAAGTGGATAGAGCGTTCCCCCTTGGTCCCTGGGGTATTTCCTTTGCATGTTATGCATGCCTTACCAGCCAATGTGTTGGTGTTTTCTATGGGCTAGTAGCCTTGTATGGTTTAGCCATTGGACTGACTTAATTTCCTAATAAAAAATACTTAATTTACCCAATGGGTCTAGGTTGCATTCATTAATAAAAAAAGAGTTTGGACAATAATCATTAAAAATTACTTTTTTTTTTTATCTTTCTCACTTTCCTATGTGCATCTTCTAATGCACATCTTTGAATTTAAATACTTCCTCCGTTTCATAATAGATGTCACATTGTTGTTAAAACATACTCCTAGGCAAAATTTCCTAAGCATGTTTAAGTAGTATAAAGTGAAGTAGATTAATTGTAGTGGTCCCCATGTGAAAGGAGGGAAAATAAAAAACTGTTGGGGACCACATATAAAGTGAACTCGTTTGGTTCACATGGGAAGTAATTTCCCATGGGAATTTACATTTCATGGGAAATTATTTCCCTTGTTAATTTCCTAGGAATTAGACAAAATTGTTTGGTTGACACCATAGGAAATTGCATTTCCTAGGAAATTACTCACCAAGGGGGGCTTGGTGAGTGATTTCCCATGTTTCATGGGAAATTCTATTTCCCTTGGAATTTGTATTTCCTATGCTTCTCCCATTTCCCTCCAACCAAACACAACACCCATAATGTATTTCCTAGGAATTTGTATTTCCAAGGGAAATAGCTTCCAACCAAACAACACCTTAAAACAAGTTAGTAAGGGTAAAATGGTAAAAGTATAAGGCAAAAGTTACTAAATAAGGGGAAAAAAATATTGTTGCATCTATTTTGAAACACTCAAAAATATACAATGTGGCATCTATGTCAATTGCTTAATCACCTTGGTTTCAGTCATAATATGCAGAAGAAAAATGGGATTCAAGTTTCAAAGAGGTGTAGTGAGGGTTATCCCAATGGTTGATATGGTGTCATTGCTTCAAAATCGTCTCAAGGAGTTCATGCGTTTCTATTGTTGATTTGCTTGAAGTTGTCTTAGTTTGCAGTTTTTTCAGTTGGTGAGCTTGGGTGTTTCTTGTTTTGTTTTTTTTGATGTGGTAGCTATGTTTGTTTCTAGGTCGTTCTAGTGGTGATATTGTTGAGGGGTTCTTGTTGTGTTTTAGAGCGTTTTGATTTCGGCGCTTTTGTATTTGTCTTTCAATTCAAGGTGTTGTAGTCTTGACATTTCGATGTATGCCTTCAACACTTTTAAGTGTTTTAATGAAGTGAACTAAATTATCAAAAAAAAAAAAAATACAATGTGGCATCTATTATGAAACGGAGGAAGTACCTTTTATTATATATTAGTAAAAATTATAACGATTGAATATTGATAATGTACCAATTGAGATAAACCACATGACTATGTTTTTTCTTATAAATTGAAATTTTTTTTTGAGAAGATTCTCTTTGAGTATGAATAGTATCAAGATTCTAAGTAAGAACGATATAAAAAAAAAAACAAATGGAGTATTCTTTAAATTTTGATATTTGTCATTTTGAGGATTTGTCAACTGACTAATATTCGAGAAAATAATAATATCACAAAACACCGCCCAGATTATGATTTAAGCCTAGTGCATCATTATGAAGCGGAACAACCTATGAGCAATGTTGTGCCAAGTTCTCATTTTCGAAGGTCAACAAAGAAAAATCAATGTCAATTGCTTAATCACCTTGGTTTCAGTCATAATATGGAGAAGAAAAATGGGATTCAAGTTTCAAAGAGAAGGTGTAGTGAGGGTTATCCCAATGGTTGATATGGTGTCATTGCTTCAAAATCATCTCAAGGAGTTCATGCGTTCTATTGTTGTTTATGCTTGAAGTTGTCTTAGTTCGCAGTTTTTTCAGTTGGTGAGCTTGGGTGTTTCTTGTCTTTTTTTGATGTGGTAGCTATGTTTGTTTCTAGGTCGTTCTAGTGGTGATATTGTTGAGGGGTTCTTTTTGTGTTTTAGAGTGTTTTGATTTCGGCACTTTTGTATTTGTCTTTCAGTTCAAGGTGTTGTAGTCTTGACATTTCGATGTATGCCTTCAACACTTTTAAGAGTTTTAATGAAGTGAACTAAATTATCAAAAAAAAAAAAACGGAACAACCTATTCACAAAGTTTTATTTACTTCCAATTGGCTTTATTAATAATGTACATTAGTTTTTTTTATAAATTCCATAGATTATATTATTAGGGATCAAATCATACAAATCGGTGCATGACCCCAATGAGGAGGTCGAACATTCGGAACTCCAGTGCTAATTACATGAAAACATGAGGATTAAACAAGTAATACTAAAGGCACTTAGCACCATGTCAAAAATTCAGCATATCTGCTTAGGCCTTGTTTAGTCAAAGCATTTGCTACCATATTAGTCTCTCTACTTTTGTGAACAATGATGATGTTGGGAGAGGATTTTCTAAAATTCCTGATAAAGTTGAGGATGAAGTTCATGTTCCAATGACCGTCACTATCTGCATTACACTCTTACATCATACGAGGAGTCTGATTCAACGATAATATTGGCTTCGTTGATTCATGCACATGAGAGAAATTTGCTTATAGCATTTATTTAGGAACGAAGGAAGTATATAATAAAGCTCTTCAAATTTGCTTATAGCATGGTTTGTTTCATCAATGGTAACTCCAGCTTATACTCATCATCAACGCCATAGTTGGCCCTTAAATAATGGGTAAAATGAATACTTCGTAGTGTACCATGGTTATGGCTGGTACACCCAAGTGTTGACCAATATCATGCAAAGCCAACAATGTATATTTTTAGATGAAGGGAAGGAACAAGTTTGCAAACCAAAACGTACGATATTCAATTCACAATAAGTGCATTAGTTTTTTTTATCTTAATCTTTTCAACGTCATAAAGAAACTAAAAGAGAAATTACTATTTCTTGATAATTTGTTTTTGATCTTATTGCAGAAAGAAAAAGTTATAGAGATGACTAGCCAATAACTCTTAACAGGCTAAGGGCATTGCATGACTGACAAGTTACATAATTAAGAGCCTAATGATCTTTTCTTATAACCATGCAAGAAAGTCATTTAAACTTTGCAATCCTTGTTTTGCTATACAATATGCAACTATATTAGACTCTTTACCTTTATTGATGAGAGATATCTTTGAGCCTGATTTGATGGGATTTTGGATGAAGTTTAGGTGGGAGGAGAAATTCCATGGACCCTCTATTAACCCCATTACACCACACAATATCGTTAGCCGAATCCGACTCGATGATTAGCTCATGATGATTCACAAGATTCGATGCAATTGAAATTTTTAGAGCTCTATGTAGCAAAACTTCGGGTTGATTAATCTGATCCATTAGAGGGATGGGACAAAAGAACAAGCATTTGAATTGTCCAGAGTGGTCACGCATTACCCCCCCTCCCCTATGGCAGTTTTTTGAAGTTGACTCTTGAAGAGATGTGTCAATGTTCCATTTTAGTGTGCTTAGAGAAGGTCATAGCTTATTAATAGATGAGACAGGAATTGAGGGGCCTTCTTGCTTGCTAGCCCACTTGATGCATTGGGTATTTCGAGCCACCTCTGCTGGGTTGTATGGAAAATTCTCTCCCCAATTTTCATCCACCAACAAGGCCTCAGGAGGATTAGATTTTGAACATGTTGAATTGGATTTGAAATTTTCTCAAAGCATCTTGAGTTCCTTTACTTCCATAGTGACCACATCATAATAAAGAAAGAAGATCTCCAAACTTTCTTGAAAAAAGACCCACATAGTGGATGGAACCATTAAACAAAAGCTTCGACTATGGATGATGGGAATACCCATTTGAGATCCCACAACTCTAACCGCCGATTCCAAATTTGCTGTGAGTATTTACACCGCAAAAATAGGTGGTTTCCATCTTCTTGGCCTTGATGACAGAGGACACACAAAGAATCCGTTTGAGGGATGATACCAAGACGCACAAGTTTTTCTTTAGTGTTTAGTTTCTTGAGCAAAGCCAACCACAGAAATATTTCAATTCGATGCGGTACGAGATTCTTCCAGAGACCTTTTATAGCATTGTCATTATAAGAAGGAGATGATTTGGAAAGTTCCATTGAGATAACTTTTACCGTGAAGTTGTCAGACTTGTTAGGGGCCCAAAGAAGTGAATCTTGGTCAGCTAGAGAGAGATGAACATTGTCTAGAGTGCGTTGAAGGGTCACTAGTTCTGCTACATCTTGAGGACATAAATTCCTTGCCCATGTTAGGTATCATTTCCAGTTGAAACCATCCCAAAATTCGCGTTGAGCAATTGTTAAGTTTTTGCAAGAACTCAATCTAAATAACCTCGAGCAAACCAGTTTCAGAGGTTTTTGGCCTACCCAAAGGTCGTGTTAGAACAAGTTGAAGATTTATCACGAATCCTTTTTCTCACATGGGAGAGGGTGAAGGATTTAGTACTTGAATTTTGTAATATTGCTGCTCAGATTAATTTTCACGGGCCTCCAGATGATGGAATTTTGAGATTTATTGTCGCGAAATTTTCGTCATATTCATATTTGGCTTGGATAGAAAATCTCCATAATTATTGCGGTCCTGTGAGATATTTTCATAGCCATTTTAAGAGAAGCCCCAAGTTTATATGATGAAGATTGTCGATTCCTATCCCCCTAGAGATTTAGAGAGCTCAACTTTCTCCCATGATACGGGAGATATGATTTTTTTGTATCCTTTGAGCTGCAGCACAAAAAATTTGTGTTGGATTTTTATGATTCTTTCAATGACCCTTTTGAAATGGGGAACAAGGACATATAGTATAACGGAAGATCTGCAAAGGAGGATTTGATTAAGGTGACTCTTCATTTAATTGACAGCAAGTTTCCTTTGCAAGATGAGAGTTCTTTCCATTTTTTCGAAAATAGGGTTCCACATAGCTATTCTATATAGGTTGTCGCCAAGGGGCAAGCCCAAATAAGTGAACGGCAAAGAGCCCCTTTTGCAGTTTGTTGCGTTTGCAAGTCCATGCAATATTAAATCATTAGCATTAAGGCCCATGATCAGGCTTTTATGGAAACTTACCTATAGCCCTAAGGAAAGTTCGAAGAGGATCAATAGTTTCTTGATATTTGCCAAAGATTCATGAGAGGGTGGGACAAATAAAATTGTATCGTCCGTCAATCGCAACTGTGAGATCTTGATTCCGTTTCGACTTATTTTGATGTCTTCCAACAAATTTTCCTCTATTGCTTTATTCAAGACGAGGTTGAGAGATTCCACAACAAGGTCGAAAAGAAATGGAGAAAGGTGGTTTCCTTGTCGGAAAGCCTTTTGAAGTTTAAATGGTTGAGTGGGGGCCATTGATGAGAATCGATGTTGAAGCTGACATCACACACGACCTTATCTATGATCTCCATTTATCCGGAAAGCTCATTTGTTCCATGATCCAATCCAAGAATCCCCACAATATGCTGTCAAAAGCCCTGTGGAAATCCAATTTTAGAATCACTTCTTTCTTGTTCTTCTTGCAAGAGTCTATTAACTCCCCCGTTATAAGGGTGCTATCGAGAATTCGAAACCCTTTTATATAAGCTAATTGTTGGGGACCAATAATGGAGTTCATGACTTTCTGGAGTCTCAATGCAAGAATCTTTGCTATTATCTTGTTGAGACACCCCGCCATACTTATGAGGTAGTATTCTGATAGACTTGAAGGATGATCGCACTTCGGAATAAGCGTTATAAACGCTGTATTACATCCCTTGGGAAACTTCCTGAGAACCAGAATTGCTCAACTGCTTCATAGACATCATCTTTAAATGTTTCCCAAGCGCTTTTGTGAAAGTCTAGATTATCAAAAATGTGGCTGCTGATATGTTCTTCTTTGAATATATTTTAAAAGAATTTGACGGCTTCTTCTTTGGTTTTGTCAGAGTCCTGAAATCTCACTCCATCAGTCATTAGTTGATCCATGGTATTGGGACGTTTTCTTATGGTTGTTGTTGTGTGGAAGTAACCTGTATTCCTGTCTCCTTCTTTTATCCATTGGGTTCTTGACATTTGGGCCCAATACGATTCTTTTTTCTTCATTCATTCCCAAAGCCCAATTTGTGCTAGTTTTCTCGCTTCAATTACTTCATCTGACATGATTCTGTCGTCAGCAATGGAATCAAGCTCTTGGATTTTATTTTCCAATTCAACAATTTTCTCGTCAATCATTCCAAATTCTTCAGTGTTCCATGTTTTCAGTATTTTGTTCACTGCCTTTAGTTTGTTGTTTATTGGAAGGGTTGAGGATTTAAACCAAGTCTATTTAATAACTTTTATGCACTTTGGGTCTGCTAGCTAACAATTGAGAAATTTGAAGGGTCGAGCTAGGACCCCAATTCTTGTCAGTTGTGTGGCCCAATAGGGGGCAATGATCCAATAACAAACGATTCAAGTTTTATTTTCAATGAGGGGATAGGATTCAGCCACTCATGAGTCATAAAGAGTCTAACAATCTTACTTGTGGAGGATCCTCTATGCCATGTAAACTTACCATTTGATGTGGGAATTTCTATGAGACCAATATCATGCAAAATAGATTTAAGCTCAAAAAAACCATTAGTTGAAAACAACATACTTCGATCCTCTCTCACAATCTTCCAAGGTTTCGTTGAAATTCCCCATCATAAGACATGGGAGGTGAGATGATTGCCAATAGCCTTTAATTTCACTCCACACAGATGATCTGACTTCTATAGAGAAAGGGTTGTAAACATTTATAAGACAACATTTAAGGTTGATGGAAGGGATATGTCCTGAAAGCACAATCCAATGTCTTTCTATTGTGAAAATTTCCATTTTGAATAATCATCGAGCCATAAGGTCATGATTCCCCTTGATGAGCCTATTGAGGGACTTAACACCCATCTCACATTAAGACTTTTCCAAAAGGATGGGATTAGTCTATTGTTAAGGTTTTCTAGTTTAGTTTCTTAGAGGAAGACGATGCTTGGGGAGTGTTGCAATGAAGTTACGGACGACATTTCTTTTATATTTGACCCTTAGGCCTCTTAGGTTCCAAGAAAAAATAATCATTGGGTTTACAGCTGAGGATGAGATGGGGTGGCATTACAACTGGGCTGCCTCCCAATTGCGTTTTTGACGAGATATGATCTCCTCTACTCTTGAGGATAAAACTGCTTGAGTCCCATCAAATCGAATCCCTTGTTGGGAGTCCATTTCCAAGATAGATGCAGAGCTAATGGAGGGTTTTTTTTTGGGGGGGGGGGGATCGGATGATGGTTGAGTGGATGGAGAAGGTTGTTAGAAAAGGATTTTCACAATTTTTGTTTTGATTTTGGTTTGGCATTTGATTGTTTTTTAGGATCTTTTTGGCTTTTTTTCTTGACATGGTAGGATTTGACGGGAGTTGGAATGGCAGCCTCAAACCTTGGGGGAAAGAGAGGCCTAGATAAAGATGAGGATGGTGAGAAGGATATTTTCTTTGGTTTATAGAGGAGCCCATATTTATTTAGGAGGAGAATTGGGAAATTTGGAACAGAATTGGTCTGGGAGATCCCAATGCGTTTGAAATATATGTGTTTTAGGTTTGAGGAGTTTAAGCATTCTTTTGGTGAGAAGCTTATGGGCTGGGCTTTGAAAATCGATGCGATTTGGGAAATGGAGAATAGGTTGGTTTGGTTGAGGGAGGAATGTGGGCTCGTATTATTTAAGGTATGGCTTCCGAGGTTTTTGTGGACAACGCATTTATTTCTAGACGTGTCAGATGAGGTAAACTAGGCGTTGGGGTAGGTGAAACTGGGGAATTAATGATGGCATCATGATTGATTGGGCTTCCTAGAGGATTGTCGTTTCGTTTTTCAAGGTGATTATTAAGAGAAGATTCTACGGCCTTTTTTTTTGAAATTTTGAACTAAAAGAGAAAATATTAAGCAATAAACTATTAAAAACACCGATCGCTGTGATTTTGTCATAAGTTTCTTAATAAATACCATCTTTTCAACATGTATATGATGCTTATTACCAACCATTTGGATTCGATAAATCAAAATCGTGAATTTATTGGAGAAAATTAGTCCAAAGCATATGTTACTATTAACCATTGACCAAAAAGGAGTGGAATACTCCCAAACAAGAAAAAGGTGTCAAAATTGGAGACTTTATTTGGTGGGCTTATCATTAAAAACCATAGACTACAAAGCTAAGGACAGAAAGAAAAGCTACAAGAACATATGAGAGAGATATAACTTGCAATTAAAGTTTATATCTTTGGGAAAGATTCGAATTTTTTCCTTAAATAATGCAAAAGTGGGTTTTAATTCCCAAAATATGCCCAAAAAAATTAAAATTCCCTGCGTACCGTCCACGTAAGACGGCACGCGAGAATTTTTTTTTTTTTTGTTTTAACCCAAGGAAACCGCTACTCAAAGTAGCGGTTTAATTTTAAAATAAACCGCTACTCTGAGTAGCGGTTTACCTGCGCAAAATATGGTAAGCAGATATCAGTTTTTATAATAAACCGCTACTCGGAGTAGCGGTTTACAAAAAAAAAAAAATTTTTTTTTTTTTTTTTTTGTAAACCGCTACTCCGAGTAGCGGTTTTACCTAAGTTGAAAAAAAAAAAAAATCTCGGCACTTGTAAACCGCTACTGCAAGTAGCGGTTTTACTAAAAAAAAATTCTCGCGTGCCGTCCTACGTGGACGGTACGCAGGGAATTTTAGTTTTTTTGGGCATATTTTGAGAATTAAAACCCAATTTTGCATTATCCAAGGAAAAAATTCGGAAAGATTATGATGTACGCCCTTCCTTGATTTTTTAGGTCATTTTTTTTTTAAGAAAATATGTTTTAGTCTAGTTGATTGGGTTTCTTGTGCCTTTTTTCAATTGCATATTTCTACGCTTGTTTTACTAATTTTTTATACTCTTTTTTTTATTTCTCTAAAAGAAAATGGTTAACTAAGGGTCCGTTCGGTATCATTGCCAGTTTCCAATTTTTGATTTTTATGATTTTAGAATCATAGGATATAAGTAGTATTATAAACATAAACTTGGTCATAATGATAGTAATCATGCTAATTTTGAAAACTAAAAACTAATTTTTTTAGTTTTTTGTTTCAAAAAAAAAAAAAACTGAAAACTGAAAACAGAAAATGATAACGAACGAGCCCTAAAAAACAAGATAGGAAATACAATTCAGTGTCTTGGTCGGCAAAAATCTCTATTACATAAGGGAAGGGGGGAGCAACGGTGTCCTCTTTTGAAATGCCTATTTTATCCCCTTCCCTTTCTAAATTACAAAAAGAATGTAAGTACCAAAATCGGGGTTCTAACAAAGCCACCGAAAATTAGATTTCAACATCACTCATAAATCACTTATATCAGGAAACTTTACAAATCACTCGTAGAATTGAGAAAATAACAAAAAATCACGAAAATCACTTAAATGATCAGAAACTTAATATACTAGGACGTCAATACAAACAAAAACATTCACAAAATTCACTTACAAATCATTGTTCTCAAAAATCATCATCTTTATTATCTCTATTATATAAGGGAAGGGGGAGCTATGGTGTCCCCGAATGAAGAGACTATTTACCCCTTTTCCTTTCTAAATTACAAATCTATATATATATATAAAACAAGGTTCATTTTTCTTACGTGTCAAGCCAACATTATTCAATGTTCACTTCGCCTACGTGTCATGCTACTACTACATCTGCCACGTGTCATTGCCAAATTCGACACTCTATTATATAACGTGTTCACATCCAAAAAATCTGATATCACATGGCTGATAATTTCCTTCCAAAAAAAACTACCTTGAAATCAAACAATGATATTAGTGTGAGAAGTTTTAAACAACTGCCTAAATTATGCTATCGGTCAAATATAATTAAATGTTTTTATTTAAAATTCAAAATTCACCCACCAAGAATTGTATTATAGTTGCGGGAAAATAAAGGTAAAAAATGTTATTATATAAGATGTTCATGTAATACACCCTAATATAAACTGATTGTCAGAAAATAAAATGTTCATTCATCCATATTTCAATCTCAATTATAAATTCCTAAATGACAGTTATACTATAATATTAAATTAATTTTCACTAACTGTTAAAACTTACAATCTTGATTTTTTCAATATATTTCTCACTCATTAACTGTAATAAATCTAATCCTTTCCCAAAACCAGCTCAAGTTATAATTTCGGAATGTTCTTTTCTCTCTAATTTTTTTTTTGGACGAAAAACTGATTTACAAAAAAAAATTCTAATTTTGAAAATTTTATTTTTTAAAAGATGAAAATCTGATTTAATAAATAAAAACATGTTTCACAAAAAAAAATCTGATTTATTATAATTTTACTTTATTTTTCAGAATTTTATATTTATAAAATTTATTATAACAAAAAAAAAATTAATCTTATTAAGTAATGAGATGATTTATGTATTGTATTGTAGTGACCATTAAAGAATTGATATCGTTATTATATAGGACCCATAATCGATTGTGTTTTTTTTAGAATAATATTTAAAAAAAACGATTTGCTTGAATAAAATAATGGGATTATTGCCTCATCATGGTCTACATAGTGTATAAATTGATTTGCTTGAAAAAACCGATTTGTTTGCATAGATTATTGCTTCATCATCATATTCTTTCCTAAAGTAATATCATCATATTCTTTCCTAAAGTAATATTATTCTCCTTACATTAAAATTACCACGTGGTAAAGCAAAGCAATAGGTTCAAATGAAGATGACACGTGGCAAAAGCAAGAGGTGACCGGAAAAATTAGGATGAATGAGAGCAGAGGAAGCTTCATGTCTTGCCACGTAGGCTGAAGTTTTCTCTCTAATTCTTTTCTCGATCTCTAATTAAAACTTAGAATATTTTTTATAAGGCATGTTCTAATAAAATAAGAACAATCATACTACTAATTATAGATAATTCACAAGTCATAATATTGCAGCATAAGGGTCTTAAGCCAGTTTTAAACTATTCTATTCTTACAAGATTCTAATTTTTTTTAATCACAAGGCCATAATAAAATATTTCAACCTAAAATTACGAGATACACCTCTTTCACGAGTATGTTGGAATGTAAATATAGAAGTTTGAAATTGTTATAAAATACAATTCTAAAAATCGAAAAGAATATTGAAAAGAACACAGGTCATATGGTGATCAAGAAATAAAAGGCAAATCAAGACAAAAATATGCCATATTTGTATAATTTTCTTGAGTGATTGTCTATTTAAATTAACTTTTTCACTTAGAAATTTAGAGATAACCCCATTCATTTTGATGAAAATCATGCTATATAAAACTTTGAGATTGTTTTTTAATACAATTTGGATAATCATATCATAAATTTGTAATAAGATAGTTTAATAAGAGAGATGAGTTGAGCGGGACTGCAGAAAGCAAGGAGTGAAAGTTGTTGCATGATCGAGTGACAGTAGTGCTGCGTATTGTGTTTTTATATGAGCCTCTGTATAAAACGATAGGCAGAACAAAAGCTTCTTCATTCAACTTATTTTGTTTTAAGAAAGTTTTTTTTACTAAGCAAGTAATTAATTAATTAGAGCAAACAGTTACAACCTAAAACCAACTAAGAGAAAGCAAACCTTTGCTTAGCAAAAAAAAAAAAAAAAAGTTGGTTGGTCACATGTTTTATCATGACATTAGCTACACAATCACTAAACATACGGGTCATGAGCCGGTTTTAAAATTTATTTTTAATACACAATATGATTATGAAAACTTGAAATCAATCAGCTACTATTCAAATCATGATTTTAGGAGAAACATCCTAAAATCTTAAATTTATAAACAAAGTATTCCCCACAATTTAATGTATTTTTTTGTTTCATTTACGTAATTATAAATGTATATATCACGATCACAATATTTTTAAAGTTTAAAATGTTATAACAAAGGAGTGAAAGTTGTTGCATGATCGAGTGACAGTAGTGCTGCGTATTGTGTTTTTATATGAGCCTCTGTATAAAACGATAGGCAGAACAAAAGCTTCTTCATTCAACTTATTTTGTTTTAAGAAAGTTTTTTTTTACTAAGCAAGTAATTATATTAATTAGAGCAAACAGTTACAACCTAAAACCAACTAAGAGAAAGCAAACCTTTGCTTAGCAAAAAAAAAAAAAAAGTTGGTTGGTCACATGTTTTATCATGACATTAGCTACATCAATCACTAAACATACGGGTCATGAGCCGGTTTTAAAATTTATTTTTAATACACAATATGATTATGAAAACTTGAAATCAATCAGCTACTATTCAAATCATGATTTTAGGAGAAACATCCTAAAATCTTAAATTTATAAACAAAGTATTCCCCCACAATTTAATGTATTTTTTTTGTTTCATTTACGTAATTATAAATGTATATATCACGATCACAATATTTTTAAAGTTTAAAATGTTATAACAAAGGAGTGAAAGTTGTTGCATGATCGAGTGACAGTAGTGCTGCGTATTGTGTTTTTATATGAGCCTCTGTATAAAACGATAGGCAGAACAAAAGCTTCTTCATTCAACTTATTTTGTTTTAAGAAAGTTTTTTTTTACTAAGCAAGTAATTATATTAATTAGAGCAAACAGTTACAACCTAAAACCAACTAAGAGAAAGCAAACCTTTGCTTAGCAAAAAAAAAAAAAAAGTTGGTTGGTCACATGTTTTATCATGACATTAGCTACATCAATCACTAAACATACGGGTCATGAGCCGGTTTTAAAATTTATTTTTAATACACAATATGATTATGAAAACTTGAAATCAATCAGCTACTATTCAAATCATGATTTTAGGAGAAACATCCTAAAATCTTAAATTTATAAACAAAGTATTCCCCCACAATTTAATGTATTTTTTTTGTTTCATTTACGTAATTATAAATGTATATATCACGATCACAATATTTTTAAAGTTTAAAATGTTATAACAAAGGAGTGAAAGTTGTTGCATGATCGAGTGACAGTAGTGCTGCGTATTGTGTTTTATATGAGCCTCTGTATAAAACGATAGGCAGAACAAAAGCTTCTTCATTCAACTTATTTTGTTTTAAGAAAGTTTTTTTTTACTAAGCAAGTAATTATATTAATTAGAGCAAACAGTTACAACCTAAAACCAACTAAGAGAAAGCAAACCTTTGCTTAGCAAAAAAAAAAAAAAGTTGGTTGGTCACATGTTTTATCATGATATTAGCTACATCAATCACTAAACATACGGGCCATAAGCCGGTTTTAAATTTTATTTTTAATACACAATATGATTATGAAAACTTGAAATCAATCAGCTACTATTCAAATCATGATTTTAGGAGAAACATCCTAAAATCTTAAATTTATAAACAAAGTACTCCCCCACAGTTTAATGTGTTTTTTTGTTTCATTTACGTAATTATAAATGTATATATCACGATCACAATATTTTAAAAGTTTAAAATGTTATAACAAAGGATTTTTATGTATATTAAATATAATTTTACATTTTATATTTTTTTAATCTTAAATACATGGATTCTAAATAATCACGGATTCAATATATTTCAAATAAAAACAACTACTTAATATACAAAATAATGTTGTCGTACGTTATATACAGCTCCAAACCATTTCTACATAAAACCTCCCGTGCATTTTTGCACGGGTGGAAAGCTAGTTCATTTACAAACCAAAGGGAGATTCAAATAAAAATACTGAAAATAAAATTATAACAATAACTCACAAGTCAATTAAAATCATAGAATTGCATGATTTACATTATACAAATCACTCAAATGAGTAAACTTTACAAAAACCAAAACATTAACTTACAAAGTACAACCATTACACTACAACGTCAATACATACTCACAAAATTTTTGACTTGAAATCCAAGTGTCCACTTTCTTCACAATATATGAAGTAGTATACTTAATTCAAAAACCAACTAAAAAATTATACTATTAGAAATCATAGGTAAATTCAATAAAATTTCTATTTTGTTCATAGACTCTAACTTTGAAAAGTAAACAAAAAAGACTGGTGAGAGACTTAAGTGACACAAACTAAACCAATAAATTTTGTAACTAAAAATAATTATACTCCGTATGTTTAATGTTCAAATTCTGACTTTTACGTACGTCGAAAAAAATCGAGTTTTTGTCTTAAAAAAATTCAAGCACGCATCGCGTGCAAAAAACGCTAGTAAAATTAAAGCGAGGACAACTTGTTCATTGTTTTTTTTTTTTTTTTTTGTTAATTTGTTTGTTGGATTTAATTGAAAGTGTGAGCCTGTGTGACAGAAGCAAATGAAAGCATTAGGTAAGAAATTATTCTACAAGCACCTGAGACTCTGAGAGGCTGAGAAAATCACAGTACATAAAGCATGAGCAATTGTTGACTTTTTTTTTTTTGATAATTATGAGCAATTGTCAAAAAAAAAAAAAAAAAAAAAAAAAAAAAAAAAAAAAAAAAAAAAAAAAAAAAAAAAAAAAAAAAAAAAAGTCAACAATTGCTCATGCTTTATGTACTGTGATTTTCTCAGCCTCTCAGAGTCTCAGGTGCTTGTAGAATAATTTCTTACCTAATGCTTTCATTTGCTTCTGTCACACAGGCTCACACTTTCAATTAAATCCAACAAACAAATTAACAAAAAAAAAAAAAAAAAAAAAAAAAAAAAAAAAAAAAAAGATGAGAGAGAGAGAAATTGTTGGCTCACACTCTCATGTACTTTTTTTTTTTTTTTTTTTTTTTTTTTTTTTTTTTTTTTTTTTTTTTTTTTTTTTTTTTTTTTTTTTTTTTTTTTTTTTTTGATAATTATGAGCAATTGTTGGCTCAACTAGTTCTTTCTCAAGAGCATGTAGACAAATACATTTCTTAGAGAAAATAAAGAAAAAAGATGAGAGAGAGAGAGAGGAAAAGCGAGATTCCTAGAGAGAGAAACCAAGCTCATCAATGGCAGATGGTCGTAAAGCGAAAACCTAAACCCCATCAAGCTCATGCCCTCCATACCTGCTTCGTAAACTTCCTTCCCCTATCCATGACCAGTTCAGAAATTGGGAAAATATTCAAGACCCATGGATTCATTGAATTCATATATATCCCCATGATTAAAGAAAACTCAAACCACAAGTGTGCCTTTGTCAAATTTAAATTCCCACAATCCCTCCCTACTGCAATCCGTGATGAAAATGGCAAAAAACTGGGAGACCATCAAATCACGGTGTATCCTGCAAAGTTTGATAAAAGTCTCCCACCGAAAAGCCTGGACCCAACCTATCACCTCCCCCCTCCACCAAGCACCAGACCACCACCCAGAAAACAACTGCCACCAAAGCGAGACGCGAAACGTGATTCAAGAACCTACAAAGAAGTCACCTCCCCACAACCCGGTCAAACACACCCTCAACATCACCCCATTCATCATACCCCACCCTATAATAAACCACCCTCACCAAAAACTACGACCCTTACTTTCCCCCATCCCTCTTCCCACAGAATTATGCACTCCCGGGCCCTTGGTGATGACACTGAGAAAATAAGGAGCACATTGGGGGCCATTGATCTTGAAGGAGACTATGTGGCAGCAATAAAAGGTAAGAAATGTGATGAAAATGAAGAAATGATGCACAGAAGTGTAGTGGCAGTAGCAGCGTCCCCTCAATCATCTGAATTGCTCATGGACATGATTCTGACAGAAGGTGTCAACAATCTCTCAATAAAAACTATGGGGGGTATGCTCCACCTTATCACCTTCGTCTCTAATGAAGATAAGAAAGCCATGGTCGAAAGCAAATGGTTGGACCAATGGTTTGTCTCTATCCAAGATGTTAATGACCAAACATCAGCCTTATGGAGAGAGACCTGGCTTAATATCTATGGGGTCCCATTAAGTGCTTGGAGCTATGAAAACTTTTATAACATTGGGTGCATCTTTGGGCGTGTAATCTCAGTAAACTACAACAATCTTGATCGTGCACAAGTACTGATAATCTCAGACTGTATGTTTGAAATCAATGGGAAAATATCATTGGAGATTGATGACATGGAATTCCCAGTTTTCGTATCGGAATATAAGAGTCAATGGAATGTGTCACTTGCAACCAAAAAGTCAGTAAACAAAGCTGATCAATCCAAACCAACAACCAATCCAATCCCTGAACATTCTCTGTCACGAACTGATGAAAACAAATCCGAGCTCAAAAGTCCAATCACCCCACATGCAGAGGAACAGCCACCTCTTAGCAATGATTGCATGGGTAAACCACAACCTGACAAAAACACAAACCATTGCGATTCCCTAGAGCCGCCTTTTAATGAGCCTTTAATGAGCCACACTTCCCATCACATTAACCCATTGCCCTATGAAAATCAAATCAGTCCATCAAAGGACACATCACTACCCTCCCCACAATCTTCTCCACCCTCTCAAAATGGGCCTTGTAATGGGCCTAGGAAACCCCTCCTCATAATGAAAACCCACGAACCTAAACACAATTTCCCTATTACCTCCACACAAGACCTTCCCAAGCCCACTTCCTCCCTACCCAAAGGAAACTCTTCCCTTCCATTATCAAATAAATTTGGGCCGCTCCAACGACAGCCCAAAACCTCCTCTACATCATCAGGGTCATTGGGTTCATCTTCAGGATCGGGGCCTCTCTTTCCACCTGGTTTCGAAGATACTATACCCTCCCAAATAAAAATAGCACAACTAAGAAGAAGAAAGAAAAAGTTGGAAAAAAAAAGAAAGCTAATGATGAGTGCTGTCATAGACCAAGCAAATGAAGTAACTAACCAAACCCGGTTCTCCATGGGGTCAGTCAGTGTGGAAGATATAGTTGAGATGGCGGGCCTTTTGGGCCTTTCGTTCAGTGGACCAAGATCTGAACTGCGATCCCGGATTCAGGCCATCCTCAATGGGCAATTCCAAGAGTGGTCCAATAACCACAAGTAAGTCTTTCTACACAATTCACCCAAAACCATCAATTTAAATGAAAATCATTTCTTGGAACATAAGAGGACTCAATGCCAGAATAAAAAAACGAGCCCTGAAAAAGATGTCTGCCTCACATAACCCAAACTTCATTTTCATTCAAGAAACAAAAATAGAGGAAACCAATCCTAGACTCATCAAGGCTTTGTGGAATATAGACAATGTAGCACACCTGTTTTCACCCTCGGTGGGAAACTCTGGGGGCCTCATCTCCCTTTGGGAGGAAGCTTTTTTCATGATGGAGACATATAGAATTGAGGAAAACTGGATTGCAATCTCTGGCCTTTTCCCCTCACTGAAATTCAGAGGTTGTTTAATTAATATCTATAATCCCTGTGACAAGGAGAAAAGATCACTGGTCTGGGAATCTCTCACCGAATTCTGCCTAAATACGTCATGTCCGTGTCTACTCATTGGTGATTTCAATGAGGTGTTGGGGCCCACTGAAAGAGGCAGCAATCGCTTATCTCAATCTGGTGTAAAGGAGTTTCAGGAATTCATTGAAAATGTACACTTAACTGAAATCCCAGCAAAGGATGGATGGTATACTTGGTTTCGAGGGCAAGAAAAGAGCAAGCTGGACCGCCTGCTAGTAAACCCGGATTGGATCACGACCCTACCAGCCCTTCAAGTCTCAATTCAAAAACGAAGCGTCTCCGATCACTGCCCACTACTTGTCTTATCCAAGGATACGAACTGGGGACCAAGGCCCTTTAGATTTCAAAATTGCTGGCTATCACATCCGGGTTGTATGCAAATCATCAAGGAAACATGGAGAGAGTTCCCTCAAAGCGATTTGAATGAAAAGCTGCGCATAATCAAAGAAAGATTGAAAGTATGGAACAGAGAGGAATTTGGCCTCATTGATCATAAAATATCCTCCCTAGAAAACACAATCCATGAAATCGACCAAATCGCCAACACAAGAGACCTCACTGATTCAGAAATAAGTGAAAGAAGGTCTGCCCAGCATGATTTGTGGGAATGGATGAAGAGGAAGGAAACCTATTGGGCCCAAAACTCCAGGGCCCAATGGATAAAGGAAGGGGACCGGAATACCAAATATTTCCACACCCTGGCCTCGGTCCGAAGAAGGAAAAATACCATAACCTCCTTAATTTCTAACGGTGTGTTTATTGATGACCCCACAGGTATACAGGCAGAAGCAGTTTCTTTCTTCTCAAACATCTTTCAAGAAGAGTTCACCTGCAGACCGATATTTGAGGGGTTGAACTTCAAAAAACTTTCTCCTGATCAGGCGAATTCTCTTGTTGGAAAATTCTCCCAGTTGGAAATTGATGAGGCTGTGCAATCCTGCAATTCTCAAAAGGCCCCAGGGCCGGATGGCTATAATTTTAGATTTATCAAAGAAGCATGGGAGGTGATAAAGGAAGATGTCTATGGCTATGTCGAGGAGTTTTGGCACTCAAGCAGACTTCCAAAAGGTTCAAATGTCGCCTTCATCGCCCTTATTGCAAAGTGTGAAAACCCGGATGGTTTAAAGGATTATAGGCCCATAAGTATGGTGGGCTGTCTGTACAAGATAATAGCAAAGATTCTGGCTCGTAGGCTACAAAAAGTTATGGACTCCCTCATCGGTCCATACCAATCGGCATTCATTGCGGGGCGACAAATTTTAGATGGTGCCCTTGTGGCGGGGGAACTCATTGAGACTTGCAAGCGGGAAAAGATAAAATCAACAATTTTGAAGCTGGACTTTCACAAGGCCTTCGATAGTGTGGCATGGAATTTTTTGGAGTGGATTTTGATTCAAATGGACTTTCCTTCTCAATGGCGATCATGGATTATGTCATGTATCAGGAGTGCGGCTGCATCAATCTTAGTCAATGGATCACCCACTGTGCCTTTCAAATTACATAGAGGCCTTCGACAGGGGGACCCCCTCTCTCCCTTTCTTTTCGATCTGATTGTTGAGACTCTAAGTCTTGTTATTCAAAAAGCCGAGAATCTGGGGCTATGGGAGGGAGTCAAAATATCTCGAGGAGGCACATCTCTGACTCATCTTCAGTACGCGGACGATACTGTAATCTTTTGTCCACCCAACATTGGATACCTGCTCAACATCAAGAAAACTCTCATATTATTTCAACTGGCCTCCGGGTTGAAAGTGAACTTTCATAAAAGTTCTATACATGGTATTCATACGGAGGAACCATGGCTTCAAATGGCCGCCAATTCTTTACTATGCAAAGTGGGTGGATTCCCCATCACCTATTTGGGACTCCCTATTGGGGGTAACATATCAAGGCTTTCTCTATGGGAGCCCATCATTAAAAGGATTGAAAAAAAACTATCAACATGGAAAGGAAGCCTACTATCCCTTGCGGGAAGATTGACACTCATAAAAGCATCGATCTCAAGTCTCCCAATGTACTATATGTCGCTATTCCCGACCCCGAAAGGGGTTCTTGACAGGATAAACAAATTGCAGCGAAAATTTCTATGGTGCGGGAACTCGAAGAACTCCTTCATGGCTCTTGCGGCGTGGGACTTGCTAGAGCTCCCGAAAAATCTGGGAGGCCTCGGGTGTGGGAATTTATTCCACCGTAACCTCTCCCTTCTCTTCAAGTGGATGTGGAGACTCCTCCATGAACCTCAAGCCCTTTGGTGTAAAGTAGTTACCGAAAAATACAACTACTCTAACCAACCACTCCTCCACGAACTTGCCATTCCGACAAAGGCTGGGCCATGGAGGAATATATGCGCAATCATACTTAAAAACCACGATACATGCCGACTGTTAAAAACAAATATTTTAAGAAGATTGGGGAACGGATTAAAGGCTCTATTCTGGCACGACCAGTGGCTCGGCAGCACCCCTCTGAAAAACAAATTCCCTCGGCTCTACTCTATTGCCTCAGACCCTGGGGCGAGAATTTCCTCTTGCGGAGAATGGCGAGATACATCATGGGAATGGGATTTGACATGGCGCAGAGCTTTCCGACCAAGAGACTCAGAGGAATGGGTGGCGCTAAAAAAGCTACTAGACACTGCCCACCCCTCAACGGTATCCGATGACTCCTACTCATGGACCCTCTCAAAATCTGGGGACTTCACCGTTAATTCCCTTAGCACTGAACTTGCAAAAGCAGCTGCTACTCATCACAACCAACTCATCAACTGGAAGAGGATTTGGAAGGGTCTCATCCCCCCACGGATCGAATTGTTTACTTGGCTGGCTTTACTCGGGAAAATAAACACCAAAGTGAAACTAGCAAGGATGAATATTCTCACACATGATGAAGTGACTTGTGTTCTATGCGGTGAATCCGAAGAAAATGCGGACCATCTCTTGTTGCAATGTGAATTTGCAAGGAAATTATGGTGTTGGTGGCTCGAGACTTGGGGGATGAGCTGGGTAGCGCCTAGTCGATTATGCGAAGCCTTTGAACAATGGGAGATCACGGGTGCCCCTCCTTTCCTTAAAAAAGTATGGAGAGCGATTTTCTCGATAATAATCTGGTCGATATGGAAGGAGAGGAACTCCAGAATTTTCAGAAATGTGGCATGCTCTATCCAACAAACCCAGGATCTAATCCTCACAAGACTTAGCTGGTGGATAAAAGGGTGGGGCACCCCATTTCCATACTCATGTGAAGACATTATCAGAAACCCGAAGGCTCTTGCATGGGCTGAACCTCGAGCCTCCACCGCAATTATCTCCCCAATATCAGAAAGGTTTTGGTCTCCTCCACCCCCTCTCTCCCTCAAATGGAATGTGGATGCATCGGTAAGCCCCATTCATCCTGTGTCGGCAATTGGTGGTGTACTACGAAACAATCAAGGGCATTTCATGTGTATGTTTTCGAGCCCCGTCCCTCGAATTGAAATCAACTCAGCTGAAGTTTTTGCCATCTTTAGAGCGATCCAGATCTCAATGGCATATGATAACATGAGAAACTCGAGTCTAATAATTGAGTCCGACTCCTCAAATGCGGTGAAATGGAGTAACGAAGATCATGGGGGGCCTTGGAATTTAAATTTCCAACTCAACTATATCCGAAATGCAAGAAGATCGAGTTTGGGAATTAGTATTATTCACAAGGGCCGTAGCTCTAACATGGTTGCCGACTCTCTGGCAAAACAAGGTCTGGTTAGAGATGATGAGTTTTTGGCTTGGATGTAGCTTACATAGGTGCAATTAGAAGAATGGATTGGCTGTATGTACTGCTGCCTGTTGGCGCCAATTTTGAGACTCTGTGTCAAATGAGTTTTTAGAATTGGCTTTGTAAAACTGTAGCCCATGGGCCTTTATGGAATTAAATCAATGGATAAAATTATCAAAAAAAAAAAACTAGTTCTTTCTCAAAAACTTCTTTGCACTCTCATAATTATGTGCTTTCATTTAGACTTTAGACTTTAATCTACCTTCAATATATCTTCAAATATTGCAACTTCTTTTCGATTGAATTGAAATGCTAATGCATGACTTATGTAATCCTAACTTAATCATTTCTTCCCCAAAGAAAAATATTTACATAAATATGAAAATGTATGACTTTAATCCGTCTTGTATATATCATCTACTAAGTACTAATAAAGTATTTAATTCGTCTTTCATTATTATAATTAAATACTTTGATAGATATATCATCTACTAATAAAGTAGGTCCATTATCTATTAATAATGGACCTACTTTTATGTAAATTACATAGAACCCTTTTAATAATTAAGCCGTCTTTGTTTCGTCTTTCATTATTATAATTAAATACTTTGATAGATATATCATCTACTAATAAAGTAGGTCCATTATCTATTAATAATGGACCTACTTTTATGTAAATTACATAGAACCCTTTTAATAATTAAACCGTCTTTGTGCTTTTTAATAAAAAATTTAATATTGGTTGACATTTGTAGAATGAAAATTCAAATACAGTAGAAGTTTCAGATTAGAAGCTTCCTATTTCCAACTTCCTAGTAGCCTAGTAGGTAGAATTTGGCAGAGTATTTGAGATAAATTGGGCCTCGCTACTAGAGTCTACACTACTAGTTCTACTTCTATGATGCAAGTGCAACTAATGGGTTTCATTTCATGCAGTGAATTGTATCTGTTGTAAACTGAAAACACATAGTACTACTGCTTCTAAAATCTAGAGAATTTACGCGGGCCTCCCGCCTCTTTTAAGATGAAGTACTCCGTTCATAACGAATTACTAGCAACATTTGATGTTATTAATTGTGAAAGCAAAAACATTCAATATTATTAGTAATTCGTTACAAAATGAGTAAGATTAATAAAATGCCGAAAATAATTAATAAATTGGCGGGCCGAAGTATGGTTTGTAGCTAATTGGGCGCCATTAATTAAGCAATGACGCACAATTAGTTAAACATTTATAAGCATTCACGTGTAGTGTCCCATTATTTTCTTCTTTTTAATTAATTCTGCTTCTGTTTGTATCTGCTAAATAAATACTACTACTAGTGTCTAGTGAAGGGAGTAACCGAGTAAATAAACCATTTGATCATTACATATGGTCCCTGCCCCACCCACGTAACTATAATTTCCAACTTATTAGTGTGTCATTTAATTTTTTTCACTATTATTACACAAAAATAAAATAAAATAAGATGATCAAATTTGACTTTACAAACCTCAGCAGTTATGTCACCCTCATTTCATGCAAAACTTAAAAACCCTTTTATTTATGACAATTAAATGTAGTACTAGTATTGATTAAGATTCAGTAGTGTTATAGGTTAACCCCAATTTGCATCCACATTGAAAAGGAAGAACAAAAGAGAAAGAAGCAAAATTGAAGATAAACAACTACTAGAGTAAACCAAGTGGTCTTGATATAATGGTCGCTCACTTCGTCCCTTAACTAATTGGTCGAGAGTTCGATCCTCAATCTTTGGGAATGAAAAGAGATTCTTGACCAGCCCTTTACCCTTAATTGGAATATTCGGGACGAGGGGATTAGTTACTTCTATCGGCGGTGGATACCTTGATTGTTAAAAAAAAACTACTAGAGTAGTTTAGTAGTACAACATCAATTTAATTAAGGGTAAGATAGAAGAAGAAAAATAAAGATTATGATTATAATTTGGTTGCAGAGAAGACGGGAAAATGATTTACATGCCTAATTAATCAGGAAGTAAGTAACCTTTAGCTGAATTCCCGTCTTATGGGCAACCAAACATGGTCTCAATAGAAGAGATAAACTAATCAAACAGAGTCTAGCTAATACTTCACCTTCCGTATCTAAATAAGTGACACACTTCTTTCGAAAAGCGCGTCAGTTACATAGATACAGAAGACACCATACCAATTACCAATAGCTATGCTAATACGCCGCATATATTTATATAAAGAGAGGATTTTAATGACTCAGATTATGGTTGTGGTTGTTGTTGCGGAGGAAATCAAGAAGAACAGTACTCTTGCACTTGGGACACTTAGGATCAGCCTCAGAAAGCATAACATACATAAGACACCTAGGACAACCTACCAAAACCATGGAAGTAGTTTCAGGGCTGCTTGAGTATTTAAGACTTTCTTCAGACGACACACATGATCTTGGTGGTGATGATTGATCTTCCGATGAAGAAGTTGACATCCTTACTACTTCTGTTACCCTTGGTGCTGCTGTTGCTGGTGGCCGTGCTGACACTGATAAATTCAGCTTCAAATCCAGCTCTTGATTGTTGTTGTTGCTGCTACTCATACCACTCCTTCGATTATTCCTTCTACTCATCTTCTACAAAATTATTTTATACTTGTATATAAACTAGAAATAACTCAAAAAAGAGACGGAGAAAGTATATATATATAACGAAGAGAAACTTACTGGAAATAAAATAGCTGATGAGTCTGGGTATATAATATATAATATATAATATATAGTATATAGTATACAGTATACAATTCTGTATACTATATAGTTGGATACCAGGATTGACACCAGGACTGGACGGGTTTAGGACAGTTCTGTATACTATATAGTTGGTATGATGGATTATAGTTGGGTAAGAAAAGGAGTTGGGAATAGTTACTTCATGTGAAGCTCATTATATAGAGAAGCCTAGAGAGTCCAGAGGACTAAGGAAGAGGGGTGTATTAAATTCTTAATTAAAGTATGGATAGGAATTGAAGAGTAAGAGAGAGAGAAATTTAGAAATATAAAGATAGTGGAACTGTAGAGCTGTGGAGGTGGGAGAGATTCAATTTACATTGAATTCAATTTCCATTCAATACTATAGTCTATACAAGATGGAGAAGAGATCCATAAAGAAAACAGAGACTAACACTTTTTTTAAAAAAAATTACTAAAACAATTCAATTAAGAGGAAGAAGACGAGTGTATATTTAATGCGTTTAACAATAAGTAATTAATGGTTAGAGACTAAAGTTTTTAGTAAGTGTTATTATAGGTGTATGGGAATAATAATGACGCCACCTAAAGCGGTCTTTATTCCCAATTACCTTAATAATAATATATAGGCCCAATACGAGTATGCTCGTTCCTCTATTAGGAATAACTTGTTATATGGCCCGTAGGCCCTAAGAGGCTCATTTACTCTATTTAACCTAATAAGTCACTATTATAAATAGGGGACTAACGGTCAAGGTAAAGGGATCTCTCTCCACTCCCTACAAATTACACTACTTTCTCTATAATATTGATCCATATTTGGGTACTGACTTGAGCGTCGGAGGCTCCGCCACGGGGACCCACCCCGTGCGTGGAGTTCATCTTGCAGGCACATCTTACTGGCGAGGTTCAAGGATTATTATACATGATGGCCTCGCAAATCGCAATATCAGGTATCCTCTTGTTCAATATCGAAACAATTGGCGCTAGAAGGAGGGGCAATAATTAACTATTGCCCTAGAACCTCACGGGGGAAAGAACAGTGTAGAGTGGAGAGATAGGTGGATGAACGAACATCAGTTAGATGCTAATCTACGGCAGAACTAGTGATTAATTATCGAGTTTACCACTCAAAATTAGCTAGTCTCAAAGATTGAGAAATCATGAAACGATCCATATTCATCAACATATTGGTGATAATCTCAAGCGTTCCAGAGGCGGGCCATGTATCATCGGGTTTGCATCGATTCTTTCATCAAATTCCCAATTAATAATTAAAGTGGATAGAAATCCATGGGAAGCATTAGCAAAGGTGGAGTCTTGCACCTGCTACACTAAAAAACCAAGACGATATGACGCAAGGGAAGGCTACTGGAGAGTATCTCTCTAGAAGAAAAACTGGGCTCCTTTACTTTATGGCGGTACTTGGACTACCTTCGCAACTCACGACAGCTTTTCAATGGCTTCTCTCTAAAGCAGAATCGCAACCTTCACAAACAGAGGACAAGAAACCAATGAAATTCATTTGCTATTTAGGCACCCATGATCAGTGCACTATCTAAGCAACCATGTGTCTCCAGGAGCAAATGCCCTCAGAATTATGTGAACAGCAAGCAAGCCAGGGGAGTTTCATTATCTTACTCGGTTTTTGTTTGGATTATGTGTGCTACAAGTTCCATCTTCTTGGAGTTATTCAATTCAATATAGCATAATTAAAGCCGAGGAAAAGACTTGCAACCCTCTTATGACAGCCTGTAACCGAGCAGACCTCATATGAAAGTCTATGTCTCAGTAAACTCGTGTGCAGAAAATGGTTGGCAGGCTCCACTTCTTTTACTAAAAAGAGTAAGATGTCTTAAAGTCTCAAAAATCTGCAAGTGGTAGAGCTAGTCGCAAGACAAGGTTGAACTCAGAAGATTACATGTGCACATTCCTAAAGCTCTTTATTTGAGCAAATGTATATATCATGGAGTGATCGTCATCGTTTGAGCTATATCTCCACATCTACATAACAAAGGCAGAGTTTCGTGAATCTGGAGTTCTATTCCATTAAGGTCACAAGAGGGCTCTATTATAATAGCAAGGTTATCTCAGCTAACTATATATGCTTTAACGACATACATACGGGAGAAACGAGAAGTAACACAACATGCATGACTATCTCTCTTATCGGTCTACGACCTAAGTGGATCTGCCGTTAAAGAGAAGCATGCCTCAAATTGACTATCTCAATTAGCGGTCTACGACCTAAGTGGATCTGCCGCTAAAAGAGAAGCAAACCTCAAATTGACTATCTCTCTTATCGGTCTACGACCTAAGCGGATCTGCCGTTAGAGAGAAGCAGGCCTCAAATTGACTATCTCTATTAGCGGTCAACGACCTAAGTGGATCTGCCGTTAGAGAGAAGCAGGCCTCAAATTGACTATCTCTATTAGCGGTCAACGACCTAAGTGGATCTGCCGCTAAAAGAGAAGCAAAACTCAAATTGACTATCTTTGTTAACAGTCTACGACCTTAGTGGATCTGCTGTTAAGGAGAAGCAAAACCTAGCGGTCAGTGATATATTAATCCGCCGTTGAGTGAGAAGCATAATATACAATTGTTGCTCCTAAAATTCAACAGACATTCACAGAGGATGATGCACGCAAACCTTAGCCGAGCACACTTGTCTTCTATACATGCAGACCTCCGAATGCTGAACATGAGATATGATCAAGCTCATGATTTCTTGAAGTTGTGCTCTTTATTTGAGCTTGAGTATGGTCTATGTATTTCAATACGGCAGGTCACAGACTCAACTTCTCCCAGTAGAGGAGCAGAGCTAAGTATTTCTTCCTATATTATCTTTGTGATCGTAAATTATGTCTCATTGTGAAATTGCATACATTTCTCAATATGTGTCCTATAAACTAATGTTCTCTGCATTAAAGTGGCCAAATTTAAATTGAGTATAAGCAGAGATCTGAAGTGACACAAACTACTCAATAAACATGATATGCTCACTTGCAAGAACATACCACAAGAGTGTGACTAAGTCCACCTCACAACAAGTGTTTATTAGCTTTGTTTCAATTATGCTTATGTGAAGAATAATGACTACGCCATAGCATATCTTTATGGTGAAATAAAGGAGCGTACTCATATTCATAGCATACGTTCTAAATATTATTAGACTATACTACTCTTAAGCCGACTCCAACTCAACTTAAGAGTGGGGGGCTAATAAGTATATCATAATAGCTGGATAAAGTCATATAAATTCATACAAATGTTACCTCATGAAACCAAAAAAAAAAAAAAAAAAAAAAAAATATTGATGTCACTCTTAACCTGACACAACTCAAGAGTGGGGGCTAACTAGTAATAATCGTCAGAAAAACGTTTGAGTATTAATTGCTCAAAATGATCATAGAAATGTAAAGTTAATAAAGTGATTCTATTGTTAATTGCTAAACTACATTCTTTTCATTCAAGCTAAAAGGAATCTAGCAACTTCTGACAAGGATCCATGTATTGTCAGCTGACTGATTAGCAACTTGTGATTCAAAAAGTAGCAAGTGCAACGGTACAAGCTCGACACCATGTACTGTCAATTGACCGATTAGCAACTTGTGGCTCGAAAAGGAACCAAGTGCAACGGTATGGTACAAACTCGATATTATCTTTGTAACACTGACCGCAAAGATGGTAATATATTATAAAGCCTCAAGGCACATTCCATAGCTAAATTATAAAGTGTCCAGCTCAAGTTCCATCTTCAATTGAACTTAGACCTGGGGGGCTAGTTGTATGGGAATAATAATGACGCCACCTAAAGCGGTCTTTATTCCCAATTACCTTAATAATAATATAAGGCCCAATACGAGTATGCTCGTTCCTCTATTAGGAATAACTTGTTATATGGCCCGTAGGCCCTAAGAGGCTCATTTATCTATTTAACCTAATAAGTCACTATTATAAATAGGGGACTAACGGTCAAGGTAAAGGGATCTCTCTCCACTCCCTACAAATTACACTACTTTCTCTATAATATTGATCCATATTTGGGTACTGACTTGAGCGTCGGAGGCTCCGCCACGGGGACCCACCCCGTGCGTGGAGTTCATCTTGCAGGCACATCTTACTGGCGAGGTTCAAGGATTATTATACATGATGGCCTCGCAAATCGCAATATCAGGTATCCTCTTGTTCAATATCGAAACAATAGGTATACAGATAGACTGGTAGAGGTAGAAAGTAGAAAGAGAGAGAGAGATCTAAGTAAGTATCATTAAGCTTTGGAGTAATTGCATCTGCATGCTGTTGCCACTCTTCCCTTCATTCATTACGTATTCTTTCTTTCACTTTTTTCTTTTTCTTTCTATACCGTATACTAGGTTTACATCCTTTTTAATTTCCATTGTCTAATGCCAATTCCCTCATCAGAGCTATTTATATTCAGTTTCAGCTAATTTATCAGTTTGCTCTTTTTGGATAGTGTTGCCACCTTATTTATATAGACTCTTCAATTCATCTCAAATACCCATGTCAGATCCTTGACACTTGGACATGGACACGGACACTGACACTTGGATACTTCATTTGGGCCAAAATCATTGAAAATTTTCATAGATTAGTAGAGTCAAACACTTGAACACGTATGTTGTGCATGTACATGTTATGTTTTATGCACATGTTATGTTTTGATGATGAAAATTAATATAATATGTTGTAGCATGAAAGTATGTAACAGTTGCAACAGATGCATGAAGAAAGAAATTGATAAACGAAGACTTTGAAGAAAAGAAGAATCAAGAATGAAGTTCTAGTTTATAATTTCTTAGAATAGTTACTTTAAATTAAAATGTAATATGCTCTAACTTAGTGATATGCTATGTGCTAAATATAGAAATATAAAGTTAGTATTATTATTATTTTCTTTGAGTTAAGAAAGTAAATAATTATATTAAAATTATATATCTATATAAAAAGGAAATAGGTTTTCGAAATCAGAAATAAAAAGGATTAAGGAAAACGAGTTTTTGAAAAGATTTTAATAAAAATCAGGTTTTGATAAAAACGAGTTTTTGAAAAGATTTTAATAAAAATCAGGTTTTGATAAAAACGAGTTTTTGAAAAGATTTTAATAATAATCGGGTTTTGATAAAAACGTGTTTTCAAATAAAAGATCTTTATAAAACAGAGTTTTACTAAAACATGTTTTCAAATTTTCTAAAAGGATTTGGAAAAATACTTTTTAGATATAAACAGACTTTGAGTTGAAAAAGAAAATCTAATATGGAAAACTTATCTTTTTAAGTTTAAAAGATAAAGATAGAAAAAGATAAAGTTTTATCCCTTAAATCAAGGATTAAAAGATAAAGATATTTTTAAGTGATTTTCGTCCAAACCAAGTCCTATAAAAGGGAATCATAATTCACTTTTAAATCTCACGTTTTCAGAGAGAAAAATCGAGTCTATTAAAAGCTGAAAACTATTTCCTCCGGCACTGAGCATAGCAGTGAACGAGTCAGATTTAAGTTATTATTCCGATTGTAATTGTCCTCTACTTGCTTGACTAAGAAGCACATTATTGAGAATCATTCTTTTTCTGTAACTTTAACATTATAGAGAGTGTCAACACTTAGAGTTAAGTGTTGGGAGTCATTACTAGGGTTAGTAGTGAGGGGAATCTTATTGTATCAAGAGTTTGATATTTTAGGATTCAAAGAAATAAAGAGTTTTGTTTCTTGTGGACGTAGATCTCAGAGGTGAGACTGAACCACGTTATATTTTGTGTTTACGTGTAAAATCTAATATCTTTTAGTTTATTATTCGAAAAAAAAAACTAAAAGATATTAGATTTTACACGTAAAGAGTCCAAGTAACATAGGTTGCCACACATAATTATTCTCTAAATTATAAGTAATGCATATGTAAATCAAAGGAGACGTCTTTGCCAAATACACCAACTTTGTTTGCTATTTGGTTGAAAATTCACTTTGTAACCTTAAAGTCATGAGATCAAATCCTCCCAACTATGCTACTTGGAAATAAGGTTTCCTCTTACCTTTTCCTCCTACTGTAAAGTGTCTGGCCCGTAAGAACACTGTGTAAGTTGAGGTCTAGATAGATTCCTCTTTACTAAAAAAAAAATATTTGCCAAATAAAGTGTTGTACTGCTACAACTCATATATCTTAACTTGGGCACCAAGTATTACTTGGTCTAGTAGTAAGGTTTGTATCTATGGCGTGAGATTCTCTTAGCATCCCCCACTCCCAAAAGATATCGCCTGTGCAGCTGGATCGAATTAAAGTATGGGAGATTATGGTCTAGTATTGCACTTCAGTGCTTCACCTTACTAATCTTTAGAAAAAAATATATATACATATACGTATTTATCCGTAGATTGTGCTCCAACAATGCAAAATAGAATATTTACGAAAATGAAAACGAACATTTTACTCTTGAAATAGAACACACTTACATAAACGAACATTTTACTGTTGAAGTGGAAAATTATAAGAGTTCACTTTTGAAAACAAACATTTACTGTCGTTGAAGTGTAACATTACTAGAATTCAATTATTACAAAAATAAACATTATATTGTTGAAGTGAAACATTGCCAAAATTGAATTACTTAAATAGAACATTTTCTCATCAAAGATAGAACATATTTTCACGAAAAATAGAAAATATTTTTTGCCGAAAATAAGCTATAAACGAATACTTTTTAAAATAGAACATTTACTTATTAATAATGGAACACATTTAGTGGGTGCACCGTGCTCCTGAAAGCACACTAGAATTTTCAAAATACATATACTAAACTTAGGACATCTTTGCATATCGTGCCAAACTTTTCATTCAAGGTAAAACACATCTGGTCTTTCCCTCTCACCTTCTTCGGAGTTCACTCATGGTACACCCGGGTGTACCATGAGCATGGTACACTCAGGGGTATTTTAGTAATAAATTAGAACTTCAGGTGCTCATTTGACACCAAATTTGCTCATATGAGTATTTTGCTCATTTACTCCTTTGCTCATTTTGCTCATTTTGTAATAAAAATGTTTGCTCATTTTCTTAAATGGATAGAAATGTTTGCTCATTTGTTCATTTTGCTTATTTGCTCATTCGCTCATTTTGCTCATTTGGAGAAAATAGTCTTGGGTGTACCATAAGTATGGTACACCCAGGTGTATTATAAATATTCTCCCTTCTTCGCTTTCCATTGATTAACTCAACATTATCTCACGCATTCTTGAACCCAAACTTTTTTTTTTACACTTTGATTATCATTATTTTATAATATATATGTAAGAACTATGAGAAAATGAAAAAATGTTAATCGGTAAATTTCCATTGAAACAAAATGGCAAAATTGCACATAATAAATTTATAACAACGATAATAATAACCACAATGTCAAATTGACGCAGTCGGAAACTATGGAGATTAGCAAGCACTAATCTCGTATTAAGAACAAGCATATTCACAAGCGATGAATCTGTAAAAACTCCGGAATCCACCAGAAAGAGTATAAACTCTGTGATATTATTAAAAGTCAAAAACTGCCTCCAAACATTGACCTAATAATGTTTAAATACGTTAAACAAAACCCTAAAACGAAATTAAGGAAATAATTAAATTCGAAAATAATTAAAAAGCTGATTTCGGGCCTTAAACGGACCCGGATGGCCTAAGACGCCTATACATCACAGCATAGCGGTGAGTTTGACTCGTTGGCCGTTCCGCTTCCGAAAAGGTATCACAATAGTCAATCGGACTCCGTCGGCCCATTTTTCGCAAAACAGTTTAGGCCTTTTTCCGCAAATCCTTCTCGAACTTTTCCGCTAGTCTGCCTACGTCACAAATTATTAATGTCAGTAAGATGGTGTTAAACCGTATGTGTCCAGACTTTATTTTCAATAAAAATATTAATGGTACCAAATCGTTGAAACTTATACTACCTCTGTTTTTTTTAGTTGCAACGATTAGACATTTTCTACTCACACTTTATGTCTAATCGTTGCAACTAAAAAAAACAGAGGTAGTAGAAAATAAGTATTTCAAGAGAAGATGTGGTTTCTAAGTGATAGATTTTTGTTCTTTTTATCTACAAATATATTACCACGTTTATTTTGAAAATATTCTAACTAAATAGCTTTTGCTAAAATTTATGAGGTAATCTTATGGTAAATCTTAAATCTCCGGATCAACTCACGGTTCCTCACTGTTAGGAGTTAGGAAGGCAGTCGAAACTCGAAACCAACAAAATGCCAACTTACTTTTATGACAAGTTGACTTGAGCAAATGTTTGACTAATTTAAGGGTGAAATCTGGAAGGAGGAGTTATATACTTAAAGTAATTAATATTTGATGACTCAAGTTTTGTATCCATCTGTCCTTTAAATATCTCTCTCCACAGTCCACATAAACCTTGCTACTGTTAAATCTTAATTAAGGAAGTGTACTGTATTAGTGACCAAGGTCCAAGGTTGTACTACATTGCATCGTTCAACATTTTTGTTTTCTGAAAAAACAATATTTCACTCTAGCCTTTTTTTTTTTTTTTTTTTTTTGAAGGGACTCTATTTTCATATGATACACCAAAATGCAAGTGAAAAGTAGATTATTGTTTTAGACAGGAAATAATGGTCCTTCACTCGTATTTGGAGTGGATGAGATCAATTCATATATGGTTAAAAAGAAAACGAGTGTATTTATCATACTTAGGTGTATCATATTCAAGATTAATTTTTGTTTATTTGGAACTTTCTTTTATTTAGATAATATTAAATGAGCAATGAGTAAAAAAAATAAACCTTGAGTGTACCATGTCCACGATACACCCGGATATATAATAAAAAAATTAAAAATGAACAATTAAAGTCTTATAATTTTAAGGAGTTACTGCTGACATTGTGAATTTGTCCGTGACAAAATTTAACGTATCTTTTTTCATAGAGAAATTTTATTAATTGAAAGCCAAACGACATTTACAATAGACATTAAAGAAAAACAATATATAATCAAACAAGATCAAATCAAATTCGTCTTCGTAGAAACTACAATAAACTAGATCAAGGAATACAACATAACCTCCCTTATATTTGCTAAATCAAGCAGCTATTTATTTATAATGAAGTCTATCAATCTGACATGGTCCCCGTTCTTTTGGACTGAGAGAAACTGAAATTAACTAAATTGAATTGAGATAAACTGAATTGCTGAGAGAAACTAAACTGAATTGAACTGAAAATAAGTCCAAAAGAACAGGACCATTAGTTTGGGGAAGAGCATTTTTGATCGAACCATGTTGACCGCATTCGAATTTTCAATATCTTCATGTTGATACTATTGAACTTCAACCAATCAGAATAATTTTTCATACCTAAACACAAACAAACCAGACTCATAACTCCTATAGGGGAGAAGGAGATCTCCACAATAAAGACTAAAAAGCCCATAGTAGGGTTCGAGAAACTCTCATAAAGAGAGACTAATTTATTCAACAAAACAAGAAAATAAACTAAAAACTGAAAATAAGAAAGAAAGGTTTACCATGAATAAACTCATCCATGACAACCCCTAACTAATGAAAAAGGGGTAGGGGAGAAGAGGGAGCGGCTAGAAAACTAGATTTAGGGGAGAAGAGGGTGGGCAGCTAGAGAGAAAACTAGGTTTAGGGGAGAAAAGGGGGGGTATTGTAACGTGTGACCCTCTCGCAACCTTGTCTTTGTTAGTTGCCAACTCTCCTCTTATTTCATGCAAGTACGTACACTCATTTCACAAATATCAAAATTCATGTAAAAGTAACATTATAATTATTGAATATCATATTTTTTAGTGGTAGTTCATTGGAGTACCATCCTAAATTTCAGGGCATTGTCTCGGATATGAATCCGCATCCCAATAATTTGTCGGGACATTTACTTTACTGTTTAGCTTAGTACTTAGCCTTTGAGTTGGCCTGCTCTTACTTTGCTGTTTAGCCTGGTACTCAACCTATGAGTTGGCCTTCCCTGCAGGCTAGTAGCCTAGGAGGGGTTGGTCTTCGAACCAATTATCTTTCAATGAAAATAATAATCGAGTATCATATTTTTAGCCTAAGAATATTATTACTTCACGTTACATCTATTTCAGAAGAAGGAAGTATTAATTTTTCTATAGAACAATTATTACTGTAACATTTATTATTTGTGATCCTTTATCGGACACGGGAATATACAAAAGCCATATATACTATATCGATTTTTCGGAAAATAGAGAAGACAAAATATTTAATTGAGAAAAATACATGAACTACAATACTTTGGGTATATGATGTAGCTTAATTGGTAAGTTCGTGGAGGATGGCAGTTGAGGTCAAATATTGAATCTCGTCTATGTTTTTGTTTTGTTTTTTTAGTAATAAGGAGAAGGAAAATATCCAAACCTCAACTCTCACAGTTTCTTGGTCTGAATTTATAGTTAAATTCTTTGAAAGTAGAGGGGAAGATAGATAAGATAATCCTTACCCCTCCTCTTTAGGATGTTAAGGCGAGAGTCTTGCCAAGTGACCACGTACTACTTGATTGAATCTCGTCTAAATTGATGATACATTGGCCTTAGCTTCATGTTTGAAACCTGTCTACTCTTTCTACTCTAGATTATTAGATTTTTTTTTTGAATAGTAAAATTAATTCATTAATAAAAAGTCATACGACATCTACATAAGCAATCGAATCAAACAAATACATAAGTTGAATCAAACAAAAATTTCCTTCATAAAAACTACGATCGTCAAACAAATCTTGCAATGTGGAACATATCCCGCTTATATCGCTGGAAAATACAGCCTTGTTGGAGAGACAATCTAACGATCCCTTGTAGTCGTGAGGATGATTTCCGTCGGATTCATCTGACCGTATTCGAAAAATTGATAACCTTTGTGATCCCGCATAATTCTTCACTAACAAAATAATTTCACGGCAATCCATTAGATCTAGTATCCCGGATTGTAACCTGTAGAAATTCCCCCTTTAAAAGAGGAGAAAAACCATGTCTTTCGAAGGAGGTCGAAAAACCTTGTCTTTCGAAGGAGATCGAAAAACCTTTTCTTACGAAGGAGATCGAAAACCCTTTCTTTCGAGGGAGAAATCGTTATTGGAAACCTAAAAACAAATTAAAAAAAACAAAGGTGGGGGTTTCCAACGGTAAAAACCGATGGAAGCCCCTTTAAAAATCAACAATGGAGGCTAGGGTTTTTGTAAGTAGAGAGGAGAGAGGGGAGAGAGAAAAAAACTTACTTTTGCGGAACGTGATATGCTTAATTAAGTGCTACTCTAGATTATTAGATGGGTTGCTTACTAACTAGCTAAATTTACAATGTTTAGTTATTATGATGAGGTTTGGCATGCCAGAATTAACCAGCTTGTGCTACATACGAATACGATCCAACCCTATTGTACATACAGGATACAGCAACATAAATTTGTTACAAATATTAAACTGATGCAATTAAATTCAACAAACTATAGCATTGAAGAAGATCTCCGCCAAATTCGTTTTAATGATACACCCCCACTACAGTGATAATATATCAGCTAACGTCCTTTTATTAATTAGTATTAACTGCAGCAATTGGATCAAAGTGAGTCACCTCCCTTCTCTTTATAGCATCACCAGGCGTGGAATGACATCACAACGTGCTCATCCAACGCCCTCCAATATTAACTTAAGTATGAACTGTCCAATTTGCTGCAAATTATAAGGAAATTTAACTAGTGTAAAAGATAGAGAAACATGCTCAACATAAATATAAATATGTATTTCAATTGAAGTCCTTTTTCGAAATAAAATAATCCCCAATCATCAAAAAAGAAAAATATTCATGGTTGGTTTTGGTTATTTCAACGGGTAGGTTTGAACTAGTCGTTTCTTTTAACTGTTTGACTATTGACTCATTGATGGGCGTGTTTGGCAACAATAGTTGTAGTAATAGCTTTTACTCCCTCCGTCCTAAAATATAGTTCCCATTTCCCTTTTTTCACGGTAATTTATGCAAGTAGAATATAAGAGGTATAATAAAGATTTTTTGTGTATTCAAAAAAAATGTTGTATGGGAAAAGATGATTTTAGGAGAGAGAGTGGAGAATAATTGGTGAAAGAGCACTAATTGTAACATTTTGGTTGAATAAATAAAGGAAAAAACAAAATTCAAGAAGCAAATAAATGATGGGACACGATTTTTCTAGACAAATTAAGGAAAAATGTGGAACTAAATATGGAAATGGGAACTATATTTTGGGACATCCAAAATGGAAATGGGAACTATATTTTGGGACGGAGGGAGTAGTTATTAGAGTAGTTGTTAGCTGTGTTGGTAGCTGTTAGTGGTTGGTGTGTAGCTGTTAGCTGTTAATTGTCCAAGTAGCGGAATAAGATATTGATGTTCGGTAAAAAAAGCTGTCAAAGTAGTTGTTTACAGATAATTAATTAAAAACTCAAACAAAACTTTAATATATAATTTATGCACCACTAAAACTACCCCAAAAGCTACAAATTGTGGTTTTTCACAAACACTACTCAAACACTACTTTTAACACTAAAAGCTACTTACACCACTATTTTGCCAAACACTACTATTTTTCTTAATTAGTTTTTTGACCTAGTCAAGACACTAAAAGCTACTTAAAAAACTTGTAAAGAACTTGTGCCAAACACGCTCTTTATAAATATGTATTTTAATTTCTTTAAATGTGTATTTATTTTTACAAAAAACTTTAATTCATGTCAAGACACAACATACATATGACATGGAAAACGTACTAATAAGAATTTTCTTGTATACCATGTATCTTAAGTCTCAATATTAAGCCTGGTTTTTGTACGAGTAAATTATACCTTCTTGACTCTTAATTTCTTGTAATATTTGACCACAAACTTAATTTATTTGGATCTTCAACTTCACAAAAAAACTAAAAGGGGACTATCACTTTGTGCTTAGTTAAATTCAACTTTTGAATGAAATCACAACATGAAGTCTATGATCCAGGCAAAGGAAGGTGTCCAACTTTGACTTTTGAGGACGATTTCATTAATGTTCTCATTTAATGGTAAACTTGTTCTCAATAATATAATCTTGTATTCATATGCAAATTTATGACTTAGCTTGTATGCATAATGATTAGCAAATTCTATAGTAGTGTAATTTATTCAATTATATTCACCTCATCCTTGTATAATTAATTGCCTTAATTATACGATCACATAATAGCTATAAGTCATTAGTGTAGTATTGACTGCCTTGGTTATCTACCCAACCTAACATACATGTACATGAACCTGCATGGAAATATTGTTAAACTCTATAGTCTAGACATATAATGGAAGAAATTTAACAAAGGCACTGCTACTAACCAAGGATGTCTTGGCGTAGTGGTTAAGATTGAGGTGCTGTGAACGATAGGTCACAGGCTCGAATTCCCTTCCCTTCTTTATACTTTGTACCGCCTTCGTGGCTCATATGGATCAAAAAACAAAGGCACTGCTACTACTTATGAAACTCTCTACCAACTCTAAAATACACCAAAGCATGATCTTCTGTTATCAATACGTATAATTGCTACAGTAACAGTAATGAAACAGACGTCGGGAACATTATATGGGAGGAATTTAAACACAGTTAAAGAAAAAATAAGAAAATTGACACTTCCTAGCTCATCGGCAACCTTATTACTATCTTTGTTTTCATGCCGTCAATGCATAACTTTAACCATCTATATATCTAATTATAAATTACCAAAAACAATACAAATCTGATATTTTAAAAATATATATTAAGACAAATCATCTAGCAAGATCCCACATGACGATATTTTTCTTTACATACAAATAACAAATGATGGTCCAACTAGTGTATATAAATAGCGCAAATATACAAAGTGTGTAAATATAGATAATCTAGGGAGTACGTATATATTTTTTAAAAGGATCCAGGGAATATGTACTTGCAATAAACAAGGGAAATTTTCCATTATTCAAGCATAACAAACCTAAATGACAGCAAAATCGACTGTGAGATGTGCATGATCAGAAAGCGAGTAATTATCAGGCCAAGTCCCTTCCTCCACTTCTTGAGGGAAAAGTGTGGCATTCTTCACCACAAATCCAATAGTAGCTGCAGAATTTTGTGCTTCATCAACACTATTGTTACCATGTTCTTCATGTTGAAAACCACACAGCAAAAAGTTTGTCACATCAGCAATTCCATCTCCATCTGCATCTAGATGTTTCCATATTTCCCTGATATCCTCATCATGTAGGCCTCCATGACTGCGAGGGTGCCCACTTATGCCCAACTGCGATCAGATTTAATTACAAAGTTCTAATATTTATCACAGTATGTAGGATTTCAAGCAGGTTAAGCTTTAAGTATTGGTGACATTTTTGTAGTACTATTAGCACGACAAAAACCTTATGTTACCTGTACAAGTGCTTGAGCAAAGTCGGTGTAGGTTATAGAACTGTTTCTTATACGCAGAGTTTCTGGCAACTGATCAACACCTCCTGTAATAACTTTGTGCAGCAAATTCTGTGGATTCAATGTCCATAAAAAATCAATTTCCTGCACGGTAAAACTATAACTAACCACAAGAAATTCAATTACAATCACATACGTTTATGTTTCCCAATATTGCTTCCATGAAGCTCTCTTTTAAAGGTTTCTGGGACTTCTGGGAATTCTGGAGCCAAATGAAATCCACTCCACAAATATTTCCTCTGTGGTTGCGATGACTAACCCACTGCAAAACGAGTGAACATTCAGTACTTCACTACAAATATGATCTGATATCAGTATATCAATGCATATTGCATAGCACAGACCTTTTGTGATTCTTCAGTATCATGCTCAGAATGGTGAGCAATATCATAGGACGAGACAAAACCTTGAGATCGCAAAAACTTGTAAACATGTCCCTTCTTACTTCCATTCCAATCCCTGTGCAAATGTATGTAAACACACAGCTCAGCCAGAAGAATATACAGGATTTTCAAACCCTCTAAAAAGATCAACATGACATGCAAAGCCGCAATTAAACTATAAATACCCACAGAGGATGACAGGTAATGGGAAGGCATATTTCTCCATGTATGACCTGATATATTGCAAAATCTTGTAAACCTTCAAAGGGAAAAGATAAAAGAAGAATTTTAACTCTGACATCTAGACTTTTAGCTGACTAGAATAAGAAACTTCATACTAAAGACAGAAAGCAGCACCTGTTGTAGCCTAAGGAAACAATATCTTGAATCATGAGGAAATATCAAATGAGTATTTACAATTATCGCTTCCTTCAATATATTGGAGGTAGTGTTCTGTGTAATGTCACAACATAGCTCAACATGTAAAACTTGTGCTACACGATCAGCAATATCATTGAACAACAATTCCCTGTAACTTAACAACCGGAATTGGCTTTGATGTACTGCTGTTAACAAACCTGCGATAAGGTATCTATAAAGGCCCAAAACAAAGTAGTAAGTGCTAATAAAGAGAATGTTACCATGCCAACTAGAACATATATGATCTACACATCCATAGTGACACATTTTACAATTTGATTTTAAAATATTCGACCACACGGTTCTATCTTTGAATAAAATGGTACTAAGAAGTATTATATAGAATCAATAAATTCCATAGGAATAGTAGAAAATCCCTCCGTGATACATTTATTACTTTTAGTACAATGAGTGATAGAGGGATCAAATGGTATAGTTCGCTTGTTGGTAGCTTGGAGGATTAGACGTATTACTATAGCTTTCCAATTGGCTGGAAGTGTAAAATTATACACCCAAAATTCCTACATGCCAAATAGTTCATCCTGTCTGGTCAGAAAAAAGTGTCACAATGGCATGCCTCAGATCATCGTGTCCTGCCTAAAAAAAGTGTCTAAAACTATCATTACAAGTCTGCTGGTTTTATGCAGAAGGATATCCAGTGTCTTAGGAATATGCCAAAGCTGATACTAAAAGTTGAACATGTTGAAAAAATAATTTAGGATGTCAATAAGACTAAATACTCTTACAGTTACCATGCATCAAAAGGTATAATAGGCTTTCCAGTTTTGTTCAAGTACCGATTATCCAATCATTTAGAGCTCCTAAAGGAAGATATAAGAGGTAAGTAAATGTACCATCACCACGATTGTTTGTTCGAGCAAGCGTGTAAGTTCGATAACCCGTGTCATGAAGCCTTTTCTCATACATCCCAACTAGTTCTTCATTATCCACCCAAAATTCCTACAAGAAAAACTGGAGATCATACTTCCTCTTTTTAATTGCAACATTTCATTTTTATCACTATTCATTAACCAACTTTGTTAAGCTATATCGTATTATTATATAAAGTAAAGTGGGGTCTTTTTAAATTATTCCCAATACAAGAATTCCAAATATTATACTTCCTCCATTCCGTTTTAAATGAAACGTTTGCTTTTTCACGCAACCCAACGCGCTTCTTTAGTCATTAATATCTTTAGTTGTGTAAACGTAAAAAATATAAAAAAGTTATAATTTGATAGTATACATCGAGACGAATCTAACAAGATCCCACTTGACTATGTTTTTCTTTATATAATAGCGATAAATTGGAGTTAAAATTGATCAGTTAACCAACTTTGTTAAGCTATATCGTATTATTATATAAAGTAAAGTGGGGTCTTTTTAAATTATTCCCAATACAAGAATTCCAAATATTATACTTCCTCTGTTCCGTTTTAAATGAAACGTTTGCTTTTTCACGCAACCCAACGCGCTTCTTTAGTCATTAATATCTTTAGTTGTGTAAACGTAAAAAATATAAAAAAGTTATAATTTGATAGTATGCATCGAGACGAATCTAACAAGATCCCACTTGACTATGTTTTTCTTTATATAATAGCGATAAATTGGAGTTAAAATTGATCAGTGAATAGTGTCATTTCATCCAATGTTTCATTTAAAACAGAACGGATGAAGTATACTGTAATAGATATTAACGTTGAAAGAAGCATCTCGACAAACGTAGAAAACAAAATGATGCCATTAAAAAAACACAGGAAGTACTATAAAGTGACAGAATAACTGAAGATAATATCTTATACACTTTCATATTTTTCCAATATATAATAAACTAAAGGTATGTTCTCCCTAGCTCATTTTTACTTCAATTTAATTCAGTTGCAATCGGTTCAGTTCAATCCAATTCAGTTATAATCAGTTCAGCTCCAACTATCATTTCTATTAGTTATAATTCACTTCAATTCAGTTGAGTTGTAGAAGCTCATTTCAATTCAGTTTAATTGCAATCAGTTCAGTTGTTTTATGTCGAAGAGAACATGTCTTAAGACTCACCTGCAAACATATTACAGAGGATTTCAAGTGAAGCAACCTATCCAATATGCTTTGGTTCCGACTAAGCCAAGCCTCCCGAAACTCACTTTCACGTACCTGAAAGTGAAATCATATGGAGACATCAGAGATAAAATCATGAAGACAATCCAACAAGAACATAAACAGAAATTTATGGGACAACAAAAGACATATTACCCCTCCACCAAGCCGCTTGTAAATAGGAGCAAGGATATTAAAAGTGGTGCACGAAATTGTAGTAGTGTTACTATGAGTACAATCCCAATTACGTGAGAATTGTTTATTTGGAATTGGATGTTCTACTTGTTGATTTAAGGAATTTAGTGGCTTAACCATGTCAGGATATGCAAAGTTGAAGGAAAGACGATAACACATTTCACAGCAGACTTTCATCATACACTCATCACGCATATCAAAGTCTGACACATGCTAATGCTGAAAATACCAATCAATTAGCTACCATCAATTTGATTTTATAGGAATGAAAATATTGGGCACAAAAGTTTGTAAGCAAGGAAGATCAGAATTTGAATTTGGGATGTATTCCAAATTAGGACTTGTTAGGGTGTGGGTGTTCTTGTGGTGGTGAGACATTAGACACAATTACACAAGTGACAAGTCTACAAATGATTGACAGGGAAGTAAGAGGCTTACGATGAGGAGGAGTTTGAGTGAATTTCAGGGTGTTTATGTGGATTTTTAATTTGTATATATTGGGAAGAATATACCCACAAGAGGAGGGGAGGGAGAGGAGATAACATAAATAAAAAGAGATGTTGAAAGGGAGAGGAAGTGTTGGCGTCTTATGGTGAGAGGTCAAAATGATCTCTCATTTTGGTAGTTGGAAGTATAAAAGTAATTCTTACTTTGATATCAAATCTTTGGTGTTTGGATCATCTTGAGTTTTAAAACAATTCTACAAAGGTAGAGTTTGACTAATATCAATCATTTAATAAAAAAGTCAATGACTCATATATTATCTTTTCAAAATTCCTCCTACTTTTTCTCATTAAAATCCACATCCTAATTTTCTTCTCCTACTAATATGAACTTTTGATTTTAAAATGTAGGCAAAATTGGGCTCAACACCCTAAATAGCTCGGATGCACCCAACACCACCAACTACTACTAGTAGCCTAAACACCATCAACTATGCGGTAGGGTGCATTCCATACCATAAATAAGGACGGAAGCCTAAAATATTGCCGAAGACAGTGGTTTTTATAGTACAAAATGCACCCCACCCCCAGTTGGTGGTACAGACTACACCTCACCCCGTAGTTGGTAGTGTTTAGGCTATTAGTCATATATAGTTGGTGGTGTTCGATGCACCCGAGCTATAATTCGGGGAATTTTGCCTAAAATGTATGGTTCAAATACAACTCTACCTTATATAGTTTTATAAAACTCTAGAGGATCCGAACTCAAATCTTTGGTGTAGGTTTGTACCAAAGCTCGAGAGGCCAAAATTTTGTTATTTGGAGGTACCAAAGTAAGAGTTACTTTGATATTACTGGTACCAAAGCTCAAAGTTAATACCAAAGTAAGTATAATATAATTGGTACCAAAGCTCAAAGTTGATACCAAAGTTTACTTATACTTGGGTACCAAAGTAAGAGTTATTTTTGTATTGGATTCAATTTTACTGAACTTTGATATAAGTTTGTACAAAGTTCAAAATCAGTTTTTGTCTTTTTACACAAAATGTCAAAAATAACCTTGTGAGAGGTCATTATGGCCTATCACAATGAGACACTTATTCAACTTCTGAAGGGGGACTCGAGTGTAAATTTTTGACAGCACAAGAGTAGAGACAAAGTAAAAGTGTCTCTCAAGTCTCAACATTGTCAAATGGAAAAAAAAAAAAAAAGTGTCTCACATGAAAACATAAGATATCCATGTAACAAAATAATAAATATGAACTATTTATAAAAATAGTAACTCCTCCTATCCCATGTCAATCACAACATACACTTGTATGGTTGTGCACATAATTTAAGAAAGTAGATAAAGTAGAACATGGGCTGACTCATTGCTGACACGGGAGGCACATAGTAAGTATTGTATAAAATTGTCTTATCATATTACTTTATGTCCACCAAACTTTAAAGATCACTTTGTATAAGTTAGAAAGGTATTTATAAGTTAAATGAGTCAATTTTAGATTCCATAAATTACCCTTTTACGATAACAAGTTACAATGATCTTTACTATAAACTACGGTAAAACGATCTCATATGAGAATTAAGCACAAAATAATTAGGCGCACACAAGATATATCCTATTATAATTAGGCGCACACAAGATATATCCTATTATAATTAGGCGCACACTCTATTTAAAAGTCCACCTACTTTTTCCATTGCTTCCCGTAAACTTCCCTATATCTACAAACACAATTTATTCATAATTGTTAGGAACAAGGCAAAACTTAGATGCACAGCCCTATCGTCGAAACTCGTAATCATACACTTGCTCTTTATGTTTGCTACGCCTAATAGATTATCTCTAAGGAGATCCCGTCACCAAAGAAAAATCTCTACAGTAACATAACTAAATCTAAATTCAATTTTTAATAATTATTAATTCAATTTTGGAGTATTAACGGCTCTTTTATTTCTACTTTTTGCAAATGAAGTACTAATGGCTCATTATTGAGATATTACTTATGAATCATATGGAATATAGATGTTAATCTCATCAATGTGTATTTTTTAAGGTGTTAGATATTGCATTAGTGCTCACAATCGACAACTAAGTTTTTGGGTAAGGAGAATTCTCTTACAAGAAAGGAGAGAAATTAAAAATCCTTCTTATAAAGAGGTGAGAATTAAACCCCTATCACATAGATGGAAAGAGGATCTCGCAACCACTGATCGACCTTAATCCTGACAATTGACAACTAAGTATACAGTATACTGATATATTAAACGAACAAATAATATACATTCTAAGTAGAATGAAAGGTTAGACAATACGAAACAAAAAGAACACCAATAATATCCGCCGCTCTAAATGTTGAAGAAATAGAATTAAGAAAATTGGAAGAGAGGGTGAGCAAAACAGACGCCCCAAAACATTCAGCAAACGATTATTGAATTATCACACAGATAACAGAACTCAGATTTATCTAGTCCACCTAAATCACAACTGCTTCAAACCATTTTAAGCGCAACAGTTCCAATAGCAAGCTTTTTTACAGGAAAACTGAGGTGACAATCTAAATTTATCTTTCAGAGACAGCAATAAAACATATATATTTAATCATATTGACATGCCTTAATGGAATACAAACACTTTCTTCACTAATAGCAATTACAACTTTCGCGTATGAATGAACTTTATGACTACAATATCGCGACATTGACATAAAAGCTCTCTATTCTTGATTACGTGGGTTAACTGCATATAGAGGATTGAAGAGCACAAAAAATTATTGGCCCTCATATCACATGAACATGATCAGATGAAGATGTACGCACAACTTGCTTAATCTTCTAAAAATTGCTGCCGCTCAAGCTCTATGATACTTTCAGTTAAATTGCTTAAACTGCTGCTTGCACTTCCATTACTTCGGCACTCTGATAACTGTTCCCGCAGACTTCGTACAAGCTCATTGAGTTTCTGAATGCTCTTTTCTTGGGATAAAATGATCTGTTATTCATAGCCATTGCCAATTTCACTTGAGACAAACTTGTATAATGCATGCGCTAAAATTGGACATTTAGTATAAAATAAAAATCTGTCTCACAAACATTACACCCCTCCCATATTTTAATCGAAAGCCGAACAAGCAGATCATTGAAAAATGAGCTAACAGTAAGATTGAAATAATCCATTCAATTCAAAAGGCTTATCATACCTCGTAAAATAAAGTCATGAATGGGAAATGATAACCCTAAACCCTAAACCGTAAACCGGTATACTACATTTCCTTGTTTTGGGAGTCTCACAATGCTGTCAATATTTTTCGTAGTAGGCAACACTTCTTCATTTTGTTGTCATTTTGTAAGCAAGGAAGCGAAAGCAGGATTATCAAAGCACCAGAACCAAACAGTTAGACCAGTCTGTAAGTAACTTCTAAATTACATCATAAACAGAGACCAGCCAGCCTTGCTACTATAAGAGCAACAAAACGCTGACCTTTTTAAAACCATGCCCACCCCATTTGAGCAACTTATCCAACCTGCTGGATCATTGGAGGAGAATCTGCCTCGATAGATTTGGACAAAGTAGCCAAACCCCAAAAACAAGCAACTCTGATTGGCTTCTTCATAATATAAAGGAGAAAATACAAGAGATATACATCAAACACAGTAAAAGAGCCAGCATGATACAGTGTGTCTGATGCCTGTCTTGGCACTGCCAGTTGTCAACATTGAGTGACTTCTGCAGTTGTGCACTCAGCATGTGTTGCCTCACCAACACATTTCAGTGAAAAAGAGAGAGTGCACCGTGGAATGAGTACAATATTTGTTCAGCGTCCCATGAGACAAAGGGATGCTCAAAAGCACATTTACACAATTTTTTTTATGCATGCTGAACATGGATTTGAAACATGCATACCGATGCTCACGATTTTGATAGCCATCCTACCAATTTGAAATTCTTTTCCATTTATTTTGGGTAGAGGTTTTTTGCTCTCACTACCAACAAACATAACTTTAGAAAGGCATTTGTATTGCCAATATAATGTATAAATTTCTGCAAACATAGTTATTCTTCATACTCGAAAACTACAAATAATAAAAAATTACCAACTTCATTTGGGAGACTAAAAATATAAGTTGAATATAGCATAATGTTGGAGCTTCAATTGACAGGAAAGAGTTTTGCTACATCACAAGAAACTTATTTTAGGGAGCTTGCATGGCATTGGCAAACTACCACAATTTGTAGCTAATCACTGGAGATTTCACATGGACAAGCTACCAGATAATCATTTATACACAGAAACAAACCACCAGATGCCACCCCATGCCTCCGAGCATTTCACAACGCAATACAACACATACAGAAATCAAAATATGAAGATTTCAACTGTTTCACCCCAATACTTGGTTCCCACAAGCACCAACTAAATACTACATGAACAGTGCCTTTACTCCTCTTCTTGCAATGGTTGTGTTCCTTTCCTACCCAACCTATCTAGACTGATATATTCCACAAAGATGGTTGTTCCTATGAAAAAGGTATAGGACATCATATTTCAACTAGAATACAGGTCAGGGGCTTACCTAATTCCTTTTCTGGTTCTATATTTCTCAGAGGAGTACCTCTTTTGCAAGCGACATTCCTAGTGAGTCTACATGGATTAGCACAGACTATAAAGAGCTTGCAAAGAGAAACTACCGCTTTTCCATTATGAACCAAATGGTGGCATTTGAAAGGGGCTATCTTGACCCAACTCTGTCCAGAGATGGTGATTGAGGAAGTATGGATAGGCAAGAGGGTGCTGCAAACCAAAAGTGGCAGAAAATTGAAAAACAAGCAAGATAAGCAACTGAAGAAATTTAAAAGTTTCACGGGAAGCTTAATGCAAAAGGCGAGACGATGACGGAACAAAGAGGGCAGATAAAGACACGATAAAGTTTTTTTCACAAAACTAATGTCAACAGAACACAGGAAAGAAGAAAGGTAGCAACCATAGAAAAGTTTGAGTTGGCTAAGAAAGAGGTGAATAACACAATTGCAGAGGGTCAGACTACAGTGTATCATAGATTGGACATGGTAGATGGAAAAAGGATCACAATAACGAATGGGAAAAGGAAGAGGATAATCCTACAAAGGAAGGAAGATGCATTAAGGATGACAAAACAAGAATATACTCAAAGGAAGGAAGACGTATCAAGGATAGGAAAAGGAAGAGGATATCCTTAAGAAGGAAGGAAGATGCATCGAGGATCAGAAAACAAGAATATTCTCAAGGATAGGAAAAGGAAGAGGATAGTCTTAGGAAGGGGAAGTTGCATCAAGGAATAAGATGAGATCGGCATCAAGGGAAGGCAGTAAAGATTCTTCTATGGGCAGTTCAGTGGGAGGAGGAATTACAATATTTGCTTGGGCAAACTTAGCACATAAGAGATACAGGAACTTAGCGATACATACGAAGACTAAAACAGCCACAAGAGCAACAAACAAGATAAAAGGGAGTTCGCTATTGATAAGAGATACACCAAGAGTTTGCTTTGAGTCCCTTCTTAAGGCAGTTATAGAAGAGCTTACCAAGATACTCCATGATAAAGCTCATTAATATATGCCGTTGGCAGATGACATAGTTTTTGGTGAACGAGACATGGAAAAGTGTGTATAAATTATAACAAGCTCAGATATGGGAGAGATACTCGAAAGATTAAAATTTTAGGCTGAGTCGAACTAAGATGAAAAACGACGTGTAGATTTGGCAAATGCAGGGACGCCTCTAACATGAAATTCAAGATTAGGACATATGATATACCTCAAAAATAGAACGTTTCAAATAATCAAATACTTAGGGTAAAACTTTCAAGGTAATGATGAGAGTGATGATGATGTGATACATTATGTCATGTAAGATGGTGATAAAAAAAGCCTACACGAACTAAACAGGGATTAAAGGCTATGAGGCCACCTACCATACTAAGTAGCTCTTACACATAAGCTAATGGTGGTGGAAATGAGGATGCTTTGTTAGCTGTGCAACTTATAAATGCATCATTTTCTTCCCATATTTTGTTATTTTGTGCAATTTATAATGTACATTTGTCAAACGGAGGTCAATATCTTGAAATTTCCGATCTCAATGCTATTTGGATCATATTCGTGTCTATTCTCATTGTTAAAGAATAGAGAAAGAAGCAGCTCCAGATTCCTCTTTGCAGAATCCGTCCCAACCAATATGAAAGGAAAATAATATGACCAGCAATAGAGAAGCAGGTAAGGAAAGAAGAAAGAAAACGTTACTTATCTATCCCTTCTAAAACGTTTCCTCTACGAAATAACAAAAGCGTTCCAATCTCCAACCCCCTTCAATCACAGAAGCAGCAGCATCACCAACCACTGCTCCATTTCTACCAATCCTCGTCAAGTATCAGCCACAAGTCACCGAAACAGAAAGGGTTGCATATTTGTACACCACAAACAGAGAGAAGAAAAGAAATCTGATGACTTCTGTGGGGGGTTTCATCTCCAATTGCTCCCTTTTTGTCAATAGTGGCTTCACAATTTGGGTACAAATACCCGATTGAGGGGCAATAACAAACACGCAAACAAGGGACATCCATTTAAGCAAGGTATTTTGAGTGACGCTGTGAAGGCAAGGTTTAGAGAAGGTGAGTTGAGTAATCATTGAGGTAAGCTTAACCCCGCATCCGAGGGAGTTGAGGAATTAAGATCAAAGCCGCCACATCCAACCACAAGTAACACATTCTTTAGGAGGATTCATATGTCTTCCTCTTCTTCCCTATCCCTCCAAACATGTTCTTGATTGCTACTTGATTTTCTCGTAACTTAGATGACTTAACTTTGGTCATGAATTATTATAAATAGTTTTGGGTTATTTTCAAGTTGATTTGGTATTCAATTGTGTTTAAACTCTTCTTTTTGCTGTATGATCTCTATAGTGTTAGGTATATATATTAAATATGATGTAATGTAGTATATACATGAGTTGACTTAGTGTAATTCATGTAAAGGCAAGTAGCAGCTAGTTTTGGTGGTTCTAATATAAATTAGAGAGCGCACCTAACCTTGCTTCTCGATGCATTTATGTGCTTAGAATAGGTTAGGATTGATGAGATAGTCTTAATTCTTAATGCTTCTAGTACAATTACTAGTCTTAATTCTTAATGCTTCTAGTACAATTACAGTAAGGGCAACAGATTTTCACAATTTGGATTAGTTTAGAATCAACCTTGGCTTACATTAAGATTGGTTACAAGTAAAAGAAGATAGGATGTCTTAATTACTAAAGTCAACCTATCAACATCATACTTGGGAGTTCCTCAAAAAGATCGTGTTGTACCGGAACACAATCTTCCAATTATATATGTGCTTAATACATCTTACTTGACATCACTTGTAAATAATTAAAATACTTTATTTTACATTTCATTTAGTTTCTCCATTCATAAAATTAATTACCTAAACCCCCGAAGGCTGAAATCCATGTTAAAATGTATGGTCTTTTCTTAAACGAAATTCTAAATATATATTAATAAATGTAGATTATGTGTGAATAATGTTCTACCTTCTAAATAGCATGTAAATAGCTAACAAAAACCAAGAATTAGTCGGAAGTAATCTCCTTGTGGGAATGACCAATTTATTTGCCATATACTCCACTAGCTTTTATTCTTTGGGTATTTTAAAGGGTTAATCTGAGAGAGATTCACGACACCCTGTAAAAACTTCATTAGAGTGAGATAAGATAGGAGGCTGTACAAGACGAAAAGGGTGCAATATTCATTAATATTCCCTCCGGTTATTATTAGTTTACCTACTTCTTTTGGGCACAAAGTTTTGTACTTCCCTTTCCTTCTAGCTCTATGACATTCTTACCTCTCTTTCATTGTTCTTACCTTGTCTTCTCTTTCTCCACAGTTCTGCTTCCCTCTGAATAAGCCATGGTGATAGAGCTAGAAAGTTGGTCGAAAGCTCACCCAACTTCCTTTGAATTAGTCATTTGCCTGCCTCCTCTCCTCTCAGCTTGTGCTCCTCCTCTGCTTTCACATCTTTACCCATAAATTATTCCCATTTGTGTGTGTTTTCCTCGTCTTGTGGAGGTAAATTTAGTGGAAGTGGAATTTTTTTATGTGGTTGCAAATGCAGGGTATAGAGGGTTGAGTGGTGGGGGTATTTCAGCAGGAGGGGCATAGCATTCCGTGACAGTCGGTCTATATTCAAATAAAGGGTTAGGGTTTTGTGGAGGCTTGTGGTAGCATTGGGTTACGTTTAGTCCAAATTCGCTTCAATTCAAATGGTAGGATTTAGGCGAGAATTCATGGGGAAGTCAGTAGGTTTCTCCTTCACGTTATTGTTACATGCTTCTCATACGGCCAAACTTGCTTTTAATAAAAAGTGTGCCATATGCGGTATGCTTACCCCTAAAAGAGCATACACAAATGGATGCAGAAAATAGATGACAAACACAGATGAGCAACTAAGCCATGAGACCACAAGACTGATGTTATACATGAAATAGGAACTGGCAAAGATACTATGGTGATGATCTACTACTTTACTGGCCTTTCACAAGTTAAGGACAGAAGACCTTGCTTTTGAAATGAAATTTAAAGTTAATATATTAATGATCTTTTGAATCTATAATTCACAGTAACACATCCAGATTGGGGTAATTAGACTAAATGATCACAACAAACATCGGCTAAGCTGGATCCGCTACTTTGACATATTTGTCAATCCATTCAATGAATAGAGTACAACAGCAAAGAGTGGTTATGTAAGTATCACATAGTTTTGAGATCTCAGTTTTCCATGAGCTAGCATCAAATCATCAAAACTTTGGAAGCTATAAGTAGTTTCCAATATGCAATTATTAATTAATAAATTATTCAGACTTTACACATGAGAATTAGATATGTGAAAATTAAAGGAAAAATTGACACTAATGGTCAGAAATTCAGAACTATTAGCAACCTTCACAAAACAATCCTAACTTTTGATTTTTACCCAAAATAATGCATACTATTCAGTTTCTCTTCCCAAAACAAACCTCCCGTACTAGTGACCTTATTATCTGTATTTTCCCTCCGTGCCACCATTATCTGTACTATGTTTCTTGTTCCTAAAATCTTATCCTCTACCACCACCATCACCACCAAAACCCAAACTCTATCTAACGAACAAAAGACCGACCGCAACTTTCATCCTCCACCAAAGCCAACTGTATTCAGGTACGTCACTCCCAAGACCTCCTCCGCTTTCTCTCAATGGGATGCAACAATAGTTGTGATTGGCCATTTAAAAATAGAAGAGTTGAAAGTTAAATATTAAACTCTATAGGTTTAAGTTTGCTAATGTGGTTAACGCCATGGTCAGGTTTAGACTTAGATATTCTCTTTTGTATGTACATCTCTCAAATTTCATGGTGAAACAAGGATGCTGAACAAACAAAAGGGTTGAAGATAAGACTTGTGATGGCACCTGGTGGTTGTAAGTTAAAAAGGAGGGATTAGAAGAGGGCTGAAGTACTTCGCCTTGGGAAGGGATTGTTGTTGCGCCAAGAAGGGGGGAAAGTATAAAACTATCGAAATATTGATGTTAAGGTAAATTGTAGAAGGAAATTCTGGAACGTAAATTAAGAAACCATAGTAATCAAAATCTTGAAATTAAATGGGTCAAGCACCACCAATCTCTGATATGAGGAGTGACACTATACTAGTTAGTCAATTTCCTAGGCAATTCTCAGTGAAGGTGCATCGTTGCAAATCTTCAACAATTTCTTTTACTTCTAGTAGGGCAGAGTTCTTTGGGTTTAAGGAAAAGCTCCCAGATCAATACTTTGTTTTCCTTGGCTGAAATGTGATCTAGTAGATCGGCAGGAAAGGGGAATGGTGGTGGTCAGCAGGGGATCTAGTATCTTGATTGCATAGGGGAGGTTGCTAGTATTGTGGGTGATGGTGTAGCTGGTATGCAAGGGAGAAGGGGGGGTGAGAGGATGGGAAACAAAATGAACTTTAAATAATTAGTCCAACAGAATGTGACACGTTGTTGCTTTCACTTGTTTTACACGTCAACAAGAACTTAAAAATGAATCCCGATTGAAATCGAAAGTCATTTTTGTCATTATTCTCAAAACTTGCATCTGTGTATAGAGTAACAACCAACTCATTGTCTCCAAGATATACTAAGAAGTCATCTTTAGTCCTCTACAAGTACTTAAGGACATTTTTCGCTGTCATCCAATGCGTATCTCTTGGATTTGATTGGCATTTGTTGCATATACTCAAAGCACATGAAACATATGGTTGAGTGCATATCATGACATACATAATGGAACCTAGTGCTGAAGCATAGGGTACACTACTCATGTGCTTGATCTCATCACATTAAGTCTTGTCAAGCGCTATGCCATGATGCATGGGAATGAAACTTCTCTTAGAACTCTGAAGCTTGAACCTCGTAAGAAGCTTATCAAATATAAGTCTTCTGAGTAAGTCCAATTAGCTTTTTCGACCTATTTCTATAGATCTTAAATCCTCAAATATACTCTAGTTCTCCCAAATCTTTACAAGAAAAACAATTATTTAGCAATTAAGCATTCCTCGATTGATTCAAGCATAGCTTATCATTTCCTATGAGAAGTATGTCATCCACATACAAGACTAGAAAAGTAATACTACTCCCACTTAACTTCTTGTATACACAAGATTCCCCTTAACTTCTGATAAAGCCAAATTCCTTGACTGCCTCATCAAATCTAATGTTATAAACTCTTGAATGCTTGCTTTAGTCTATAAATAGACTTCTTAAGCTTGCATACCCTTCTTGGATTTTCAAGATCTTCAAAACCTTCTGCTTTAAAGAACCCATTCAAGACGTTATATCATACAGTATATATGTGTAAAAACAACCCACAAACTACTGAGCTTCAAAATGTTCTAAACTAGTGAAACCAAAATTGATAGCTACAACAACATAGCAAGATAATGCAAGCAAGTGCGCCCAAAACGGTCACTCGACAAAAGTGCAGCATTAAGAGAGGAAGTACAGTATTTAACCATAAAGATCAACTGCATTAAGAAGTAGTAATAGAGATTGTTAAATTACCTTCTCTTTAACAGCTTCCTCTCTCTTGGAAATACGCTGTTGTTTCTGAGATAAACTTTGGTTAGTCTCAACATCACTCACTAGCTGTTGCCTCCATTCGAACTGAGAAGTAATTATCAGTATCAGCAGCAAAAATACCAGCAACATTGGCCTCGACATCCTTACCACCTCCTCTTATACCAGCTAATCACAACCCATCGAGAAAACAAAGGAGCAAATATTATATTAGAACCCTAAACGAATAAAATGTAAGAATTCCCAAAAAAAAAAAAAACCCTAATTCTGGTATAGTTATTGCTTAAATAGCAGAAAGATATAAAGAGAATTAAAGGAAGAAATAGTACACATAGGAGGTGGAGGTGTCAAGCATCTAACCGAGAGCGATTCCGAAGAAATTGAAGGTAGCTGCTTTCAGTAAACTTGAAAATGAAAAATGAAAATCGATCGCTCTTTCTTCTCTATGTGAATGTGTCTGTTTCTTCTCTCTTTTGGGGTTTGTTTTCTATGGTGTTTGATTTCTGGGAAATTTTGGTTTTGATTTACCGGGATGGAAAGTTTTGCACATCAATTAAAAAGAGTAAAACCTAAAATATCGGGGTTTAAATCTCTATCGAAGTATAACAGTACAACACATAGGGTACACCAAATAATAAGAAGGAAAGAAAAAGGAGATAACTCACTACATTTTTTGAAAGTATAGTGAGTTATCTCCTTTTCAAAGCCTTCCCCTTTCTTTTTCTTTTCTCTAAAATCCTAGCATCTTTTATCCTTTTTTATCGGTTAGATATAGATGATTTCATTCATCGTACGCCATTTTTCCTCTTTTATTTTCAGTTTTTAATTTATTTTCTCATTTTATTGAATAAATTAGTATCTATGGGGTTTTTAGTCTATGTTGGGGAGAGTTCTGTGTTTTTTTTAGATATGAGAAATTGTTGTTATTGGTTGAAGTTCGAAACTCAACATGAAGGTTTTGGAATCTCATATGCGGTTAACAGGGTTCGATCAAAAATATCAATAGCGGCTTGATTCATCACATACAAGGGGTTGCGTTGTATTGCTCGATCTGATTCATTATAGTTTCTTCGAATACAAATTTGATTTAACCTTGTTTAATTGTATCTTATTTTTCTTTAGTATATATTGTAGATGTCGGTTGGCTTTCAATTAATGAAATTTCTCTTTGAAAAATGAAACTGCATCATTTAAACTAAAAAATGGTGAAAGAAAAGAAAAAAGTACCACATTTAAATTCAAAAAAGTTTTTTGAAAAAACAAAATGCTAAGATAGTTCGCACGCATTGGGTGCATATTAAGTTAGTAGTCTAGTCCAAATTCATAAGATATATTCTACAAATTTTGTCGCAACAGTTTTTTATATGATTTTTCATGATAAATAACCTTTTGAATATTTATTTTCGTTGGTAATGTAAGACCTTTAAAAAAAAAAAAGTTTGTGAAAAACAACCTTAGGCTACTCTAAGTAGACTGTTAGTTGACGGAGGGTTGTTTTTAGGAAAATTTTCAATGTTAATCCTAATTCCTAAGTTTTAACATTTTCAATTTGGTAGCCAAATTTAATTATAATTTTCATGACAACTCCGTGTTTATGATTATACCTAAAAAAAGTGTTATTATTAACCATTTTTCATTATATACAATTGCTAAAATGCTTGCTTTCAAGTAAGGTTTATGGTGTGTATATAAACATAAATTCCCTAAATATGTTTTCATCGCTTATTGAAAACGTAAATGAGATAGGTTTAAAATGAGAGACGACGAAATTTTTTTTATAGGGAGACTAATGTCATAGTTGCTTAAAAAACCTTAATTATTAGTTTATAAACTAACTTTATACTAATTATTTATAATGAAAAATCGTGATTAATGTCATATCCTCAAGTATAACCGATAACACATGCTGAGTGCGTATTGGGTGTAACTTGTTACATCATATATTATTGTTATTGTGTAACAAAATCTCACATGTGCGAACTAATATAATTATTTTATGTCATTATAAAATCTTGTCATATCATTATTAGAGTATTTTATATCATTTTTTCCTATATCAATATCATTTTTCCACAAAGTTGTGCTTATATACATATCATTGTTACATAAAATTATATCATTTATAAGAGAATTGATATCATTATTACTCGCTTTTACGCCTTTTTCCGCAAACTCGCTTCAATTTCCTCTCCGCTGACAGTGGATCAATTGGAGTTTTCTCCACCTTCAAATAACCAGAACAACAAATCCAGCGAATTGAAGAAAACTAGAGTTGATCATTTTTGCCCTACCCGATTTTGGACCGGGTTTTTTGGCCATTTTTTTTTGCTTTGAGCAAATCAAAAATGACTTTTTTGTCTATTTTTTTGGTCCGACCTGATTTTAGTCCGCAAAGTCCGCTCATTTTGGCCCGAAATAGCGGGCTTTTGGCATAAATTTTTGGCCCGAATTTTGGCTCGTCATGAACATTGGCCAATTTTATTTAAGTTGGCGCGGGCCATGATCACCTCTCAAGAACACCAAATAATCCAAAAAAACATCAATTAGATCTACCCATAGTAAAACTTCAAAAAGAACAACAAGATTAAATTGAAATCAATAATTAACAATAAAAATAAAACTCACTATACCACTCGTGAAGAGTAAAACGTTCCTCATACATCTGATCAGTAGGAGAAAACAAAAGATCATCATAATAGAAAACTCCATCTTCATCCACTCCTAAATTGTAGAGTAATCTATTATATAGTTAGAATCATGAATCAAATCATTATAGTTAAGGTTTACTCTTGAACGTGATATAAATTTTTGACAGGCACATGCGGAAGGTTAATGAACCAATTTTATAATTTATGAATTTTCATTGATTGGAATAAGCTTATGAACGTGGGAGGAATTACGTAATATGATTCCATACTCCTACGTACAATGATAACACATATTGATAGGAGTGGTATATCTTAATCTACAATATTCTACACTAATCTTATATGATTTGATAATATCTGATGCTAGATTATATATTCTAGATTCTTCCTTTCTAGATTTTTCTTAATATGCCTTAATTATAATAGATATCTGTTTATATAACTGTAGAGTTCATCTTGATTTTTATACTAGATTTTTCTAGATTACTATTTCTAACACTCCCTCCTAATCTTGAAAAATATGAAATGCATACTTGAAATGCTCTTGTTCATCTCTCCATTCTTATATCTTCTTGATCTCCTTTCTAATTGCAATGTTCCAATTATGTGCACTTGTGTTGTGCTCTTGAATCCTTGTAAATGCCCCTTGATGTTTACTCCTCCACTTTTATCTCCCTTGTGTTGTAGCATTGTGTTTGTTTGCTTGAATTATTATTGATGAACTCCATGATCCTTATTACCCTGCTTTGATTTTTTTTCGGTATCTTGATTGTTGATTCGACATACAAGATTTTCTTACCTCAATTTGCATTTTCGGTCTTTGCCCATCCCATACACTACCGTCAGGTCTATTGCCCACATTTTGCTTAAGTATTGTGTTAGGGCCTGGTCTAATGCCCTTTAATGCTCGGGTCTTTTGCCCGGTACATGATCGGGGTATATTTCCTTACCCCTTGATGAATCGGGTTGACATTTTTTTCAATCACCCTTGAATGCATAGGGCTAGCTTGTATTTGCCACCCATATGCTTGTATCGTTGTGGCTTTGTTTAGCCAACAACTTAATTTGGTTGGCATTCTAGCCACCATATGTATGTGCATGTGAAATGTATAAATACATATTAAATAATGAAACATGCATGGAGTAATGTTGAAAGAAACATGCATGATTCGGGAAGTATGCATATAATGACTTACCGTATTTTTGGTGAAAACTTGGAGGAGACAGAATCTTCTTGCTATGATACCATGATAGAAATTTTCGACAGGCACATGCGTAAGGTTAATGGACCAATTTTGTAATTTATGAATTTTCACTGATTGGAATAATTTGTTACAAACTCGGGGGAGATACATATGATATGTGATAATGCAACGTTCCATAAGAGAACTCTTGCTTATGAATGTGGGAGGAAGTACATAATATGGCTCTATATTCCTACGTACAATGATAACACATATTTATAGAAGTGGTATATCTTAACCTATAATATTTTACACTAATCTTATATGATCTAATAATATCTGATGCTAGATTATTCTAAATTCTTCATTTCTAGATTTTTCTTAACATGTCTTAATTATAATAGATATTTGTTTAGATAACTCTATAATTCATCTTGATTTTTACACTAGATTTTTCTAGATTATTATTTCTAACCGAACGACATCATAAAATGGTATTATGCTTTATTGTCAATGGTCATCTCATTTGCGGTGGAGAAGTCGTTGAAGGAGGATGGATCAAAGCATTGTGATGGAAGGTTGGGATTGTAGCCAACATACCCATCGACGGTTTGATCGAACTTTTTGAGCTCATTGTTGTATTTTCTAAAGGTGTCAAATGGAGACATATTTGATTTCTTTTCTCCTTTTTCCTCCTTAGTTTCGCTCTCTCTTATTTTCTCTCTCCTTGAGTGAAATTAGGAGCTCGGAGTGTGAAATGGTGGCGGCACTGCCGACGACGAAGAAGGGGTATGAGTTGAACGGAAAAGATATAGAAGATGTTGGCATTGGAGGAGATTTCGCACATGTGAAAATTTTGTTTACAATAGATTACAATAATAATTACACCTAAGTCTGTTTGCACGTGTTTACAATATAATAACAATCAAATTTGATTATCAAAGTGAAAAATCCAGAATTTATAGTTATCATTAAGAATTTCCTTTACTTTAAATCTAAAAAAAAGGAACAATTCCTTATGGTAGTCACAAACTATAATAAATCAACTAGTTTTTAGTTCCGGGAGATGCATCGCATAATTATACTTTTCATTTATTAATATTTCACCTTAAAATGATAACACCAAATATAACTTGGTTTAATTATTAATTAGTGTATAAGGTTGTGATCATGTGACCAAATGTATAAAGTTGTGGTCTTATATTCGTCTCAATTATATATATATATATATATATATATATATATATATATAATGATTTTTACTCATTGATAATAAAATATAGAAGTATTGATGTTTAAAATCATTCGTCATCAATCGTGAACATATAAAATGGTGCAACTAATTTTTAAACCGATGACATACTAAGGCCTCGTTTGGTTTACATGGGAAGTAATTTCCCATGGGAATTTACATTTCATGGGAAATTCTTTCCTTTGTTAATTTCTTAGGAATTAGGCAAAATTGTTTGGTTGACACCATAAGAAATTGCATTTCCTAGGAAATTACTCACCAGGGCTTGGTGAGTGATTTTCCATGTTTCATGAGAAATTTTATTTGTCTTAAAATTTGTATTTCCAAGAAAAATAGCTTCTAATCAAACAACACCTAATATCGACAGATAGATGTTGCCGACGTGGCAAGTAACAAAATGGCCTCTAGAAAATCCAAAAGTTAACTTGTTGAAAGTGCAAAAATTCAGAGTCCACAAACACACACACCAGTGTCTGGCGACTGGCTTTGCAGGCATAACTAAGGGAGAAGAATGGCATTAGTACCGACATCCGACGTCGCGGAAGTTGAAATGGGTTCCGACTCTTCTGCTCCTACCGTGCGCGCTACCGTCGTCCAAGCTTCTACCGTCTTTTATGACACTCCGGCCACTCTCGGTACTTCCTTCTCTTTTTTTACTTTTTTCTTATAATACTGTCATATGTCTTCCCCTCGTTTTCCTTACCATTAATTTCAATTGTGTTTCAATCTTGCTTCTTACTCGTCAATCTCGTTGTTAGAGCTTTCGATTTAGGCTATGTAATTTTGCACTCGACTGAATTGAATTTGTCTAAACTCAACTTAATTTGTCTGAACTGAACTGAACTGAACTGAACTGAACTGAATGAATACTATGAGAGGGAAGTAACTCAACTCAACTGAATTTTGCTGAACTAAACTAAACTAAACTAAACTGAATCTTCAATTTAGTTTAAAAGAACATAGCCTTAGTTTAGTGGTAAATATACGATTTTAAGATTACGGTTTTTAACTTGGGTGTATTTCACTTAAAATAACCCAATTTTTGCCATTACATTTGTTATGAGGGTTTGACTATGGTGGAAAATCATGAACAACAAGTCTTTGGTGGACCAGGTTTACTTGTGAACCCAAACTGATTATATCACACAAAAATTGACTATATTAAGAAAACCCACGATATCATACAAAAACTAAAGAGTATATAAAAGAAACTAATTGTATTGTACAAAAGTGCCCTGATCGTGCAAATGGTGACTACATCGTACAAAAACTGACATATATTAAATAATAAAAATGATTATAGCATACAATACCCGGTGAACAGTAAGTTATTGTACACTGGGTTCATTGAAGTTCTTTTGGATCCTGAAACCTATTGACGTCAAAGAGGCATGCTGATCTAAATTCCTTTGCTATTGCAGAGAAGGCTGAAAGGTTGCTAGCTGAGGCAGCTTCATATGGAGCCCAGCTGGTTGTCTTTCCTGAAGCATTTATTGGTGGTTATCCACGTGGTTCCAGTTTCGGGGTTACTATTGGTAACAGGACATCAAAGGGTAAGGAAGAGTTCAGAAAATACCATTCCTCAGCAATTGATGTCCCTGGTAAGAATTTCATTCTTTTTTTTCCCTTTTTGAAAGTCTTTCATTTAAATACGCCTGTGAGGGTGATACTTCAGATGAAGATGTTTTGTTCGTATATAAAGTTTGATCAATCACCAAATACTCATGATGCTTCCTGCAAGCTTTGACTCTATTTACTTCTATAATGCATAAAGCTCTGACATTTATGAGTGACTATCCAATCAATGAAGTAGATACTAAGAGAGAAAGCATATATGTATTGCATTTTCTATCATCGCAGTCCAAAAATAAAAAGAACATGTTGTCATACACATTGCAAAACTTGTTTCACATCCCATGATTGCGCCTTCCTAGTTTCTCAACAATAACCACTTGCGCAAACACAAAATCTATTATGGCAACAAGAAGATAAATACATATGCAAGCTTGGAAATCGTTGTATGAACTCATGGTGTTGGTGTTGGTTCTATGAGGGGCAAAGGCTTGTCTTCTGCAGGTCTCGATGATATGTTAGAAGCTAATATTGTGTTGTCATTTTGTGAGTATGTGCTTATTTATTGCCTGTTGGACAATACTTGGTTAATGATTGGCTCATTGGCGTAACCATATAACCAAGAGTGACAATTGGAATCTTGAGTAAATAAGTAATTGATTAGTAAAGCAAATGCACAAATTACGTGGGAGAGGCCCCTATATAATGGAGGAAGAGGCATATTGGAGAAGCAATAATCACTGCAATCTATTAAATCTGTGAGAATAGGGAGGAACTGGTAGGAGAGGATTTAATATCTCATCACGCTCTAATGTGTATGAGTACACTTTGAGCACCCCAAATCTTATGAGTAAGAGAGAAAACAACCCTCACACATCCACTAATGAGTAATGACAAGAGAATATCTATTTGAATTATAAAGCTCGAAGACTAAAGTAGTTCAGGTATGAGTTGCACGGTTATTCCCTTTAACATAGGTAGAATACTAGCTTTGACACACATTGTAAGGAGAAGCATGTCAAAATTCTTGTGGTTTTCATCCGAAGCTTTTGCGATATCAGAGACGCACCCACTTATCCACGAGAAAGGTTATTTTTGTTTTCGGCTTTTAGATGAGTCCTCATCATGAGCCTAAATCGAATGCTTGCTTTGGAATTTGTAGTGGCCTGGTGAGCCTGTTCTTCATAATATATCATATATACTAATCTTTGGCAACATCTTCTTATCATTATTAAAGGTACTTTAGGTATAATGGTACTTGATATTAATGTTTTCGTGCTTCTTTAGCATTTTTACAAAATTCTGAATCATTGCTAAGTGAATTGTGTTTTGACTTCCACTCAAAGCTCAGGAACGCATTGATCCAATATTGATCAATTCCAAAATGGGTACTTGAACTAACTTTTGAGCTAGGATGCGTCCTTGAACTAACTTTCCAATTTCTCTCTGTGTGCGTGTATTCGTATTTGCATGCTTGTTGGTTTGATGTATTCAAAAGCAATTTTCCTGTGAAAGTCCTTTTCGGCGTTTCTCTTATTTTCTTATCGTGCTCACTAGGAACTTTTAAGTTATATGTTCAGAGTTTGGACCTCAAAGATGCAAAGTGTGAGTTCCCCTCACCAAGCATATGCTTTCAAGTTTCGATGCTTCTTTGAGCCTTTAAATACCCAAGCTATCATGCATACTCCAACACATCAGATGAATCACCTTCATGAATTGAAACCAAATGCTATAAATTAAGATGCAAGCTAGACAACAATTTGGCTGCTTGGCTATTTCTTCTCTGGTGGATGGCAATTGTTTTCTGTTTAGGTCATCAATTGAACCTGAATATATGTGCATATGCACCACAGACATACTTCTATATATTAAATGTCCAAAATCCAGATATTTATCCTTAAACAATCCAGCTAAACTTATTTGTTTAGATCTATTGGCCTCTATGTGTTCATCCATTGGTAGAGAAGGATGCCAAGATAACTTCTTTCCTCCACGAAACAGCAGGGCTGCTGGTTCAGCTACATGAACATGGATTATATCTTTTGTCCATCTAATGATCTTTAAATTAAAATATTGATTTTTCGGAGTTTTTCTTGGCGTTTGCATAAACTGAAATACTGAACTTCATGCCAATTCATGAATCATGACTGCAGGTCCTGAAGTTGACCGTTTGGCTGCAATGGCTGGAAAATACAAAGTATTTATGGTAATGGGTGTAATAGAAAGGGATGGATACACACTGTATTGTAGTGTTCTGTTTTTTGATTCTCAAGGTCGTTACCTTGGAAAACATAGAAAAATCATGCCAACAGCACTTGAACGTATAATTTGGGGTTTTGGTGATGGATCAACAATTCCAGTTTTTGAGACTCCCATGGGAAAAATTGGTGCTGCCATTTGTTGGGAAAACAAAATGCCTCTTTTGCGGATGGCAATGTACGCTAAAGGTTAGCCAATTGCAGATTATTCGTTTATTTGCTTTTGTCTAATGTAATATCTGTATTGTACTCGAATATGGAACCACAACAGAAATGCAAGTTTTAGATTACACAATATATGTGTAGATTTTTTGACCTAGTCTTTCTTTTTAATTGATTTAATGAGAACATTGAACACTAAAATGAAAGACGTATAATTTATAATGTGTTCTTTGCTCCCTCCAGCCAACTAACTCTCTCAGGCAAAAGAAAGGAGCTTTTTTTCTTATTCTTCTTTGTGTTGGAACTAAGGAGGGTAGGGGTGGAAAGGAGCCAAGCTGAGGTCGAACTTGGGTTGCTCTAGCCAACTCTTGAGCTTTTTCGAGCTTATATTTTGAAGTTCAACAAAGCAAAACTCAAATTGATTCAGAAGTGTAACTAGTAAATACGTTTATAAATTATAATGCTATAATGTATTTACAATTGATTTTTTTTTTTATTGTCTAAGATCCTTATAGTATTACACATTATAATTTGAAATCAAGTAGAAATTTTCTTTTGAGTTTGTTATTGAGCCATTCGAGCTGTGCGTAGCAGTTGCTTGGCTCATAATATTTGAGCCGAGCTTAAGTAGTTTGCAAGTTGGTTAGGCTCATTATCAACACGGGGAGAATAGTCTATTGCTCCCTCCATCCTACAGGCTACATGTAACTTCTTACTTTTAAATTGCATATAAAATAAGAAAAAAAAAGTTAAAAGTAGAATGAAGAAATGGAAACGAGAGAGAGAAAGAATAGTATGAGAGTTTTGGAACCGAGAGAGGAAAAAGTAGAAAGAGAGTACTGGCATTTGAGAGAGAAAAAAGGTGTTGATAGTATGGAGAGTAAAGTAACAATAATTTTAAAAGGGAATGAGAAACTTAACTTTTTCTCTTCTTCTGCCAACTAATTTTAGCTTGTTGCAGTGATCTAACTAGTTCCACCTCATAATATAGGTGTTGAAATCTATTGTGCTCCAACAGCTGATTCAAGAGAGGTTTGGCAAGCATCTGTGACCCATATAGCTGTTGAAGGTGGATGTTTTGTTTTGTCAGCCAACCAGTTCTGTCGAAGAAAAGATTATCCTCCACCCCCTGATTATGTTTTCTGTGGTACGGAAGATGATCTGAATCCTGAGTCGGTTGTATGTGCTGGTGGAAGCGTGATAATATCACCATCAGGGGCTGTCATTGCTGGACCAAATTATGATGGGGAGGCCCTCATCTCAGCTGATCTAGGTACGTTTATCGGATATAACTTGCAGGTCAAAGAATATTCTTCTGACCAATGCATTCTGCTTTGATCTATTATAATATTTTACACCAATCCTTCTCATGAGACTAAGGTTTTTCCATGTTGCCGACTGCTTCCATGACGTAATTCAATAATCCTTTACATTCACGATATTTTCTTGACCCAGCTTCTGGCTCCACTGTAAACCAAATAACATTGTAGCCGCTTCATGAAATTTGGTAACCATCCGGGCATCTGGTCATCGCCTTCCTGGACCACAAAAAACCGCCACATCACATTAGCCATACCTAACAAATTGATTGTTTCTCTTCTACTACGCTGAATTACCTGTATCAATTTTTTTCCTATTAGGATGTCCCACACAATAGTCTAAGCCAAACCCACATTCATATTGGTACATAATTCCCACTGGTGGATAAACAACCACTTGATGGGTTTTTGCTTTACGTAGGAATGGAAAGAGCTGATACCAAAGGATTATAAAGCAACGACATCATGAACAGCTAGTACCACAAGCCCTTTTGTCTATGTGGTACATTCACCTCTAGGGTCTAATCTACGAGGTTTAACAGATTGACAAGCTATGATTTCACAAATCATGATGCACTGCGAATTGGTAACAGCTTGTTTTGACCCAGAATTTATGTGATCCTATTTGAAGATGACACACCTGGATAGGTAGATTGTGCTTTTCCCATCCAGGCTCTTTGTTTGACAGCTGACAATGTCCTTCGACAGATTTTATACCTTGTTTCCCTTTTTCTTCCTTTCTATTGTTTATTTTTGTCAAGGGGGAGGGGGGGCTTTTGGAGTAGTGGTTTCATGTATGGACCCTCTTCAACCATTATTCTGTTTTTTGAGGGAAAACCATTATTTTCTTTTGGCTTGGCATGTTTATATATAGATAACGCATATATCTAGTATTCTCTGTTAATTTGTCACTTTTAAATCAGATTTAGCTAATCTATGAAGGTTGCTGTGTACGTAATATTTCTTTGCTTTAGTTGGTGGGTTGACATTTGGGTGTTGAATGTTCCTCAGATTTGGGAGAAATAGCACAAGCGAAGTTTGATTTCGATGTAATTGGTCATTATTCAAGACCTGAGATACTTAGCCTAACTGTAAGGGACTATCCAACAAACCCTGTAACTTTCACATCAGAGGCTGAAAGAACCGAAAGATCTTAAGGCTGTCTCAGATAGTAGTTTGAAGTTTGAACAAGCCAGTCCATCATGTTTATGTAGATTGAAACATCTCTATCAGGGCTGCTTTGTTTTGTAAATCGTTCTGTTTATGATGACAAATTTGTCTGTTGTAACAAAATCAAGGCTATTTCATGTTTTTGTACATGATTTATTGTTGAAATAAATTTTTTTTTTTCATTGAGTGAACTCCACCTCACTCCTTCCCAGTACAGTGCTCCTTTATATATGGACTTGTTACTTGCAAGAGGTCATTATGGATGCTGGAATTGTGTTGTGTTTATTGTGTAGCCATTAAGGTGGTAAATCAGGGGTATATTCGTGATTGTGGTATTGGTTGTAGAAGCATACTTTATTGCGATAAGTTTATTCAAGGAAGAAAATCTCAAGGCCATCAGTTTGTCATCAAGATGCGAAGGCCCCATGCGATGATCAATCCTCCAAGAATTCTGCTTCTCATTTAAGTGGTATGTCCAATGTCTTCATGTTTGACTCTCATTCTTATGCACTTTGACGGTATCAGTTTCATGTTAAGAGATTGTTGCAATCTCACAATTTGTAGTTAGAGTACCGTGTTATCACCGTTTCTTTTGGTTCTTATTCTCTTTCGTACGAGTTTGTTTGCAGATTCCCAAGACAAAATTGTAGGATATCACATTAATGTTCATACATACGTCTGAACTCTGAATGACCTGAGTTTTCATTTGAGAACGTGCGTTCCCTGAGCTAGGTTAATCACTGTAGTGGATTTGGTTATGGGAGTTGATTCATGTCATAATATGATTTTGTTCAGTGCTGGTGTGAAAGGAAGCTCATTGGTTTTCTTAAGAGATTGCTACCAACAAGTGTGGGTGATATAAGTATATAACTTATAATTGGTAGTTTGATAGAAATTTGAGAAGATTGCATTTGCATCACAAGGAGAGTATTTTGGGTCTATGAGATCTAGATTCAAGTTTGGCAATTGTGTGTTGATGAGCTTGTTACTTGTATGTGATATATATTAAAAGTGACTAGATTGCTTTAAATAGTTGCAGGTATAGTCGTACCTGGTAGTAAGTATAACCTTTGCATGTGAGTGTAACTTTGAACCAGTTTCTGTGATCAGTATTAGAACTATTCTAACTTGGCTTTCAGGAAGAGGAGTCAGTCGAACATTTGCCAAGAAATATTGTCCCAACTGTGACAGATCATGCCTGCGCTGGGGATTCTCTCATTCATGTTGTATTTTGATAACTTCGTCTTTTACTTGTAGGGAATCCTATCTTATTCATTCTCTGTCACAATGATTTATGATTCAGAATTACTGTTTGTCAACAGTATTCAACAATAGCATTAAAAGTGTAACAGAGAATCACCATATAGGACCTGCAGGAGCGATGTTGAACCTGCAACAACATACTGTTCCCTCAAAAAGGTATTAGTTTACCAGAAGTCGAAATATTACTACAAAAGTTTTTCAGTAATGTCTAAAGTTTATCAGTAGCTTTAGACTTGATTGAGTTGTTTGTTCATCTGTACCTCTGCAAATTTTTCATCAGTAAGTTTTTGCCATCTCTGAATTATCGACTATCTACTTTACTTATGATGCTGCTATGTTTGCACCATCTGTCTTTAGTAAATAAATGTATTATCAGAAGATATGCTAGGTTTTTCAGGAAATGTAGTTGCTGGATGAGACTTTGTTAGCGGTAGGTAAGGGCAGCGGCAACTCCAAGAGTATAATCCCACGGACAACCTGGAGTTCCATGAATACGGTGCGACTTTTTTGTTTCTTCTTGTCAATTTTATTGCATAATGATGTACTTCTACACACTATTTCTTTTTTTCTCTTAATCATTCCACGTATATTTGCTTTGCTTTAGCCCTTCTGTTATGCTTTGATTAGACAGTAGACACCTTTGTTTTGTTCAATATCCAGTGAATTAAGTCCCACCAATTTCGGACGTATATGAGATGGAATGGAAATTTTTATTATTCATCATGCTGTTACTGAAATACTAAGTTCTTTTTTTTTTTTTTGCAAAAAAGAACTCTTTACACCCGTTGTATATTCCCCATATTTTGATTTAATCATCGTACTTCGTTTACTTCAGAATGTATTTATGTTTCATTATCGTGTATTATCACTATCGAATCGAGAAAGAGACAGGATTACTGGAAAACTTGGTGGTAATCCTTAATGTATACTTCCCAGAGAATATCTTAATCACAGAAGGTTAGCAACTTAACACCACTCATTTCCATGAACTTTTAGTTCATAACCTGGTGGACTTACTACTTGTTGATAACTTCCAATGCCATGTTCTTCCATTTCTGTTGATTCTCCTTTGACCATTGACCTTTGACCGCCGTCTATGAAATAATACTTCATGCACTGTGAAATCCACATTCCACATGTTGCTTCATCATTTTAAGTAGAGACCATATATACATACAGTCAGTTGAATCAATAATGTCCCATTTCCTGGAGACCTTGTCAATATATGATTTGCTCTTCTTTCTACTTTATTCTAACTTGCTTCGTAGCACTATTAAGGATCTTACTTAGAATGTTATTTTATATATATAAAAATAACAAAAATAACAAAAAAAATGGAGCAGTCTGAAGCCACTACTCAGTAGCAGTTTAGCATTGTAGTAATAGGCTTATGCTGGATTACTGGGTGTTTATCTGTCGGAATTAAAAGAACCATATGTTTCTCATTTTTTAATTGTCCTCGAGAATTTTGACCTCATGTGTGGCATAATGGGATGCGTCCGTATGATGCTGATATATTAGAAAACTTTGGGTCTACATTATTGTTGTCATGTGTACCTAATTTATATACTATTCATTTTTCCTTGGTGCTTGATTGGCTTATATGTTTTAACTTTTACTGTTAAATAAGATCTCATGTTGAAAGGGTTGATTTTAATTTAATCTCATTCTATAAATTGGATTCATATGAATAGAAAGTTTGAAAATCTTATACCATCTTTTTTGGATAATGATTGAAGGGTATAAATATAATGTATATGTTTTTGAATGTTTCTTTTTGTTTTTTTTGGCTGAAAAAAGTACCGCTAATTCACCTAATCTATCGTCTGTAATATATTTGCCAAGCCGCTTGGTCTTATACCAAATGTTATTGAAGACATAGTTTTAACAAAATAGTAACTAGGTTAAACTACTGTTGATTTTTGTTGGGTGAAACTATTGTCCACTTTTCACAAGTGCAATTTATGATAATAGTTGGATATTTCTAATTTGTTTACAAGGGAAGGAGTTGATTGCTAGAGTGCGGTATTAACCTTATGTTAACTTACTCTGTCTTCGCCTTTGTTAATAGATTTGGATGACAATTCAAAGATAGGGCACTGAGGTTTTGTTTCCACAACAAGGAGTCCAAGAGGGTGTTCAAGAGTTTGATTTGCTTCAATTGATTACTTGATTGATGTATTGTTCTCCTCCGACTCCTAGTAGTTATTTGATATTGTTGCTTTGGTTTTGAGTCTACTTGTTCTAGTTTCATCCATAGAATGATAGAAGTAGTAACTAGGTGGCTCATTTGTTATCTCATAGTCCGTTGGTGAATACTTTCTCAGTTTTTTTTTTTACTTGCAGCATTTTTCATTATAAAAGTTGAATATTACTTGAAACATTGACATTTTTGGCAATATATTTTCTCTTTCTATTTCCTAACAAACGAGTTTCCTTTTTTTTTTTTCTCTTTTACTTCTCCTAAAGTATAGTGCCAGACTTCACTGTTGCAACTTGCAAGTAAAGAAAACGGCGGAAGTATTACATTAGAGTTTATGTCGATAGGGTTCAAATCTCTCTACTAGGAATCCCTCATAGAATGTACAATAGTTGTGTTTGATTTTCTTTCTTCTTATGAGTAGTCCACATCCCTTCTTTGTGGAGAACATTAGCATTATCAGATAATTAATCTTGAGGTTTTCTGTCTTCTAATTCTCTATCTTTTGAAACATATTTGTTAGTAAAAAGGTAGACCTAAAATAAAATCACAAGTTTATGCTAATATGATATTGTCTCAGTCTCTCTTATATAATTGATGCACATGTTCCCATCATTTGCAGACAAATCATTCTATCGTTTTCTATCACTCCTTGTCTTCTGACTGATGATAGAGCAGTTGACATTATTGCATATACCTGCATCACATTCATAGTATGATACAACTATATATATACAACTTGATCTGCAGACTGCAGTTAAGGTAAATATGTCTGGCAACTTTTTTAGTTTTTTTACCTTAAAAACAAATTAGGCTATGTTCACTTTCGCTTATTGTTACTGAGGAATTTATTTTTGCTGAATAAAACTTATTTATACGAATTCTCTATTATTTTCTCTTATATATTTTACTGATTTAACTGAATTGAATTTATTTTTATTGAAGTGTATTTATTTTATTGAGCTGAACTTACTTCTAAAACTTTTTTTTAGGATGAGACAAGTAGGGCCTAAGTAGGACTACAATTTCATTGATTTAAATTGGCAGTTGCTTGTTATAAATCAACAATAGCAAGGTACCAGCGGCCCGTTTGGTAGTTGGTCATAAATGGTGGTAATGGGAATGAATTTGTGTGTAAATTTGTGAAAAATATCATTGTCCATTCCCATGGTAATGCTAATTTATCTTAAATTGTCTACTTTTCTTCTTGAATTTTCATTCCCATCCAATACCACCTTGTAGGTGGTAATGAGTGGTAATGAAAATTGCTTCCCCTTGGAGACAAAAACACAACTTTATGGGTGAGATTGCTTGCTTATGGAGAAAAAATGCCTCTCTATGGAGATTTCAAGGGTGCTTCCCTAATAAAATTACACTTAAAATTCATTCCCATTACCACAATTTATTAACTACTACCAAACGAGCCGTAGAGGTATTGACGCAACAAGTGTCCGTCTTATAGTGTTGGCATCAATTTTGATCCAAGAGGTCTTGAGTCTCATTCCTTGTTAGAGAGATGATCAATTTCCCCCGCACTTCAAATGTATCGCCACCTTTTTTTTCCCTTGTACAGTTTCACCTTGTTACTTGTTAATATCGTAAAACAAAAATACAATACAACTACGACGGGAATTTTCAGCATAACTAGGCATCTAAATGTTTTGGTTTGAGAAGAGACAATCCAAAACTTTGATCCTGTATAAGTTTCTTTCCAACCAGAACTATTCCAAATTTAATCAATCTTTTGATCAATTTTTTTAATCAAAACAGCAGATTCAAGCTGGCAATGGCTAGGAAATTCATTGCAGTTTGGCACATCTATAAGCATCAAAATTTTGTTTCATCACATACCAACCCGACATAGGAAATAGGACTACTCTTATTTGTGAATTGTGATTAGATGTAGCTAATTGCACAATAATTCTACTCACATTATGTTTATACTGCAAAATTTCATGTTAAATACAAGAGCGGAAATTCTCTCTCTCTTTCGCAAGGAATATAAGCTAATTATACAAAAAGAAAAACGAAAATTATAGTATGTTTGAATCGCAAGCAGCATTGAACTAGAGCAGAGAAACGATAAAGAAGAAAACAATATTAGGACTAAATACTGGTATAGTTTATAAATAATATCTGTGATATAGTATACTGATTTCCAACATTTAGTTCTTGTTTCTCCTACAATGCTCTTCCAAGTTGAAGCTGGTCTCTCCTAGTTGCTAAATCCTGCAGAATTGCGCTGCAGGCCTCCCTTAAACGCGATGAGGATGAGTTTCCTGTAGAGATTGCTGGACTTGCAGAGCCTTGACAGGATGAGGATGGTAATCTCTGAGATTTAAGTAAGCTGTACCTTTTGAACCACTCATCATCATCTTCATTTCTTCCACCATCTTCACAAACTTGGGGTGATCTTTCTTTATGGGATAGGGAGCCATTTATGTTTTGGGGCTGCTTGTTGTTAGCAGTAGCAGTGAAGTCCCATTCTATTCCCCCGTCTGAAGTATTTCTCTGCAAGCAAATGCTCTCCCACTGAATCTTTTCAGAAAGTGATCTCCTTCCTTTGAACACTTCATCCATTGAACCCCTTCTAGAGTCACTTAACTGATTGTTACCTTCACCAGCAAAACTCCATTTATAGCTCTTGTTATTCTCCATGTTTAGTTCGATTGAGTGAAGCTCGCTATCTCCTGAGTCCGCTTCTCCTGGGCCTCCGTCATCCACTTCACCTTCTCCGTTTTTTGGCAGTTTCCTTAGGAAATCCTTCAACTCTGTTCTCCCATTTAAAAGAGGAATAGTAGAGCCATCTTCTTTACTAGTAGTTCCACTCTTGAAGCAGGTTTCAATCTCACTCTTTAACCTCTCCAAAACTGCGTTTTTTTCTTCGTATTCATACCTAGCTTCTGCAAGCTTCATCTGAACTCTCTCCTCCCTCAACACATCCGCCAATTGAAGCATTTGTCTTTCTTTCTCAACCTCTTCTCTTTCTTTTGCTGATTCTCTTTTCAATTCCTCCGCCTCCACTCTTTCTTCTCCTATTCCTCTAGCTAACTCATCACAAGTTTGCTCCAATATTTCCCTAGCCCTTCTCTCCCCGTCAAGCTCCTTCATCGCCTTAGAAAAATGAGCTCTTGTATCAGCTAACTCCTTCCCTAGCTTCTTGTTCATTCTCTCAGCTTGTCTCCTCAGCTTTCTCTCTATCTCAAGCTCCCTTGCTAAGGATGAAACTGCCTCTCTGATTCTTTCTCGTTCTTTGCTCTTCCAATTCGCCTTTTCCTCTGCAAACTGCTTCAGAAGCCCATCCATTTGATTGCAATTCATCCTTTGCTCTTGAACTAACTTTTCTACTTGAACCCTTGCTCGATCAAGCTCAACTTTTAGAGCCGAGACTAAAGTCATCCTTGATGAATGTTGCTCTTCTTGGGATACAATCCGAAACAAGACTTTAACAAGCTCTTTTGAGGCAATTAGGCTGTTATTAACATCCTTCAATCGAGTTTTCACGTTTAAATTCTTTTCTCCCATGTGACTAGCTACCTGCATAGCTGAGATCAGATCAACAAACATGAAACATATATACATATACATGCTTCTTTTTCATTGTCCCATTTCCATTTTCCACACTATCCACCAAAACTTACTAATCTGTCTGTCATAGGAGTATACTAATTCAATTTTCAGATGTAAATGTCCATATCATTGGTGGTCCTAAATCCTAAACAATAAATTCAACATTTTTGCTATCTTTTCTAAAGATCACAGGTCATAATCAAAGTGAGACAAAGCTTTAATTTCTTCATCAAAACCATCCAACACTATGAAAATAACATTCACTTGCTTACTAATGTATTAATATTTTCGGATCTTAATTATCATTGTATGTGACGTATGACTTATTATTAATGATATTCTTCTTCCCATCAAAAAAAAAAATTCTTACCTCAATTGAACTGGCTTTTCCATCAGTTTGAATCCCTCCTGCTATATACTCTGTAATCTGAAATTTCTGTGAAGTTGCTGAAGCTCTTCTCCTGTGACCTCCCATTTTAGATCCATCAATCTGCTAACATGTAGAAAAACAAAAATGGTTACTTATTAACTAAGCAAGACTAAAACTAAGAGCATGACATTAAAAAAAAAAAAAAACCAACCTGATGACAAAGAGGGGTATGAGGATCAGCATTATATCCAGCAGGTGAATGTGACCCATTAATCTCCCACAAAGTTGCAGCCAATTTTCTTGCTGACATGGCCTCTTTTCCCTTATTAAAATTATTATTATTAATATTATTATTATTATTATTATTATTATTATTGTAGTTAACTCCATTCTCAAAAATCTGCAATGGTGATTCTGAAGCTGCCATTAACACCTTCCAGTTCCAAGTGGGTACTGGAGTTGTTGCTGTTCCTGCACTCTTTCCTACCAGAATTGCCCTTTTGAACTTATAATTCTTTACAGCTGAAGAAGATGAAGAAGATGATGAAACTCTTTTCCTGATTTTTGTACCTTGATTCTGGTTGATGTTGTTGATGTTGATGTTGCTGTTATTATACCTTGGCATTATAATTCTTGTCAATAATAACAACTCTTTCTTCCTAACTTGGTTATAGTAAGAATGATCATATCACCTTATAATTTCTCTATTATATGAGTATATAAAGTAGTATATTATTATATAATACAGCAACAGCATAAAAAGTGTAAAAGATGAAACCTTGATTTGCTAACAATAATAATGAGAGTATCTAATTTTGACCCTACTAGTACTACATTAGAAGCCTTTTGAAAGAATGGAACTTGTTTGATTAAAGCAAATGAAACTAGAAGAAGAGATCTTTTTTTGTAAGTTTTTTTTTTTGCTTTGTTTTGGATGCTTTGAGAGGGAAAGGAAAGTTTGTGAGAGAAATAAAAAGTTGAAAACAAACACTGTGTTTTCTTGTTAACAACTCTTAAGACTAACTGTTATAGAGTAGTATAAAGTAGAGTTGGAGAACGTGGCATACACGTGAGCTAGGAGTCAGGAGGCTATTAATCGTAGACGTGCATGTGTCTTTAGGTTTTGATGTCGTAAATCTCCATCTTGACCTGGTTCCCTGTTCCCATCATAGTAAAAGAAGGAAGAAAAACAGAGTGAGAGAATGTGATTAAGATCATCATATCTGTGTGCTTTTGTTTTTGCTTTGTTTTTACTTCTAATTTATAAAGGATCTTGCTAACGAGCGTTTTAGGATGTTTACGTCCTAAGGTGTTATATAAGCACAAAATATTTCTTTAAAATGGTATAAATCTTGAGATGTATGTTAAAATCACGCATTAATCGGTGTAATTAATATTTAGATTTATTTTTTCATTTTTAATTATCTTATCTAATGCTCCGGGAGCGCTTGTTAGCTTTTGTCAGTATTCATATTTCTATCGTTTTTTTTTTGTTTCTACCATGTTGAAAAAGCTAATTTTTCCTTAACATGTTGAAAAAGCCTATTTTCCTTACCATATTTAATTATTTGAAACTAGTCGTAAATGCATGCGATGCGTGCTATGTAGCTATATATGTACGAAAGAACATTTTTTTTAATCTAAAATTATTGAGGTTCTTTTGTAGATGTTACTATTTTTTAAAATTAAAGGTGACTGCTTTTTAACTATTCAACACCGTCGCTGAAAACTTTGGCCGATGATTTAATAATTCATTGTCAGTGGTTTTAGTATAATTCTTTAACGATTGTAAATACGAAGCACTGTGTTGTTAGGATATATCACTAACTTTTTTTATTGAGGAGTCTAATTAATTTCTTGAATTGATTATGTCAATCTATTTTGTCAAATTATTAATGTTGATTGCATATTCCATTGCATTTACTTTTTTTAAATTTTTTATGAAAAAATATAACATTGTTTTAATTATTAAGCGTATTCTGGTCATTTCAAAGGGGGAGATTGTACCTCCTCCCTTGGCTTATATAATAAAAATCTACTTATGATTTTTTGAGTTAAAATTTAGGCTCTAATTAGCCATTGAAACAAAACTTTGAGGTAAAAGATAGACTTATATATATGTTTGGATAGGAGATTTAAAGGCAAATAAAAGAATTTAAGGAAGGTTACTATTTTCCTTTTTCATAGATACATCATACATGGTAGAAGGGAAGAGAAAAGTAGGGAATTGGAATAATTCATTTCATCTCCTATTCTTCTCTCTCCTTTTTCTTTATCGTTGGTTAAGGGCTTGTTCAATTCGATATAAAACAACTGAATTGAATTGAACTGAGCTGACTACAACTGGACTAAACTGATTGCAACTGAACTGAACTGAAATGAATTAAATCATAACTAATTGAAATGATAGTTTGAGTTGAAGTAAATTGAACTGAATTGAATTGAACTGATTGTAACTGAACTGAATTGAACTGAAAATAAGTTGGGAAGAACATATCCTAGAAAGAAATGATAGTTTGGAGTATGAGTACCTTAATAAACTTTTCATTTTTTTTGTATAAATTCAATACACATTCTTCGTCATTTATATTTTAAATTTTATTTTTTAAAAAAACTCATACTCCAGATATGTAAATGATGAGAATTTATGGTTGTAATTGAAATATCTTATTATAGAACAAAAAATAGTAAAAAGTTTATTAAGAGAAAGAAGTAGAAGAGTACTACTACAGTATTACTCCACGATCTACATCTACCCCTTACAATTTAGCCATTTAGGTGTACAAGTTACAACAAGCCAAGGTTAGGTTAATGTAGGGCAGAAAATATTTACAGGCCACGAGCAATTGGGTCCCACAAGCTCTGCTGAAAAATGAAAATTTAAATCTGTTGATCACCTTGTTTGTGCATTTTTCAGATTTCATAGCTGGTATTTTGGATTTCAAAATTATTTGGATTCACATGACAGTGGTAGCCAATTGCCTTGTTTATAATTATGGACCCCACATTTTTCTTTTTATTGCTTTTGTATTTGTATCGTTTGTAGTTTGTACCCTATTTAGCCCTGTTTACTGGCCCATCTGCATCATCCCTTTGTTCCCACCAATCCTCTCAATTATTTCTAAACTCTAAATGCCTACTTGCTCTTGCTCACACCTCTTATTTTGTACTTTTCTTTCAAAATGCTCCTTCCTCCTAATTTTGGATTTCTGTATATCCTTAGGTTGTAAAAGGAGCTCAGAGTTATTTCACTCAACAATTCAAATTATACTCAAAAACTGATTTTTCTCCGTCTTTCTAAATTTTATCGTATTTGATTATGTTGGGTAAAAGTCAAAGCGTTACAAATAGTAAAAAGAAAATGAATATAATAGATTTTTTGTTTTAATTAGATAGATTATACTATGTAAGTAGCTTAAATTTGAATGTGGTAGTTTGATTATCTTTATAATCTTACTAAGAAAATCAAACGTGTTTAAAATTACCAACTCAAATTCATTGGTGTATTAATTAAGTGAACCAATCTCGCCATGCCTCATGAATTGCTTAAGTATCAACTGTAGAGGATTGGGGAACCCCTCTGCAGATGCCGAACTTTGGAATTTATTACGTAAAGAGGCCCCATATTTAATTTTTCTGTCTGAAATAAAGTTGTGCGAGTGAATTTGCGAAAATAAAAGTTAAGCTTGGTGACTACAATGCTATTGTGTGTGGATTCTGTGGGGGATATCGGGGGTTTGGTTTTGCTGTGGAAAAAAGAGATTGGGGTGCAATTGAGGTCTATGTATGTACATCACATCGACGTGGAGATTTTGGATGGCATGGGTGATGTTCCTTGGAGATTTACGGGTTTTTATGGGTGGCCGAAAATTCAAAATTGTCATCTATCATGGAAACTATTAGGTGAGTTAGCTTCCCAAGCAAACTTGTCGTGGTTGTGCATGGGTGACTTAATGAAATCTTAGTTGAGACGGAGATGAAGGGGAGAGGTGTGCGAGCAGAGTGGCAAATGCGAAATTTTAGGGAGATTATGGATGTTTGTGGATTTTGGGATATCCCTTGGACAGGGTACGAATTCTCTTATGATAATGGTAGGCTTGGGGAGGATAATGTTCAAAGTAGGCTTGATAGAGCTTTTGGATATGTTGATTGGTTAAATTGCTTTCCGGAGGCTCATTTGGAGTACTTGGTGCGTGAATGGTCGGACCATGCGCCTATTAAACTCTTTTTCACAAAACATGAGGGGTATGTGGGGTTAGACGCGAAGCCTTTTCAGTTTGAGCAGTATTGTTGAGCTAGCAATATGGAGTGTGAGGAGCTCGTGACTACAGCATGGCAGTTTGGGGGGCTCGATTTTATCAAAACTGGATTTTTGTGCAGGAGAATCGAAGGAGTGGAGTAGTAGAAAATATGGGGAATTTTTTTAAGGAGCCGAAGAAGAAAAGAAAGGCCCTTGAGAAATTGAATTTGAGTGGCTGACAGTACAACAGGTTGAACACGTAAGAATCTAGTCTGTGACATTCAACATCTGGTGCATGTGGAGGAAGCTCATTGGTGGCAAAGATCGCGAGTCACGTGGCTGCATGATGGTGACAGATTTACGAAGTTTTTCCACCAGAGAGCTTCCAATAGAAAACGAAAGAACAGTATTATAAGTGCATCAAACACGATGATGGCAATGAGTATACGGAGAAGGAGGAGATTGGGCATGTCGTTGTGAATTATTTTCAGAAAAAAATTTCATCTTCACATCCAACTCTTATTTAGCAGGCTCTGACCGATTTTGATTCCTGATTTACCGATGATATGAATGCTATACTTCGATCAGAGTATACGGCGGAGGAGGTTTCCCTTTGCTTTGAGTCAAATACATCCTATAAAGGCCCCGGGCCCTGACGGTATGTGTCCTCTGTTTTTTCAATCTTACTGGAATGTTGTGGGGCTTGCTGTGACTAATTCTGTGATTAAGATCCTGAATGGAGAGAGTATGCCTACATATTTAAGTAAAACTTTTATAGCTCTCATCCCGAAAAAAGTGCGCATGATCATATGAGTGAATTTCATCCAATTGCACTATGTAATGTGGTGTATAAGTTGGTGTCAAAAGTTTTGGCTAACAAAATGAAAAAAATCTTGCCTGATATTAATTATGCTAACCAGAGTGGCTTTGTTTCGAGGAGGTTAATAACTGATAATGTATTGGTAGCATTTGAATTATTTCATTATATATAAACTTGAAGCAAGTTGACGGGGTGTATATGGCTACGAAGCTAGACATGTCTAAAGCTTATGACATGATTGAATGGGATTTTTTAAATGTTACACTACTGAAATTTGGACCCGATGGAGCTTGTGTAATCGTGTTATGGAGTGTGTGCAGTCTGTCTCTTTTTCGGTATTGATAAATTGTCACCCACATCTGAGTTTTTCTCCCCGACGTGGGATTCGTCAGGGGGATCCGTTGTCTCCATATTTATTCAATTTGTGGGCGGAGGTGTTTTCGAACTTGATAAGGATGGCTGAGGAGTCTAGGGGGATGAGAGGGGTGAGAATTGCAAGTGGGGCCCCTATCGTGTCTCATTTACTTATTTTTGCGGATGATTGTATCATTTTTTCAGGAGCTTCGGAGCAGGAAGTGGATGTGGTTAGATATATTCTTGTGACGTAAGAGCTAGCTTCGGGGTAGAAAGTGAATTTGGAGAAAACAAATGTCTCATTTAGCTCGGGTGTAGTGGTGAAAGTAAGGAGTATTTTGGCAGATGGTCTTGGAGTTAGATTTGTTAATAGCCATGAGAAATATTTGGGGTTGCCTATTGTAATTGGAAGATCGAAGAAGGTGATTTCGAAAGGGGTGAAAGAAAAATTCTGGAAGAAATTGCAAGGATGGAAAGGGATGTTATTATCTAAGGCGGGTAGGGAGATCTTGATAAAGGCTATAGTCTAATCTATCCCTACATATGTGATGAATGTGTTTAAATTAACATCTTCTTTTGTGTGATGAATTGCAATCTCTTGTTATTGCTCAGTTTTGGTGGGGGCAAAAAAGTGGAGAAAGGAAGATACATTGGGTGGCTTGAAAATTTTTTTGTCTCCCTAAGAGGGAAGGTGGTCTAGGCTTCCGTGATTTCAAGCTATTCAATTGGGCACTTCTTAGTAAACAAGCTTGGAGAATTTGGACTAGGGGTCCATCTTTACTCCATGACATCCTAAAGGCTAAGTACTTCCCCAACTCTTCTTTTATGGAAGCACAACTTGGTCATCTCCCTAGCTATACTTGGAGAGGAATATGGGAAGCAAAGTGGGTATTGAAAGGGGGGATGTGCTGACGAATTGGTAATGGTGAAAGTATTAAGTTATGGAAAGACCCATGGATTCCGGGCACTCAAAGTAGGCGTGTTATCTCTCAAGTTGATGATGTTAATAAAGAGGTTGATGTTGGTGTTCTTATAAACCCCATCACTCCTATTTGGAATCAAGAGCTTGTGAGGGAATTGTTTCTTCCGTTTGAGCAGTCTAGAATACTAAGCATTCCTTTGAGTTGATGTTTGCCAAGTGATGCTATTTTTTGGGCCCTTGAGAAGGATGGGAAGTACTCTATGCGATCTGCCTATAGAGTAATATTTGGAGATGATTATCATGTTACTAATGCCTCGGGTTCTAATAAGCATAAGGCGTGGAAGAAGATTTGGAACACTAATCTTTTGCCTCACATCAAGTTGTTTGTTTGGCGCGTTGTTACAGAGCCCTCCGAACAAGAGCCAGACTTGTTCACCACATACCTGAGTTTGATTCGTTGTGTGGTGTGTGTGGGTGTGCTGCTAAATCCACCTTCCACGCAATGAAAGAATGTGCGTTGGCTAAGGCAATATGGCAGGTAAGTTTATGTCATGTGCCTATCTCTCGGACACTCCTTCTTGTTCGATCCTGGATTGGTTGGAAGGTGCCTATGAGAGGCTTGATGTGGAGGGTTGGGAGTTTTTGCTCACTCACTTATGGAATATTTGGGGTGTGCGAAATAAGTTGGTTATGGCGGTGGAGAGTGAGGTGCCTAGTGATGTGTGTGGTTATGCAACAAAGATATGTACCGAGGCAAGGGGGGAAGGAGACTCGATGGTGCTAAAGCCGAAGGGTGGAGTGGCTGATGTAATTGCGGGGGTGTCGGAGTGCCCGCAAGCGGGATGGGTAAAGTGTAATGTAAATGCGAGTGTTAAGGAGACTTAGGGGTCAGGTATGGGAGTTGTTTGTCGGGATTCAGAGGGAAGGGTGGTTTGGTGTGCTGCGGAGTTTGCCATGGAAGCCAGAGAGTGGCTTCTAGCGGAGACTATGGCTATGTGTTGGGCTTTAGTAATCGCCAAGGCGATGGGTGCTAGAAGAATTGTTATGGAGAGATAAAATCTGAGTGTCATCAATGCAAAGCTTTGAAGAATCGAGATAATGGAGCGAGTACTTTTCATCTTATTTTAGAGGACATTTTATTGTTAGTTGATTCCTTTGATGTTGTTTCTTGGTCTTTTGTTAGGCGTAGTGATAATAAGGTTGCTCACTTGTTAGCTCATCTATCCCCTTCTGAGGTGGGCGAACGAGTGTGGGATCAAGACTTTCCGTTGGATGTTGTTTATTTTGCTCGCTGTGATTTAGTAATATAATATTTCCTTTGTGGGTTCCTTTAAAAAAATTAAGTGAAATGTCTAACAAATTCAACATATTCAAGAACTTTGATTGTGTTGTAGATCGGTTCATAAGTCATTATATGTTCTTTTTATTACTACCTAAATTCTTACTATAAACGGACCTTGGACATGAACAATATGTTCTCTTAATTACCATGAACAATATTTTTTTTAGCTAAAATTTGTTTTATTTTATTTTTAATTGTATGTTCATATACTAATGTGTCTTTTTTTAAGAAAAAAACTAATTATGCTATTATTATTATATTTTTATTTTTTTATTATTATATTTATCTATATCGTATTATTATTTATTATTATTGTATTATTATTATTGTATTATTATTATTATATTATTAGTAATATTATTAAAAGTTGTGCATAATATTAAAATGATAGTAATAATAATACTAGTAACAAAATACAAAGTAATAACAATATTACTAATATTGTCTTTTATAAAAAAATAAGTTCAAATCAGATCAGATAAGTTGGAGATTTGAAAAAATAAGTTTAGATCAAATTAGATCATTTTAGATAGATTCATATCATAAATTCAAGGTGAACTAAACATAGCCTAAATCATAAGGCCCATTAAATATACTTTACGAAAATCTTTGAATTGTCGTATAATTTAAACTCCATTATCAAATACATCAACAAAATTTTGCAAATTTGGATTGGTTATTGCTCCAACACTAGCTAATCGTTTTACAAAAGTTAGTCCTTGAAAGCATACTAAAATTATATGGAACAATATTTTTGAAAAGGTTCCCACTTCTTATAGGTGGGTATGAAATAATTATTGAGAACAAAGTAACTAGTTATTTGAATTTTATGAAATTGAGATCCTTTTTGAAGAGGAGAAGGAAAAAATTACACATAAATAAAAACCAATAATAAAACTTAATTATTTACAAGTTATAATTGAATTAGGCTTGTTCATAAAATATTATGATTTCTTTCAAAAAAAATATTATGATTACATCATACAAATTGCTCTTTTACAGGTATGATCAACTAAGTGTTTTTCTCATCAACTTATTTCTCATTAACTTTCCTTGTTTTTTTCTTAATTTTCTAAAACTACTCTGTACTTTTTCTTAACTTTTACTTTTTTTTCTTAACTTTGCTCAATTTTTAAAAATTTCAAACTCCTTTTTATTTTTGTGAAGCTTTATGATTTATGAAAATAAGTAAAATGAGTTAAAGAGAGAACCTATCATAGACCAGGATTAAAGGAGTGAAGAAGGTGATAGTTTAGCCTTTCAATGATTTACCTTGCTTGGGAAAACGGGGGACCAAATATTCTCAATTGTCAAAATGTTAAAATAAAGTTGCATTTAGATGGCCACTAGTACGGGCTGGGTGGACTGGTCTGCAGGTTCGAGTGGGTCGGGCTGAGATTTCACGGTCCGGGACAAGATCGTGAAATTTATGGTTTGGACGGGTTGGTCCACGAGCTGAAAAATCTTAGCCCACACCGATCTGTTACAAATTTTCACGGTTCGGGAAGCGCATCTGGCAGTTCGTGGGCCTACTGTACTGGCCAATCTGCATGAGAATATTTTTTCCCAAAATTATTTAATCATTGAAATTATTTGTTATTGTCACATAAAACCTCCAAAATTACTTAAAATATATACAATTAATAATATTAATAAATAGTTCATTACTTTGGAATTTAATTGAATTATAATATATGAAATTTGATTAAATTATATACAATTTGATTAAAATATACACAACTTGGTTGATTAACTAGTTATTAGGCCCGGGCTATGTCCCGGGTAAGAAAAAATTTCATTCATTAATATAATACTTTATGATATAATTTGATAGGCTGTCGTACACCCGTCAAAAATAATTCCTGCAAAACCTTCTAACAATGTAGTAGGGTAAGTAGGGTCGAATCCACAGAGAGATGATCGTTTTAATATAGTTTCTAAGGTATAGAGAAACTAAACAAGATCAAGAATAATTGAATTAAAGTTCTAAACTAATCAAACTACGAATATTAAACTAAAAAGATCTAGGGCAATGTTTCACCATATTTATACTTATAAACTATCAAAATATCATCACAGTTCAATTAATCATATATCTAGAGCACAGGTTAATCCTTGGTCAGGCATTAACGCTCTCAAATCAACATATGTTGGTACGGTCGCTCAACATAATCAGATTTGCTAATTGTAGGTATGCCTCTAAAGAGTACTATCTCTCGATCTGTGACTCGATATTAGCAATATTTAATCAGACAATTGATCAGATTGCAAAATTAACAAGAAAAACACTAATCAATTGGAGAAATCAATAACTAATCAAACCATGAATAAATATCAATCAAATCATATTATATAGACATGGATTCCCAAACCCTAGAAATAATAACTACTCTATCATGAAATAAATAATGAAATCTAAATCTACAAGGAAAAGCATAATCAAAGAAATCAAGGAAAGAAACTAAAAGAATTCATGAATTAATGAAGAATAAAAATTAGGGTTTACAACTAAAAACTAGAGAGAGAAAAAGAGGAGAGAAAACTAAACTAAAACTAAGAATAACGTGAAGGGGAGGAGGAGAGAGAAAAAGAATGAAAACTAATCTAAATAATATTCTTCAAACCTAATATGACTAGGAAAGTAATTTACAAGATAAGGAAAGTCTTAAATAAATAATTAATAGGCGGATTAGTGATCCGCGCGTATGCGTGGCAGGAAAGTAATTTACAAGATAAGAAAAGTCTTAAATAAATGTTTAATAGGCGGATTAGTGATCCGCGCGTACGCGTGACAGATTCCAGCAGAAACAGTGCAATCTTCCGAAAGACATAACTCCTTGACTATAAGTCTCCTCGGGGCGTGCCTAGGGATGGCAGTGGGGCAGGTTAAGTAGAAGACCCGCCCCATCCCCGCCCAATTGGGGCGGGGATGGGTCTAGGTTTGGCGGGGATGGGGATTAAAATTGTACCCGTAATGGGTGGTGGAGCGGGTGTGGATTTTATGTTATACCCGCCCCATCCCCGCCCGCCCTGCCCCACCCCCACCCCGCATATTTATTATTAAAATTCTATTTATATACATATATTACTAATGTATTTGAAGACACTTTTGAAATGTAATAAAACATTTGCCTTTGTTAATGTATTTCTTTTCTTTTACTATATTATATTGTGATTTGTGAAGTAGACAACTATAATAGGCTTATGGCAGATTTTTTGCGGGGATGAAGTGGGTATGACGCGGGTACGACGCGGGTGCGGGGGTGGGGTGGGGTGGGGGTGGGTCTAGAATTTCCCCCCGCAATGGGTGGTGGGGCGGGGATGGGGATGGAATCTTCCCCCGCAATGGGTGGTGGGGCGGGGATGGGGATGAGAATTTAATGCGGGTGCGGGTGTGGAGGTACCATCCTCCGCACCCGCCCCGCCCAATTGCCATCCCTAGACGTGCCACCTATCGTTGGAAAGCTCTTCAAGTCTAGTTTCCAAATCAGCTGGAATTACTCGATTTTAAGGAGCACATCAAAATTTATGATCAGAAGAGTAGACAATGACTCTTTTTTACATTTCATCTAATGATTTTCCGCTTCGTTTTCGCTCAAACTCGTACTATGACATATCCATACGATCCTTATGCATTGTAACTCCTTTTCAAGTGCTCGTAATACTCAAGTTTAGCTAATCATACTCCAAATACGTCTTCAATGCCTGAAATTCATCAAAAACAAGAAAACATACTGAATAGGAATAGAAAAGCATAACTTAAGAATATAATGCAACAATGAACCTAAATATGAAACTAAATGCTCTAAAATGCAACTTAAATGAACCTAAAAACTATATATAAATATGACTTATCAATAATACTAAATACAACTTTGTCTAGTGGTTAAGACTTCAGTATATGTACTTGAGGTATTGGGATTAAACCATATATTACACACTTTCTAAATTTTTTTATTGTACATGGATTACATGAACTAAAACTCCCTAGGGAGAGCGCCACATGGCACAGTTTCTTGTTTATGAACGCCTTTGAATATATTATATATAGATATATAGATTACTTGAATTGGACTGGTCTGGCTCATGGACTGGGCTGGACGGTTTTAGTAGCGAACTTTCATGGGTTGGGCTCAAATAATATGGCTCACGGCCCACACATCAATTTCACGGTTTGAGCTGGCTGGATTGGGCTTTTCTTGGGCTCAATCCACATGGCCCAAGAAACCGGCTAGGATGGATGAGTTGGATTGGCCCGCACTGTTGGCCATCTCTAGCTGCATCAGTTTTTAGGTTGAATTTGGACTATGCTAATAAATTAAAGATATATTACTGAGTTACTTGTTCATTTTTAGAGCTAAGACTCCAAAATAAACAATTTAATGACAACAATACCTTTCTTCCTTTAATAGATAATAGATTGGCTATAATACCAAGCAAGGCTTGGCCTAGTGGTAAAAAAAAAGGTCATGTCAAATTCCACTAGGAGTTCTTTGGGGTGAGATTTTTCTTACCATCCCCCCTCTCTCCAAGGGTCTGACCTGCAAACCTGATTGATGCTGTGGGAGGTGCTAGTTAAGTAGGGTCGTTCATGTTACCAACTTTTAAAAAATGGCTATAATACTAGTACACCATAGTCAATCATTAGAAAAATCTACTTTGACGAAAGAAATTAGTACAAGTTTTTTTTTTTGAATATCTACTCCCCAAAGTAATTACAAACAATTAATTATATTTTTAATATGCACTTTTGGAATTTTGGTTTCCATAATTTATACTAATATATTAAAAGGCGTTCTTAGACAAGAAAATGTGCCACGTGAGGCTAGTTATCCCTTTTAAAAAATTAGAAAATACATGTTATAAGATTTGATCTCATGACTTCAAGCAAATATACTAAAATTTTACTCACTAAACCAAGTAATGTTTGATGTTATAATTTTAAAATAAAATATTAATAAATGAATATTATAATTACTCGGGACATAACCCTAGTTACAAAAGAAAAACAAGTTATGATTGGATAGTGCGGTCCGAGACATAACCCTAATTATTATGTTTGCTTAGATTTGTGGAGGAACTTATTATTTTGTTCACAAGAAAATCAATAGTGAAGTAGTTTTACTTTTGTAAAAATATCAATGTGTTTAACTTGCTATCAAGTAGGAAAGACATATATAAGGTAATCGAATATGATTGTATAATTCCATAAAAGCAGTTAAAATCATACTTAAAAAAAACATTCATATATATATATAAGAGTATGTTACTAACGTATTTATGTTTATTTATTTCGTGTATTAAAATTTCAAGAAATTTTGTTATTACTCAACTCTTGTATTCTTCATATATATAATACTTTCACAAAGTATCATACACGACCTATTTCAATACTTGTTATTTATATATATTTGGCTTGTGATTTGTAAACCATGTACATGTGCACACTTTCCTCATCATACGGACGCCTGACCATCTACAAATTGGATTTTAGGTCATGAGAGGTGATCAATATTCAATTAGTAAAAGATTAAAGATAGTTTCTACTTGTTTCGCACTACTCTAGGACTCTTATCGCTGCATAAGATAGAACATAGAAGTAGTCAACAACATAGCAAAGTCTACAACTGTGGAGTAGCACAAACATCACAAAACACAAAAACCCCTACATCAAACCCTACATCTATTCTCTCTATCCGAAATCTGCAATCTCCATTAATCAATGGAGAGACGAAGAGACTGTAAACTAGAAATGCTAAGCTCAGTAATCGCACTTTGTCTGGTGGTGTTAGCATGTGTTGAGCTTGGTGACGCTGCTACTGCTGTCGATGTATATCGTTTGATACAATATGATCTAGCTGGTTCTCCTTTCGGATCTCGCCTTTCTTCTCTTAATCATCATGCTGCTTCTTCTCTTACTACTCCTAATGCCGATCTATCTCGCGCCGTCGTCATTATGCCTATTCGTGACCTTCATCTTTCGTCTGTCAAAGGTTTTTCTTTTACTCAACTTACAATTTGCATTGTTATTTTTTGATTTCATATCTTGTTTTGCATCTTGATCTATGTTAAATTAGTTATTAGGCGTGGTAAACTCCATTGATTTCTTCCTGATATTCGTTTAGTTACAGTACTGATATTCGTTTGATTGGTCTAGTAGTAAAACTTTCCCGCTTTGTTGTTTTCGGATTGATGGAATTATTGCTAGGGATTAGAATTAGATCATATGGGAAGTTAAAGCAATTGATACCTTATATGATGTATTCATTGCTTGTGTGCTGAAGATGTGGTGTGTTCTTGCTGATCAAAGTAAGATGGATGGATGTGGCAAAATGGCTAAATTAGGCATAGTTAGAAAATGTGGTTTTCGTCACGATCGCGGTAACAGTCACGGTGATACGGGAACGGGAATGATGCGGTTGTCGTTCCGCCAAATATCGGCTTTAACCATGATATATCCCTGGAACCTCCCTGCGCGGTTTTTTTACACCTTTACAACGTGGGTAATATCGGTTCGGTGTATATGAGAACCTTTACGATACGATACGATGCGGTCTTGTTTTGACACTATGAAAAGGTTTATACTTTTATGCTTTCACACTTAGGTCTTAGGTAGAGAGAGAATTTTCAGAAACAATGGTAGTATATTGAAAGTAGGCAATTGCTCATAGGATATGAACTTGCTTCCTCGTTTAGATGATTGGATTTGCCATTGTTGTCAATGGAAATGGTGTAGTGGGGGTAGGCTGTATGGGTCTGAGTGGGTTGATTCCCTTGGCCACGAAGTATCATGCATATTATGGGAAAGAGAAATAAAGATGAAGCTTGATGAATTGAGTGCATTTTATCTATGAATTTTTCGTTTATGTGACTATTGACCGTTATCCTTGCTTATCATGGCTGAGTATTGCTATGTGATCTGTTGTGTTGCCTACGGATGCTTGAGAAAGCAAATTATAATGAGTGATAAACTGATAAAAGGTGGTACTTATTATGATTTGTGTATTTTAAAAACTGATTCATTGTGTTGTTGACAACTTGTTATGTATGCAATTACAACATGATTGAACTTTGATTTTGATGCTTGTGCTTTTAATTCTTTTTTTTTTCTTGAAGTAACGTGGTTACTGTTGAAAATTTTGTTCTAGAGTCGGTCATTGTCGGTCCAAACTCCCGATAAAGGAGGAAGATTATTGTAAGTAACAACTAGCTTATAGTTTTTTCACATCCATGAGTACGAACCGAGATGATTTTTATGTGGGTGTGTTGCGCTGCACTTCTTAGACTCTGGTGTAGTGACAAATATGCAATGGTGCCAGAGCTACCTCGTATTTTTGGGTGTGTTGTCAAATGATCAAGGTGTTAATGTCTTATAGGTGCTAAACAAGGGAAGAAAGATTGATGTTTTGTATCTTCAAGAGCCTAAGTAGGTATGTAAGAGATAAGGCTAGTATTATAATGCCTTGGGTTATAATTTGTTGTATTGAGGTTAAAGAAGATTAGCAACGTAGTTGGTATTGTTATCAAGGATCAACTAGTAAACAATGTAGTTGAGGTAAATAGGTACATTCATAGGATTATGTGAATGAATATTATATGTGGTAAGTGATTGTAAATATTATTAGCATGTATGCAGCTCATGGATAGCTCTTAAATGACAACTTTGTGAAGAACCTGATGAGATGAAGTTATCCTAATGTAGAGAAGCTATTCATTGTGGAGATTTGAACGGGCATGTGAGGGAAAGTCATAATTGTTTTTGAATGCATGTATGGATGATCTTGTTACAGAGGGAGGATTGAAGAGGGTGAAGACAATCAAGATTTTGTGCAATCTTAATATTGGCCAACACATGGTTTAAGAAGAGCGATGCTCATATAGTGACATTTTTTAGTGGAGTGAATGTGACTCAAACGGATTTCCCTTTGGTAAAGAGGTCGTTAGGGGACTGGCTTAGCTCCAAAATTATAGATAGCGGTAGCGACACAACGTAGAAATCTACTTTTTGATGTTCATATAAATTAAAGTTAGACATGAGTATATTTTAAGGTGAGTTGAAAATTAGATGTTGGAGAGTAGGAGGTAATATTAAAAGGTTTGTCAACGGAGTTGCTAAGGTCCACTTGACTCCACTTAACTTGATTGATGAAGTGTATTATAGGAGTAGCTAAACAGGTTTCTAGGAAATGGTAGGGAGAAGGCTAAAATAGGGTATTAGGGTGTAATGACATGGAAGGTAGCATTTTAGAAGAAATGAGAATAATGTTTGGCTTTGGGAAAATTTGGGCATGAAGAAAACTACGTAAGTATAAGGATACTAAGGTCAAGGCAAAATAAATTGTTTGAAAGGCAAAGGCGTCTAAGGATGTATATGATAAAGTGGTGCAACTGCAGCACCTCTCATTAGACCTCCACTCAGATTCCATATGCTAGGAGAGCAAGGAAGGATTAAAGGGGAATTAATGTGTTACTTTTCTATTTTGCTATTTTACTCACATGCTGTAATTCAATGAATGATGTAGTCTGTTAGTAGTGGAATGATGATTCAGTAGTTTCTTAGTAGTGGAGGGAATTTTTCTAGAGTTGATTGAATGCAGCTAGAGGAGTATAAATAAGGGGGTGAGATATTTGTAAAGGCATCCAGAAAATAGAAGAGAGAGAAACACTTTTGGAGAGCTTCACAATTCTCTCAAAAGTATTGTGGCCTTGTGGGTTGTATTTGATTTCCTTCCTTGGATATACATCAATATACTAATCTGCCTAATTGCTTTCTTTCCTTAGTTCATAGCAAGTGCACTTGGGAAAGAGTATCTATATATATATATATATATATATATATATATATAGGGGAAGACTCTTGTGAGAATACCTCCTTCAAGTGAGAACACTTTTTTATGTGAGAATCCTATGTTCTATAAATTAAATGATATGTTCTAAATTATGTCTTCTTCTAAAAAAGACTCCATTAAAGTTTCAAACTCAAATTCAACCAATTTCTTCACAAATTTTAGTAAATTCTTCGTTAAATTTTCTAAAATTCAATCTATTTAGCTCATATTCATTAACTACGAATGTCTTTCGTTTCTCTTTCCTCTAGAGAAGACTAATTTTCTCTCCTCAATAATACTCATTTTCTTTACTGAAATAGACTTAGTTGAGGCTCCATGTTCAACTTCAATCAACTTCTTCGCAAGTGCAACGGAATTATGAATTCATGTTTGTTCTCTTTTTTCAAGATGACAATTTTCACAACTCAAGAATACCCTTTCTCTCTCCTCAAATAACTCCACCAAATTCAAGATAGAATTCAACAAAGTTGTTCATATATAAATCAACGAAGTTACATGAATTCAATAGAGGTTCTTACCAAGTTTAACAAATTCTTCATTAAAAGTTCGGAAGTTCGATTTTATTTAGGTTGAATTTCATGTTCTAAAATTTGTTATTTCATGTTCTAAAACTTGTTATTTCATGTTCTACACTTTGGAAATTCATGTTCTAAAAATCATAGCATATGTTCTATAAAGTATTGTTCTAAAAAGTGTTGCAAATGCTCTAAAAAGTGTGAGCATGTTCTAAAAACAAAAAGTATTGCATATGTTCTAAAAAGTGTTAGCGTATGTTCCAAACATAAATCTGTTCTCATATATGATATATGTTCTCATATAAGGACCCATTCTCACATAATTTTATAGATTTGAGATAAAGGATGAGAAGGATTTTTGTGCATATCTTTTTTAGTAAATGTGTATAATATTTAAAATAATTTGCATATTTTTATCGTGTGCATTTGTTAAGATTGGATGTGGATCTTTTTTTCAATAAAAAGTACTTAGAGTTCAAAAAGTACAATATCCATCGAAATATGTGCATGAGTCATAGAAGGGAAGAGAAAGTATTAATTTAGTGCGTATTGACTATTGTACTCAAGTTAGTGTTATGGGCCCAAGAAAGTAGAGTGATAAGGTAAAGGTAATAATATAAATTGGTAAAACCATTTTTTTTTTATAAAAAGAACGAAGTGGGTAAACTAATAAATGACTACCCAAAAAAGATAGTGGGTAAACTAACAAAAACTAGAGGGACTAATAATTAAGGGTTTTTCCTTTGCCAAGCATGTGAAGGATACAAATCAAAGGAGACTTGTCCATAATTTAAAAATTAAGGATAGATGAAGGAAATATCTTGTTGATAATGAAAGTAAGTAGGTGTTAAAGAATACATCTCTATGGAGGAGTGAAGACTTTAGAATATCAAGGGAAAATGGAATTAAAGAGAGGAAAATCGCGGAAAACACTTAACACACTTATTCAACAACATTTCGTGGACATAAAAGGTTTCCTACAATTGGAGAAAAAACTTTTTGATATCTACCGGTAAGAATAATGAAGATATTGCAAGACTACTGAAATTATCAAGGGGTAAAGTTTGTTGGTCATATCATGAAATTGTGGGAGAGTGATTAAGCATAAGTTGAGGTACAATGATCGGACTCGGAGAACCAATTTGACTTTATGCCACGAGATCCACCATATAAGCCATCCAACTTATGAGGTAAATGGTGGAGTGAATAAGTAACACAAGAAGAGAAGTAAGGATTTGCACGTGGTTTATCGACTTAGAGAAATCTTCTCATAAGCTATTAAGAAGTGTGCTTTAGCGGGCGTTGATAGAATAAGGTATGCCACATAATTATATCGACGTAGGATAAGGACATTTATGAAGAGGAAAAATAATTATGGCATGTAAAGATACAACAAAGGATTTTCTTATGATTGGACTTCATGAAGATTTTGTGGTAAGTTTGTCCCTCTTTATATAATGGTAAGTTGAAATAACTTTGGTTTTATTGAGAATGAGATTCCATGGTGTACATTATGTGGGGTAATATGCTATTGATGGATGGGAAAAAAGTTAGGAGTTAATGCTAATTCGGACTATGGAGACCAAATTCAAATCTTAGAGTTTAGGCTAAGTAGGAGTAGGAGTATAAGTATAACTAAGTAAATAAAGTGCCAATCCGTGATGCTCAGATTCACCACATTATATTGTCGTACTCGTGCCGACATAACCTATCGAGATGCAAATACGGGATACGACTTTATGGGTTTGACTTGGCACGGGGAAAATGGACTCAGACATGAATTCAAGAGGCAAGAAAGATTTAACCCAAAAAAAAGAGGCAAGAAAGTGAAACTTTTGTTAGGGTTTCGCTTTTAAGTAACCCTAAATCGTTAAATTAGGGCACTTGATTAAGAATAAAGAGAATGAAAAGGCTTTAGATTGCCTAAGTGATTTGAGAGCAGTTAGAGCCTACCTGAAAAGTTCACCGGCCATCACATCCTATCATCAACCCCTAACTCCTCAACTCCTACCGTCTCCGAAGCGTTGTGAAAATGTATTCTTCACGAGCACACATACCAACAAAGACATTTATTTCAACTAAATACAAGCATCTTCTCCTTGTTTGAACATCTACAAGAAACTTTAAACCAAGTTACTCTGACACCTTCATTTACCTCAGGGAGTCGTGTCGGATGGTGTTCGACACGACACTTCACTTGGATACTTCATTTTAAACTAAAAACTTAACTTTTGTCTACAAAATAGGCGAGTCGGACACGGACACCACTTCACTTGGATACTTCATTTTAAACTAAAAACTTAACTTTTGTCTACAAAATAGGCGAGTCGGACACTTGGACACCCGTATCCGAATAGACACTCAATCCGTGTATGAGTAACATAGCTTTAAACACAATTTCTCTACTTAAAATATCAACATCCAACATATCGTTCTTGAAAAGTCTAACTGTTCCTCTGCAGCCAAATCCCCATAGACTCACTGTGCGAACATCATACATAGCTCTTTTAAGGCCGGTTTTCTTTTTGCTGAATTGTAAAGCCTTCAAGCTAAATCTATTGATTTGTCTAAGCATTTGCAGTAACTCCAGCAACTTGCTCCATACTTCAGTAGAGTGTGACATAAAAAGAAGAGGTGTTGACTGTTGAGATGTCTTTTTCTCCCTACAGACACATTCCACTCGGTCATTCTTTCCTTTTTTGTTAGTCTTCGATTAACACCCATCATAGAATAAATATACTCTTAGGATTATCATGACTATTAAATATCAACTTACTCCAATCAGATTTGGGAAGAGCTGCTCGAAGGACATGGTATGTCTTTTATATCTCTTACTCAATAAGAGTTCTCCAAGTATCCAAGAACGTTTATCATGATCGTCATATGCCAGATGTTTTGGTTCTTGATATAGTAGGTATGAAAACAATGTACCCAAATATTTTCTCCCTTGAAGGAGATATACCAGAGCAGCCTTAAAAGAGCTGCTCTGTTCCAGCTCACGATATATCTCAATTTCCAACAACCAGTATCTTTTCAAGCTGAGAGTTTGCCAAGCAATTGGAGCTTTCCTGTCTAGAGGAATCTTCTACAACATGACTCTCTAATCCTTATTTTTGCCAAGATGAAAACCCATGTACAAAATTCTGTACCACCAAGCATTGTCTTAATGAGTTGAATTCTCCTAGCATATGATAATAATTTAGCAAAAGAAGAGTGAATTTTCCCCACAATTTCTTAACCAGTGGTTTCTATGGGGTGTAAGAGTTCTTTTTTCCGACGCAAGTGGAACTTTCAAATACCTAAAAGAAAGGGAACCTGAAGTTATTTTAAGGATGGAGCTCGTTTGTTTTTAACCTATTCACTTGCATCAGAAACATAGAAATTGCTCTTTTTTGTACTAGCAAAATTACAAGCATACTAGCAGAAGCCCTGAAGCATCGAAAAATTTCATAGAGGATTCAAAAAGCAATTGCACAAAACTCCAATCAGCACTACAAAAAAACAAGTAGTCATCTACAAACATGAGGTGGGTCAAGCTTAAGTTTTCACATCTACGATGAAAGTTGAAGTCAGATATTTCATGCTGATGGTTAATAGACAAGGGGAGAGTGGATCTGCTTGTCTCAAACCGTTTTGGGCTAGGATAGGAAGAGAAGGAATGCCATTCACAAAATCAACCTTGATAATGCATCTAGGGGATATATGAGATCTGGAATACCCCTTCATTAGCTCAGTCACAAGTGTGCTGTCTGAAATATGTCTATCTGGAAGGAAATCAGATCGATTTTGGCTTATGATCTCACCAATGACTTGCTGAGTGATTATCTTAGAGAGAATCTTTTAAAGGGTTGCACACCAAGCAGGGCCTGAAATCTTTCACCTTAGAAGCATTGGGAGATCTAGGAAACAAAGTTATTGCTGTACAATTTGTTGGTTTGTGCATGAATCCCTTTTGAAAAAATTATTGCACTGCTTAATATCTCCTTAGATAAACTTCCATGCTTTCTTAAACCAATTTATTCCTGGTGCCTTAGTATCATCAAGAACAAAACAGCTTCAAATTCCATGTTAGGCACAGGATTGCACAGCAGATTACAAGCACCAAACTCTATTGTGGACCTTTGCTCAAAACTGATATGTCCACTTTTGTATACGTAGCAGCTTCTGATCCTAGAAGCTTTTTATAACATTGTTGAATTTCTTGTTTAATCTCTTCTTTTTGCTTTCTAATATCTTCAGCTGTGAGAATATCAATTTTACTCCAAGCAGTTCTCTCCTATGATACTCGAACAAGGCAATTTTGGCCAGGCGTATTAGTGTTGATACTATTCGACATGGATCCGGGTATGGAAATACGGGTCGGATATTTCAATCGACACTCATATACGGCTAGATCTAGGTAGAGAGAAAGAAGCAAAGAAAGAGAGAGAAGATGGATTACACCATTAAATTTTGAGATCTAGGTTTTGTTAAACCCTAGATATTTTAATTGGAGGCGAAATCTTCAATACTCTTTCTTGAGATGCTAGGGCTTTTGCGCAGGATGTAAAATTGCGTGATTGTAGGAATTTCTCATAGCTGTTGCTCATCTCGCTGGCCATTTCTCCGGGAAAGGTATCAAAGAGAGACCGGAAAGTTTATTTTTTTAACTCTTCCTTTCTCTTTCATTTCTTTTTTCATTTTTTTAGGGTTAAGAAGGGATAAGATGGACCAATTTTTTGATACATGCATACAACAGTGATGCTTTTTTTTCTTTGTTTTATTATTTTATCTTAACTTTATCCAATTTTTCTTATACAGTCTGTTACTTTATGCTATTTAAATCTTTTGACTTTCCTATTTCATCTTTCTGCAAACCTGAAAATTATTTAAAGATTATATGAATGTCATATCTTTTAAAAAAGTCGTATCGCCATACCCGTGTCCAACTTTAGGACGGTAACCCAGTATCCGAAATTCCAAGATTTGCTGTATCGGATACTCGGATTCGTACCTGTGTTAGATACTCATATTTAACGTAGGTTCTCTCTTTCATAGCAACAAAAGAAAAATGATAAATCGAATGTCCAACCTGTGACCTATGTATGCTTGATTTCTAGTTGCGAATGCTTCCATTGCTTCTTCTCCAGGGATTTATATCATCTAAATCCTGATGCCCTTGTTCATGAATAGAGGAATCAATATAATTATTAGGATAGTTTTGAACTTCAGCAAGCTTCTCTCTGGCATGTGTTTGAGCTTTGCTGAATTCATTATTATGCAATTGCTTGAACTCCACTTTTAATTTCTTCATATTATCCCATCTTTTCATAGCATGCTTTTCAGTATTATTCTGCCATACTTGCTGCACAATCTTTTCGAAATTCTCATGGTAAGCAAGTACGTTTAAAAATTTGAAAGGTCTCCCACAGTCCCACCCCCTTCACTATTATAATAATTATCTACCAAAATAAAGTAGTGATCAGAAATACCTGGATTCAGATATTGAATTATTACCTCTATATTGTTGCCACTATAAAAGATTGCCAAAAGCCTTAACTATTCTGCTACAAATTCTGGGGCTTCCCCATCCTTTACTATTCCAAAAATAAAAGAGTCCAGAAATCTTAATGTCAGTCACCTATGAATCTTCAAAGAATTGCACGAAGTTTATGGTTTCTGTAGCAGTCATAGGTACTGCATTAATTCAGTCATCAGAGTGACTGACAGAAATTAAATTCCCTGATATCAGCCATGGAAGGGACCATCCTGCTGATAACCTTGTTAACTCATTTAACAAAGGGTTCCTCTGAGCTATGGAGTAAACAGGATGTTGCCACCTCTCTCCTTTTTCTTTTGCAGAATGTTCTTTTTCTGGTGCTGTGTATTGTTTTATTTGATGTGTTCTTTCTCTTCTAGGTTCTGAGGTGTATATTGTTGTATAAATTTACTGCAGATTACATTGACCGGAAACAACCCCTAGGCGGATTATTGTTTTTGCTGCCTCAGGCTTTCAATTCTGAAGGAAGAGAAAGCAAACAGGATGCTGATCACAATTCCGAGGAAGAATCCGAGAGAGACAAATTGTTGCTATTGGAAAGGTTGCTGGTGCATGCCAACATTCCTGTAAGTTCAGCAGTGATGAAAAGTGTAATTGCCATGCTAATGAGTACTTCTGTTGATGCTCTAGGCTAGTGGTGACCTTTAGTACTAAACACTTCCTGTGCTTGACTCTGGGTATTCATGCCCATTTATGGAAAGGGGCCGATTTGTAAGTATAACTGTTAAATTGTCATAATTTGCAATTATGAATGAATTGGTTTGATGGTTGGTTTAGTCAACTTTTTAGTTTCCTAACTTCAAAGCACAATAAAGAGAAAAGTGAAGGAGAATAACATGATTATCTTGTGAAAAAGTATATCTAAAGCATGTGAGTCGTGATACATGAATTTGTTTCATGCTTTAGAGAGTGCACAGTAGGATAATAGAATTTGAGATTTTTCTCTTCCTGAGATACTGACTGGGCTCAATTAATTGCTGGTTTGTTACAAGTGAGGATTTGGTCTTATTACATAGTGGCCATAATTGCTGGCTTACTGTGATTGAGTTGGCCCACTGGACCCAGGATCTGGATTCTGAAATGTAAATGACATTATTGTTTTGTTCTATTCTAAAATGCATTCAAGAGAAATGGGAGAAAAAGGTAATCTAAACGTTTTGCATTAATGTCTACTTGTTGTGCTTACTATGTTGTGTTTTATGCAGTATCCTGTCTACTTTGCCTTTGAGGATGAACACATCAAGGCTGTCCTGGATGACGTTAAACGTAGTGATGCAACTGGCCAACCTGCCACAGCAACTACTGGCGGGTCAGTGTACTGTTGTGTATTTGTTTTGGAATGCTCCTACTAGCTGAGTAGGTTTAGTGGGACCTCTTGCTGTTTCCCCCTGCGTAATTCAGTTGCCAATTCCAGTGAAAATGTATTTTCATCTCATCTAAGAAAATCATATGTAGCTACTCAAATAGGTGATCGTAGCATACCACCGTCAGAACCAGCCTGCGGTGTATTTCTTTGCGTAAATTCATTGCCCTTTTTGGTTATAAGGCGTCTGCCTTCTTGAAGTATTTTCTGTCCTCTGATTCTGGAGGTCCATTACTAGTTGCGTCCTTAATGTTTGGTGTACTTGTACATTCAAGGACGCCTTTTCGGTTCCTTCTTTTCGTACATTGAGAACTGACTACTTATTTTCTCTGCCGCCATCTTTCTGCATGTTATACTCCTTAATGTTTGCATTGTGATGGAATATTTCAGGTACAAGCTTGTTGTTTCAACAACAGAGGCTAGGAAGGTTTCTTCTCCTAGCATTACGAACATTCAGGTAAACCTTTTGGCTTAGCAGAAAATTGCTCGGAGACCTTCCTTTGGTGATATGGTTAGCAATTAACTTTTTAGATCTGTGATGGAATATGTCATATCATTGTTATTAAATTTCGACAAGCTTCACAAACCTTGCAGTGGTTGAATGGTGTATCTGCCTGTGAAACATATATGTGGGTTTAAACTTTTGTCCCATTCAGGCGGATGCATTTCTTCATGCTTAAACAGTTGCTACATTTGTTCTGTTGGCGAAATATAGGTTCTGCTCTTTTCACGTCAAAGAACTTTATGTGAACCAGAAATAAGTTCATAGCAGTTCAGATAAGGGATATACTCAAGTTTGATTCGCTACTACTATAAGTTCAGAAAAGTTCCAGTTAGCTAAAATTTAATTTATTTTATCTAAAAATATGGTATGTTATAATAAGTTGAGATAAGTTCATATAGTGAACTTTTGATGAAAAAGACACTCGTAGATTTGTTTTTGAAACTGCCGCCTTCTGAAGGTTGCTTGGTTCATACACTTCAGTTTTTCATAGCAGCTAACGAAGGCTATTTATTGTTAAATTTTATCTGTAGTTTGTAATCCCCTCTTAATTCTCGATATTTTAAAAGTTTGGATGCATGCTTATTTATGTTTTCTCAACATCATTGTGGCCTTCGAAATGGATTAGAGTAGATATGTACCATTGCTTTCTTCATGTGTATTCAATTTATCAAGCATGTCATTCGAAGAATTGTAGTGTATTTGTTACTTGTAAGTCATCTAGCTGTAGTCTAATTAGTCTTTTTTTTGTCAACGCTAATTAATTCGTTCAATAATTCTTCTTGATGCTGCAGGGTTGGTTGCCAGGATTGAAGATGGACGGGGATTCCCACCAAATTCCAACAATTGCTTTAGTGGCATCTTATGATACATTTGGAACTGCACCAGTGAGTAACTAGTAGTCATATGTGAAAATATTGATTTCTCATCCAGTGTCTTGTTTGAAGACCCGTTAGCCTAAATTTTACAGGCCTTGTCAGTTGGTGATAGTAATGGAAGTGGTGTTGTGGCACTTCTGGAAGTTGCTCGACTATTTTCAATTCTGTATTCAAACCCTAGCACAAGAGGAAGATACAACTTACTTTTCGGGCTAACTTCTGGTGGACCTTACAACTATAATGGAACTCAGAAGGTATGTTGGAACCTCTCTTATTCTCTGAGCATCAACATTTGCCTGCTGTAGGCAGTCTTGAATTACTATCTCTTCTCGTTACATATTCTATTGATATTCTAGTTTACCATTGTTCTCTTGTTAAACTCCAGTTTTTTTGAGCAATGAACTTTAATCTTGGTCTTCTGTTTAACCTGGCAGTGGCTTCGGAGTTTGGACCAACGCGTGCGTGAGAGTATTGATTATGCTATATGTTTAAGTGATATTGGTTCATGGGACAACGAGTTGTGGCTTCATGTGTCAAAACCTCCAGAAAATGCTTACATAAAGCAGATTTTTAAAGTAAGTAATGTTGAGGGTAGCCTTGGCATAAAGATTAAAATATTGGTTAATTCTGCTGCAGTCCTTTGTTCCTGAAAGTTGACCTTTTTGCAGGATTTCTCTGAAACTGCTGGAGAATTAGGAATTAAGGTTGGCTTGAAGCACAAGAAAATCAATATTTCAGATCCTCGAGTAAGTCGATTTGCTAAAATATCACTTATCATGACAGCAGTATTGGGTTCTCAAATCCTCCTAATGTAATGATGAGTTGACGTTTGATATTGAAATAAATTTCACAAGTGACTGTGCCTTGGCTTTCTTTGTGGGACATGGCAATGTGGGATAGTGAGAGAGGGAACTTTTTTTTTACTCTGGTTCTGTGTGTTTCCTGGATAGTGAATGAATGCTTTATGCAAGTTTCAGAATTAGAATCTTGTTCTTACATAGGCTTCATGAAGTAGATATAACCTACAAGTTTGCCTTAAAAATAAAATGTCTACTAATGATAACAACGAAGCAGTATTACAAGTGGTGAAAATTTATAGCTGCTATTATGGGTAATCTTTATTAAGATAGAGAAAAGGTAAGATCATATTCCTAGATAAGCTTTGATCCATGGCAGTGCTATGGGTCAAAGCTTATCTAGGAATATGACCTTACCTTTTCTCCATCTTTTTCAAAGGCAGTAATTAGATGGACCTCTTGCTGAAACTCTTATCCTGTTATAGGTAGCTTGGGAGCACGAACAATTTTCAAGGCTCAGAGTCACAGCAGCCACGCTTTCGGGGCTCTCTTCCGCACCTCAGTTTTTGGAGAATTTTGGAGGCCTTTCTGATAGCAGGTTACTCGCAAGTCTTACACCCTAAAATGTGGTTTATTCTTTCTGAGGGTATCCCGTTTTATATTTGTTGATCATTGTACAGGCATTTTGTAAGCCAGCCTGCTATTCTCAGAGGCATCAAGTTAGTGGCGGAGAGTCTTGCGGTAAGTCTATGTTCTTCAGTTAAATTTGCTGTGTTTTGTTGCTGCTAAACATTGCTGATAATCAGCTTTACTTTGGGTTATTAATAGCAATCGAACTGATTTCTTTTGTTGTCATCTGAAGAATCATATGTTACTGCCCATTTTTGGCTGTTCTATTTTCTTTTACAAATTATATCAAATGAAAAGAGAAGTTAAAAGATAAAGAAATGGTGTGCCTGTCACACAGAACATACATCTGATAAACCCAAGAAAAACCCCATAGAGTAAATAGATCTCTTACTCTCATTGTCTAACGTCTAGGCTTTGGGATTCCATCTCATTTGTTTTAAAGTTAGTAGTGGCTCTAGAATTTTTTGTGTGTGACATATAATGTGGGGAACAACCTTAAAAAGTTTCCATATTTGTTAAGATTTGCCTTAGATAAAGCACTGGAACTTTACCTATTTAAAACTTCCTAATGATGCTGCAGTCTGAAAGTTCTTTTTTTTTTTTCCCGGGGGGGGGGGGGGTCGGTAATGATGTGATGCTTTGATTGTTGTCCTTGAAACAATTGTTTTCATGGATATCCTTGCTTTTGATATTTGGAAGATGGGAGCTCCTCACAGAGCTTATTTTATTGCTTTGGCATTTGGCAATGGTAAAAAAGATGTAATGTTTCTCAGACTCGGATGAGTGTCTACTCGGATGCGGTTGGTAGACCGTCCATTTCGTAGAATAATGTCAGATTTTTTGGTTTCAAATGAAGTGATCCAAGGGTCATGTTGTGTTGGACATGACATGAGCCTACATGCGACACCTGGAAACCCTAACCCTGTCTGACTATGGGAAAGAATCAAGAAGAAATATAGGAGAAAGTATGGGACACAGAATTATAGATTGCCATCGGCTAGAACAATGGGACCTGGTTCAGTTGGGAATTAACCACTTCTCGCGAAAGAGATGTTTTTGTCACAATTTCAATGAGTGTAAACTGTAACCTTACTCCTCAACTTTTCTAGAAAGAGAATGGCTAACAGGGTCACCTTATCTCCTAACTCTCGAAGCCTCAACCTCATATGCTTTTTTAAAATCCAGCTACAAAATGATTCCCATATAAGTTATAACCTCTTCTGGTGTCATCATTGATCTCATTAACCTTAACAGCAGCATTCAGAATACGTGGATCCCAACAAAAGCTTCTTGCAACTCTGAGCTGATAGAAGAGAGAACAATCTCTATCGTTGAGTAGAACGCCTGAGTAGAACCTTCTACAGACTAGTGAGAATGAGGATTGATAGGTCTAAAATCCCTAACTTTTTGGTTCTAACTCGTATTAGAATGGGAGTTGTAAAAGTTGTATATATACTTTCTACATCATGTCAGTCTCATAGAACCGTTGGAACACCTTAACAAGATCCTTTGTCACCACATGTGAACCACTGGGTCCTGGGGGATTTAGCCCCTCCATACTGAAGACAAGATTATGGATTCGCTCCTAAAAAAGCATCGTGAATACTTGACATTGGAGAAAAGTTACTATCATTTTGCTGCTGTTGCTTGCCATTGTGAGGAAGTTGGTGGAGTACTCAGTTCACAGCAACACTTTTTATCTGCCAGTATGCACTTTACACTGGCTGAAACAATGACAGGAAATGAAGGAGACATACCTATATATCAATTATATGTCTTTAAATTTATTTACATTATAAATTTATAATAGTCAATGATATCCAAATCCTCGAGCCATCTGAATTTCGAAAAGGCTAAAGTCACCAACTCCAGAAATGAAATAAGAGTCCATTTCGAGGCTCAAGTAGGATAGTGAAGTAGATGAAATTTATATGCTGAAAGCTTACTTGCAATATATGGTATATTCCGTAAGACAAAAAGAGTTGGATGAGTGAAATATAGAGTCTTGGCTTCTAACTTGTAAGTTGATTTGTTATATACAATGCATGCAGGATGAATAAATATTTGTAAAATTTCAAATCATGCATTGATTTCAATATGATGCCAGATATTTATGTGCCATTTTTTATTTTTTTGAAAGAATACTTTAATATGTGTTTCATGTGCAACTCCATGTAAATTCTTGAGTCCATTTGAATTGAATGTTTACATTAATGATCTATTTGGTAGGACGTCATCAATGGTGGTAATGTTAATGAGTTTATATGTATTTTTGCGTGGAAATGTCTATACTACTGTCCATGTTATGCCCTATTATTCCTATGTATGTGTTTTAACTTGTAGGTGGATAAGCATTATGATGGTCATTGTTATGTGACTTGCAAAACTACAATCAGTTCGTTGTTATTACAGCCACTTATTAGCGATACCTAACGTGCGATAATAGTATCTGATTCCTTTGCTCTCTTTGTTCTATTTTTGAGGCAAAACCTTTCTTTTACTTATTTGCTTAAGTCTGTTTTTGTGCTTTTTTTATAAAAGCTGTACCTATATTTTCGTGAACAACCAGCAGTCTGATGTGATCTTTCACTTTCTCTTAAGCAGGGGCATATTTATGGGCATGAACGAAAGAATATTAAGATATTTGCAGAAAATAGTAGCTTAGCAGTTAATCCATCTTATGTAGCTTCATGGTTGAGCCTTTTATCCCGGACACCTCGAGTTGCTCCTTTTCTTCCGAAGACTGATCCATTCATTAGTGCTCTCAGAAAGGTCAGTGTTCTGTGTGCTAAGATATTTTCATAATCATCCAGTAACTTTGCATTTTATATGTGGTGCTTTTTGAAGGAAAACAAGGTTTAGAAAATTACAGATTTGATGATACGGATCTTGATGACCCTAAGATTTAACTTAGAAGGCATCGACTTCTAAGGTTGATTTTAATGTCAAGGACAATAAAATCCATGCTAACAACCTGTTTGAACCTCAATGAGAATTCTGACGCTCAATATTCAAGCACAAAAGCTCAACACAAAAACCTCAATTTGTTTAAACATACAACCCTGGGTCTCTATTTATTGAAAATAAAATACTTGTTCCCTACTCTAACTAGGAAAAGGAAACTAAATAACTAATTAATTAAAAATATCCTATTATCTCATTAATTAACTAAAATAGCCTACTAATTAAATCTGAGAACTTTGGAAGACACAAGGCTCCACAAACTAATCAAAATGACATAAAACAAAGAATCTAACATCGTATAAAGAGTCATGGTAAAAGGATGTGGCTCCTAATTCCACAATATAATTTAATATAATCCTGTACGTTGAGCTCTAGTTCTATTACGTATCATTTAAAATTAGGCGCTATGATTTATATGGCGACTTGTAATTATTTGATTTTTTTTCTCTTATATGCTCACAAAATATTTGTGGGGAAAATTCTGATGAGCTTGGTCCTTTTTTGATTCCTGTATGACATGTGTGAAGGAGTCTTATTATCATGGAGTCTTATCATTCAAATTAGATATTTATATCTGTTGGCGCTGTTAGTGGCACTTCAATGTTCGTCCTTAGGGGTCTGGGAAAATCGTTCCCCATAATTACGTGCATCTAAATCTCAGAACTTTTCTTTCCAACCCAACTCTATATTCTTCAAGCAGGGAGGTTTGTGGTATGGACTTATGGAGTATGGACCACCTTGTTGACCTCCCTACATAAATAAGCAAATCAGCAAGAAACAACATTTTTAGCTGGGAAACTGGTGTGATTGACAATTATCGGAGCAGAAGAATGAAGATCTTGTGATATTTCTAGCTTTGACTGTTCAAACAGTCTCTTAGCAACCAGATCCACTAAGACCATGCTATGTCCAACTCCAAGCAATACCAAATAACTGCTGCCTCTGCTTGATGAGCTGAGACACCACTTTCCTCTTGTGAGCAATAGCCTTGATAATGTTGGGAATGACTCGTGTCATGGCACTCAGGGCCACCTTACTACGCAGATATTTGAGTGCTTCGATATTGACTTTGTATCAATCGGTTGGAGATACCAGACAAGTAGGTTTTCTGTTTTATGCTCCCACATCCTGGCTGCAGCCTTTATCGTACTTTTGCAATGAGAAGAGGACCGTCTCTTCTTTTTTTTGAAGTCCCGTTTGTTGCACCTTGGTCATGGACTCTGTATAAAGACTACTAAGAGCACCTGAATATCTTCTACACTGCGCTTCAAATATAAGTACCTCACCATCTTTTAATGGCTTCACTCCCATTAGTCCTACCTTCATATTCAAGGGGGGCTAGGACATGTACCACATTGTTGAGGCTTCTCTTCAAGAAGAGTAGGTTGCTCAATTACATTGAAGCTTGCTACATTGCAGACAAATCTTATCTACTGTCTGCCACACAAATGGCTTGATTAGTCGTTGATGTTAGTCATCCATCTTTTAGCATTTCATGCACAATTCCTTACATTTGGATGAACTTCAGAACCCACTTTTTCCCCCCTCCCACAGTGGACTCTGTTTTTGGATAAGATAGGGGACTGTTATGTGTTACTTCATCTCTTAAGAGCCTTATGTTTCCCTTCATTTGAAGCTGATAAACACTATGAACATCAAGTGGGTGAATCAGAGATGGGGATGAAGTTCAATCTAAGCTAAGAGTTTCAAGCAGATATGAAGTCTAATACCAAGTCATTTTTCCTTCATCTTTTAGGCTTTATTACTAATTAATTTGCAATTCCGTGCATTATCTTTAGCAAATCAATCAAGCTCTAGACAACAAGAACAGTGAACAGTCTAAGTATTTGACCAACACCAAATATTCCGAATGTCATTAATTATAGTTACTACTCACAGGTTTGGCTTGGGTGATACTTCGTGGCACAAGTTAGTGAGCCTGTCGTGGTTTTGTTTAGCCAAGGCGTAGAGAGAATGGCCTTGCATGACCCATGGGCATCGCTACGTGCGTTTCATTTCAAATGATTTTCCTTTGTTGTATGTTCATCTACTCCAGAATGTCTAAAGACGTTCTATTTGTGCCTTTTCTGTTTCCATAATATTTTTAACTTAGCGAAATGTCGTATGCTCCATAGTTAACCCGTTCTGCTTCACATTTTACCCCTTTAAGAGATTCTTATCCTTGAAACTTGGGGGTAAATGCTGAAAACTTTTAGTAGAAAGCTTCCTTTCAGACAATGATCAAAACCTCTTTAGCAATGATCAAAAAGTTCACCACAGTTGAACTTTCTTGACCAATGAAACCACAATCCTTTGGCTTTGATATGACAAAATTATGGAAATAAAAGGTATAAATGGGAAAATAAGGGCTACAACCAGAATATCAATTTTCATTCCTTTTTGTGAATTCGTCTTTCGTCCAATACATTTATATCTCGATCGGTAAAATACAATGAAGAAGGAATTACACCGGCGAACTGTTGGAACCTAGTGGGATGATCTTGATGTTTATTTCGGGTATTGCTGCTTGCTGGCTTTTCCATCTTAGTGTATGCTTGGAAGGGCATGTTATGCATTGATTTGCTGTGACACGTTTGCATTATTATTAATTTGCACTTTCGATGAGCAGGAACTGGCAGAGCATACGACTGAGGTGAATGTACAACATGAGAATCTTGATGGAATTTTTACCTTCTATGATTCAACAAAGGCCACTTTGAATATTTATCAGGTGTTCTGTCTTTTATGGATGTTGTGCACAGTGCTGTGACTATTTATCCAAAATTCTCCGAGACTAATTATAATTGGATTGTCGCAGGTAGCTAGTGTAACATTTGACTTGCTGTTATTGCTAGTTCTGGGGTCATACTTGATAGTGCTATTCAGTTTCCTCGTCATTACAACCAGGGTGAATATCTAGCCTCTCAATTTCCACCTTGACCACTTGCATGCATGAGTCATTAAATCCTGGTTCACAGGAGTTATCACATTTATTTCATGTATCATAACAATCTTGTTGTCATCTGACCTAGCAGGGGCTCGATGATCTCATCAGTTTATTTCGGAAACCACCATCCCGGAAAATGAAAACAGCCTAATTCTACGAAAGGGGAACTAATAGTTAGAAGATCATTCAGCCTGTTGCTTGCTCAATGCCTATTTATTGTGGCTTAATCTCACACTTCATTTTCCTCCAGCCTGAACCATAGAAGTTCCCCGTGCAGATTTATCGTCGCTGGTGATTTTGTAGATTTATCTACAAGTAGAGGCTTCTATATGTGGTTGCCTCACAGAGATCATTCTTTATTTCTGAAAGGATTTCGTGCCTCAATGCCAAGCAAAGATTTTGTTTAGATATAAGTGTAATGAGCAGGATTTGCTTCTACCTTGAACGATTTGAACACCTTTCTATGTACAATTTTGTCATCTTTTCCTATATAAAAATGTTTATATACTTCTCTTCCCCATAGGGGAAGCCATTTTGTTAGTTATGGCTCAATATCGTGTTAAATGTGAATAGGTACTTTTTCTTAGGGTACTTTTTAGCGGATTATCTTTGATATTTAGTCAGACGACTGATGAAGATCGATCATTGGACATGTTTAACTTAAAGCTTCGGCGAGGTTTTTATAGCACTCCTTTGTCTGGTGTTATAATCGTAGGCACTTTTAATTTAAACTAGCAAGAAAGCAGATTTGTAATATAAGGTGCACCTACTATGGTACATTTAAGTTAACAACTATACAAATAGAGTTTAGAGTTCAGCCGTTAGAGTTTAGAGTTTGTTGTTAGAGTTTTAACTTTTTCTTCAGTAGATTTGACAACTTTTTTTTTATAAATGTGTTTGGTAATAATTAACTGATTACTAAAAGCTTATTGCCATTTGGTTGTGTGAAATGACATTTATAGACATTTTAATACATTTATATAGTGTTATTATTAGAGGCAAAAAAGTAATTGAACATATTTTCACCTAATTTTCTAAAGAAAAAGCTTCTCTTAGGAGTTTTTTGTTTTTGTTTTGAGAGTTTTTATTCCAAAACTCTTTCTAAAACTCTCTTTTATCAAACACCCTTTTTAGAGTTTTTGAATGGTCAAAATACTAAAAGTGGTCCAAAATTTTTTTTTTTGCTCTAAAACTCTAATTGCCAAACACTCCCAAAGTAAGACATTGATTGTTACAACTAATTTAATAATTATTCGCTTTATTGTATTTGAATTTGCTCAACAATTGCTATATAAGCTTTAGCTAGTCCACGATAAGGATCTTGATTGATGGTGAGGGTTTTTAGATGAAATTAATGGTCGAATTTTACAAGACAACGTCTATTAAAGTTGAATATTTTTCTTCTTTTCCTTCTTTATCACTATTCAGGCCACATTTGAGGTTTTAAAGGTCCAGTTCGACCATCCCAAGCCATAATCAAGGACTAGAGTTGGGTTTTTTAATTGGGTTGGGATTTTTTTTGTGGGGGAACTTGGACAGAGTGGCGGTTACGGCCATGAGTACGCGGTTTTCAGTGTGTGGGTTGGTGGTTTCGGCCTTGTGTTGGTGGTTTTTGGTGCATGGGGTGGTGGTTTAAGTGGCATATGGTAATTTTAGGGGTTAACGTGGTGGTTTCATTGGTGGTCATGGTGATTTAGATGGAGGTCATGGTGATTTCGATGGCGTTCATGGTGGTTAGGGTGCTTGAAGTGGTGGTTCAGTTGTTGGGTGGTGGGTTTGATGGTTGATGTTGTGGTTGTGTGGCTGAGGTTGGTGGTCTAGGATTGGTCAAGGCCACCATGGGGCTAAAGAAAGAAAGGATAAGTGAAATCTTTGGGGAGGGTGGGGAATTAAAGGAGAGGAGTTTAGGGGAAAGGAGAGGCAAAGGGAATGATTGATAATGTCTTAACAAACAACAAGGGAAAGCTAGTTGATTATGTTACTCTTTCCTAAAAACCCCAAATTAAACACCCCCTAAATGATCTTCCATGATACATCCCATAGGGTTTAAAATCATGTATATAAGTTTTCAAATGTGATATCTTAGGATTATTTTTGGACTTAATCAAATGTGAGATTTTTTTAAAAATCTCGAAGTGTTTTGAGATAACTCGTAGGTTGTTAAGACCCTTCAATATTACTTAAAAATACCTTAAAATACCTTCAAGAGACTAGAACAAGACTTGCATAAGATTAACATATTTGAATTTCTCATTCCATCTTGAGTTTTTTTTTTTTTGGTCTGACTTTGGGTTATGAGTCTTCTAACTTGTTATGCTCACTATGTATTAGATAAAAGCTATGTATTGACGTTTATGAGCATATTTGTTCTTTGAATTATTATTATTACTTTCATCTACTTGTGAATTATTTATTGATTTCATAAATGAGGATTTCTGATGAGTAGGTTACAAAGTATCTATTTTAATCAGATTTGTATAGCTAAAGACTCTAATTCCATATTGTTCAAAAGTCTTTGTCTAAGTAGCAACCAATTGTAAAGAGTTTGTAATTAGAACTTTACAATTGTAGAGTTAATATAAGGTTGAATTATATGTAGATAATAATGTTGGTTGTCTGCGTTCATGATGTATTCCTATCTATTGATGATTTGATGTTGTCATTAGGTTGTATTTGATGCTCTTAGTATAGGATTGTTCATTAACTAAGGTTAGTGAAAGTGTACCCAATTTAGCTAAACATGAGGGAAGACGGGGGAGCTTGCATGGTGAAAGTCTTGATTCCTATCATCGTTAGACTAGTTTGTAAACTTGTAATTACTCCTATCTACCTATATTGATGTTTAAGTGTCTAAAATCTTATTCTTGATCAGTAGAAAACACAAGTCAATAGATTTTAGGGTATTAATTTGTGTGCGCTCCAACAACGCATCATTTGTACAATCCATACGTTGATCATCATTAATATTAGTATTAGTATTAGTATTAGTATCATAAATATTGTTATTATGTTAGCTTAGCAACTCACATAACATACACATATGATCATACGGACCACCAACTTGATAAGGGAATGAAGGAAACTTTCACGTAAATAATAATAATATAACATAATATACAGTGCATTACAATCACCTAAGAAGAAATTGCTATACATAACCCTCCAGCACACTAGAAATTGCCAAGATCTTCATGAGTGGTGAGCATTCAATAATGTTCGATACACCATGTCGATAAATTGATTATCCTGTATCACAGACAACGGAACTTAAGTGATAAAATTATTCATGACAGCAGAATATAATCGTATTGATGAAAAAAAAATCCCCTCTTAAGCCCAATATCAAATTTATATTTAAGTGAGACCCCTTTTTAACATTACTGCTGAATCATAAACCTTGATTTTGACACATATTTCATCAAATTTCAACCCTTCTCATTTTTTCCTTTTTCGTTTCGAGGGGAAGGGAAAATACTCAGATGTGTTCAACTTCCCCCCAAGCCCAATAGCAAATTTCATAACTGGGAAACACCCAGCGCTATTCCTTGGTTCTTCAATAACAAGTTGGTTGTAAGAGTCAACTCATAGTGGAGAGGCTGAAGCTCCGACAGAGATATTAAGGTTAGGCAGGAGTAAATATTACAAATTCAAACAACATGCAGAATAAGCTTTAGAAAGACAGGACTGCCTTCAAATAACAGCCTGATTATTTTCAGAAAATCTACCTGTTTGTTATGCTAAGTATTACAACTGGTAAAAGTTTAACTTATAGCTGCTTCCTGCTATTATGGGTGATCATTATTAAGATGGAGAAAAGTTAAGGTCATGTTCCTAGATAAGCTTTGACTCATGGCAAATTCTTCGTGCTATGGGTCAAGCTTATCTAGGAATATGACCTTACCTTTTCTCTATCACTTCAAGTTTAGACATCGATACTGCACTTATACTAGTGTGCATAACGCATGCGTAAATGCCATGAAGGTTACACACAGATCTTTTATTATGAAGCAAGTTGACATATCACGAGAATTATATGAATTAGTCAGGAATAAAAAAAAGTCATATGACACTGTATTAATGGAGCAAGTTGACAAGATCCAAGGTTTCGAAATATAGTAAGGAGTGTGGCCCTAAATTTAACACATTAACCTTGAAGCTGCAAGTAATATAATATGTCACCTGAAAACAATAACCTAAAGTCATAAACAAAGATTTGAAACCCACCTGAATAAGCAACATGAGTGCTTCCCGAACCTTGTCTCTGCTTAAAACTGTCCCATAGTTAGGAGCGACCGCTGATGTTGGAGTTAGAGATGGAGGTGGAGTAGGGGGAGGAAATGGATGGAGTAATGGAGCACCATAAGGATGTGGAATATTAGGAGGGTACAATGGAGGAGCAGTGGGCACAGATGAAGAAACAGGTGCCGCCATCAATGGATAAGTGGCAGAAGGGAGACTGGAGAAAGAGGACGGCTTAACAAGATCTGTCACACGGTTGCTATTGCTGTTTGACTCTGATATATCAAGCAGAGACAACAAAGAAGCAGATGTTATATTAGCAGTAGATGCTATATGTGGTGATGGAGGCGTGTTGACTGGCCGACCAGCAACAGCGACTGCAGCAGATGGCTTCTGAAGTTCTCCTGTACTTGTTGAAATGGAAGGACTTCCCGAATTCATAGCTGACTGCAAACATGAATTACATACCAGTCACAAAGAAACGCAAATGAAGTGCCCCCATGAGGGACTTGTAAAGTATTTGAATTTCTATATTAGTAGTGGATAAAGCTTTAGTACACTGAAGAAATTCACAAAGGCAGGATCTTCAGAAACATCATTGACACTACTGGTAGTTAACTGTGACGGCTCCAATGGACCATCAATAACAGCCATGCTTGGGACTGCCTCTAGTTCTTCGAATTCACTGCAGCAGAATTTAGTTGTTAGAACAAACCCTTTATAAGGAAATAATATAGAACATCAATCTTATAAACATCTCTTTCAATCTTTCATATTGAAACAAAGAGGTTGTTCTGCTTCAGATAAAAATCTGGATTTAGATTGCAAACTTTTGGTCAAAACCTACTTTTTTGGGTCACACTAATTTTTGATTGGTCTACACGTCAACCGTGCACAAAAGGCGGACAAAGGACAACTATCATGGATCAATTTACCAGCAAACCAAGATACATCAACTATCATTTAACAACTTGACTCCAACGGAGCTTAAAACCCAACTTTGAAGTTTGGAATCTATGTCAAAAAAAAATCATAACAAGATTTTTGCTGCTCCTTTTGCCCTTCTCACCAACATTATGAACATTTTTACCATTAACTTATAGTTAACTTCTGTAATATATAAAGTGAAATAGTTAAATAATATGTTGATTGTTGAGCCTATTCACGAGGTTTTTGAGTCAAACTTAGCTATGCTCGGCTCATGAAAATTTCGAGCAAAATTCAAATAGTTCACGAGCTAGCTAGGCTTATTAACACCCCTGTCCCCTAGCAAGATTGTGCTTTCACTTGAAGGGGGGATAGAAAAAGTACAAATCCCAAATAGAGGTAGACAATTGCCAGATACACTTCCTTCCTCTAATTGCCCAACTTATGATTCTACAGACCATGTGTCAGAAGGAACGTTCCATTTTCAGTATTTATTTGATATTAGCACCTTGCGTACAAGTACATGAAATATTGTCCACCGTTCCCAAAAGGTAGTACCTAGAGTAAGCAGAACGCCTCGGCTCAATTATCCACCTGTTCTACTAGGGCCATAAACATACTTGCAATTTATGCAACATCAACGAATAAAATTCGACTTAGAGTCCATGGATCTCGACAGAGAGACAACGATAAAGCCAAGTAAACTTAAGATCAGTTTATTGACAGGAAAAAAGTGGAAAAAGAAATTGCCACAAAGCCTTTCACCTGCTGAACAAGAATATAAAGGCCCTTTTTTTTTTATTATATTAGCTGATTTATAGTTGGTTTCTATGCTACCCCAACTGTCCCCAACTCTTCTGATTTTCTCACATACCCGTCTTCACACAACCTGACACTTGGATACTTCATTTCACACCAAAAATTTAATGTCCACAAAATATCCAAGTCCGAGTGTCCGAAGTGGGTACTGTAGCCAAGCCTACGTAACATAGGTTGGTTTCACTAGCTAATAGCATTCGCAGTTTGTATGTAACTGTTTGATGAACTAACTTATAGATGGTAGCTATTTGCTCACTTAAATTAGTGAAATGACATATAAGCAAATGAGTATAGTTTATAAGCACACATATTACCTTATTTCATGTTTCTTTGGTAAAGATTACTCCCACTGTCCCATAATATTGTTGGCACTTATCAGGCACGTAGTTTTAGATAATACGTTATTTGGTTATCAATTGTTATTGTATTGAAAAGGTAGATGTGATAGGAATTAGTAGGTAGTAACGTAGTAGTAGTATTATTGTATTTGGTCAAGAAAGAGTGGGCCAATGGTTAGAGTTAGTAAGTAGTAGAAGTGGTATTATTTTATTTGGATTGAGAGAATGGACCCATGGCTAAAAGGTAAAAAGATTAAAATAATGATGGGTCATATCCAAAAACAGAAGTGTAAAGAGTATTCTGGTACGGATGAAAAAGGAAAGTGTAAAGAGTATTCTGGTACGGATGAAAAAGGAAAGTGTAAAGAGTATTATGGAATAGAGGGAGTATTTATCGACATTATTTAGTATCTACAATTCCTCATTACTAATACTCCATAATAGCATTATCTTATACGTTTAGTTATTTAATAAATCCACCTAGGTTGTTTGGTAAAGAGAGATCTAAAGAAAAATTACAGGTTTGAACGCATATTAGAGGATTTGACAAGTCAATCCTCTAATTCGAGTGTTTGAAGAGAGAGTTGAAATAGCTGAATGGGTCAAAAAGCTCTTATTGAAAAAGTTGGGGAATAAACTTTTTGACATTTAAGGTTTAAGTATGAGTGGGATAAATTAAATTTATGTCCATATCCTTATTGGTCATTATACATAATCAAGTAGCAATCAGCTACTTAACAAACACCTATATACATAAAGTTAATACAATCGTTGTCAAACCAGCTAAAATTGGTCTTTTGTCGAAGTGGAATGGGCCTTTTTTATTACGTGTTATCGTGAATTTTATATTATTTACATATAGTATGCTGCCGCAACCAGCATATTATTTTTGTTTTATGCCCCAACTCATCCATTGTCCGCTAATTTCCAAACAAGGCCTTAGTTTCTTGATAAACCAGCATATTGGCTTTTAAACTAGAAGGGAAATATATCTTGCCACTCGACATATATCTCGCCGCTCCACATATATCTCACCGACCCCCACTTTTCCTGCTAAAAAACTCTCGTTAACTTCCCATCTCTCATGGCTCTAAGCTTCTAACTGCTTCCAAACTCCTCTCATGGCTCTCAATTAATTTTCTCAAAGTCTCAAAAAATTAATTAGACTTTCCTCTCTCATATATATCTTCTCAAATCCCTAATTATATCAATTTAATTCATCAAACAAAAAATTTTCTACCAACATTTGTATTGTTTGCAATTGTTCATAAGTTTATAAGAAGACATTCAACATGCAATAGAAATTTAAGGTAGCTGAAGTAAAATGGCAAAATTTAACACTATATAGCAATTTAATTGTAATATTTTCTATACATTTGCTCCATATTTGTAATTTTAAATGACCTTTTTCCAATTATAATTGCTTTCTTATTCTATTTTTTCTAAAAAACTATAATTAAATCTTGCCCCTCTCTTTGTAGTTCGTATCATTGAATATGGTGGCCGTAATTTAATTCCAAAGTCCATATCTGAAAAGACTTGTTGTAATATCCCAAATTTTTGTAACTATTTTATAAAATTTATTTTGTTATAATAAGATTTTTATTCTGAAAAATAAAGAAAAATCTTAATAAATCAGATTTTATGAAACTGTTTTTATTTATTAAATCAGATTTTTTCAATCTTTAAAAAAAAAAAAATTCGAAATTAGATTTTTTTTCAAATTAGATTTTTTTCGTCTGAAAAGAAAAATAGAGAAAAAAAAAAGAAAATTCTGAAATTATAATTTGAGTTGGTTTTGGAAAAGGATTAGATTTTTGTAAATACTTATCTTTTAGTGAAACCCTAGATTTACATACTTATATATATCCCCAAACACCCAAAAATTCTCACATAATTCACTTTCTTCATCTCTTTGGTAAGTTCTAAATTTCAGATCTAGAATCACCATTGTTGTGTTTCGAAGGTTTCAACCAGAAAAAAAAAAAATATTGTTTTAAAACCTGACACCGAGACTCCGACGACTTGACCGGAATCCGGCACGGGTCTTCTTCTTTCTCTTTCTTCTTTCTTCCTCTTTCTTCTTTCCTCTCTTTCTCCTGCTTCCCGTCTTCTGGAGGTTTATAGGTTTCTTTTTAGTCATTTTTTTTTTCTTCTAAGTTTTAAAGATAATACTAATATTTATAAAAATAAAAAAAAAAGAAAGAAAACTTGACATGTGCAGCAAAAGTCACGTGAGGCTGTGACTTTGCTGACACATATAAGTTTATTCTTCCACAAATTTTTTGGTTTCCTTGCTAAAGTGACACAGTCACTTTTTTTTTTTTTTTTTTAGAAAATTAATAATCTTTCTCTTGTTTTTCGACTTTGGTTAGTATTAATCTAGTAAATTTTGGTTAATTATTTTCGGGATATTATATTAAGTGACTAACTTGAGGTGATAATATTTGTTGTAGACGGAAATTTCGTAGAAGGGGAATTTTAGTTGATATTGCTATATCTGGGAAGCGTTTGAGGTAATTCACAATGTCCATCAACAACTAGAATCCCGTTAGGAATTGTATGTACTATGTTTAATACATGTGATTATATGATTCTATGTTTATTTAGATGTTTATATGTGGATAAATAGTATTAGTATGTTTATGACTAAAATTATTATTATTATATTTATAGTACTATTATTCTACGTATAATATCATATGTATCTACAAGTGTATTGTTATTACTTTTGGAATGTAGTGTACATATGTAATCACCATGTTTAAGAAAATTATATTAACGTTGGTAATGTACTTAATGGGTAAAATTAGTGAGTTAATGATGTTTCGAACTGTATAAGTTGATATATATTGTGACTTATGAGGCTCTAATGATGGACGTATTGCTTATTATGAATTATGGACGTTGATTATTTTAATTTTATTAAGTGGCTAAGTTGTGAAAAATATATTTGAACTAAAGACGTTCATGTTAATGTTAATGTGATTTTTTTTTATGTGCCATAACTATTAAAATATATTAATCACGTAAAGTGGAAATAATATTGAGGGAATAATCCTGTGGACTTGGATCCTCCATAGGTGATGAACAGTACTTGATTTTATTCTGTTACAACTCTTTATTGTCTTCCTCCTAATACTATTGGTGCGCATTGCGGATACCCATTAGATTAGTGAGGGGTGTGCACACTAGGGACGTTCTGCAAAAGATATTGGCCATTGCTCTTAAATTATTGGGTGACGACCCATGTTGAAGTAGGTGGTTACTGGGATTAGTCCCGGCCTACTGACGTTCAATTCCCTCTAATAATTAAATTTGATGTTGTGTGAATCATATAAACTTGAGTATTCAAATTGATTAAGTGTGTTATATACTTGTTTGTATTACGTTATACATGTCTGTTTTATGTTATACTTGTCTGTATTGTATTATATTTGTATGTATGTTATAAAAATTATTTTTAAAATATAACTATTATTATTATTATTTTACGGGATGGAGTTGTAATTACTTAGCTTTCGCTAATTTTTGTATTTTTGTTTTTCTTTGTTCTGTTCCATATTTATTTTGTGCAGGTTGGTGAAAGGGACTACGTTGCAGGAATGAGTGAATTTATAGTTTTTAAGTTCACCTAGTTTAATAACAATACTGTCATTTGAGATTGTTTAGTTTTGATTTGGTTTAATTAGACAACTTAGTTTGGTTATTTTGATACTTTGGGTTGTAAGTTAAATTTTTATTTTTAATAATTAGCCTTGCATAATGAAAAGTGAATATTTTATAATGTTTTAGAACCAAAATTTTGGGGTGTTACACTTGTTTCTTGGTTGTGATTCGTGGGCACACACGTGCAATGGATCTCCGTCTACCAGACATAAAACAATGGACAGGAACTACTTAAATTTAGCGCATTGGAACTTAAACAACTAATACAATCTGCTAATTCCCAAACAACGTTAGCTAATTATTCTGGTCAAATCCTCTAAGACCTAAGTGTGATCGATCCGCTTTTTTTAGCCAAAAAAACTGAGGAACCAAACAGGGCCAAAGACTTTCATATATTATATAGACTATAAAGCCTTTCAGTTAATGCATAAGCCAATTCTAATTACTCGAACTCATCTTCAAACTCCTTCAAGATTTAGACTCCATAAACACTATGAGCTACTATCTAACATATAACCAAATAGATAGTATTTACCTTTTCGATGAAGATATACTGGGTTTAGTTGGCACCTTCGAGTAAGCATTAAGTATCCTGAAAAGACAGCATAGAACATACTTTTAGTAAATAAACTCTATATTTATTTATGATGATGTTGAAAAACCAAGTCATGATATTGTAAGATGTAATTTTCCTGCTTTTGGGATTAAAGAGAGAAGGTACCTGCCAAAGAGATTTGCCACCTCTTCACACTCACGAGCATTATAGAACCATATACCATTTACTTCTTGCGCGGCATTGCGGTATAACAAATATGGTACCTGGATTTCATACTCGAAGTCTCCCAAAAGATTCTCTACTAAATTTTCTGCACATTTAGGTACACTGCATCTTCAGTTCCCAGGTCAGAATGCATTGAAAACAGAATCACAGAATCCAATATGATTCAGAATTGAAAATTGACAAACTAAAACTCCGGCACACAACAAGACCCACTTCCATATACCCAGATTTTGACCGATCATCAATTCACAGGAAGCGAGATTTTATCAAGTTTGTGGAAGGAAACTTTATTAATCTGTTCAAACCCATTGAATACGAGGGGAAAAGGATGACGTCTTAAAAATATGAAGGCAACAGTGATTAAAGATTTCAGACCTTTAAAATTAAGACTAATGAAGTCGCCTATAAAACTTCGAAGGCAACATGTATTAAAGATTTCAGACCTTTGAAATAAAGACTGAGGAAGTTGTTGCCTATAAACATCGAACATCTAGGGCGATGAATCAAGTGCAATAGTTACACCAAAAATCAATTGAAATGGCAGAAGTAACAAGATCCCAATACAATCATCGTCTCACCAAAGTGTGATAAAGAGGTTACTAAAATTCAAAATCACAGAAGTATAAGAACCTAAGAAAGCCAAAACTTCAAATTTGTAGTATTTTCTGAGATGTTTTCTCCTTTTTTTTCACGGGACATGGATCAATATTTCCGTGTATATTCTATTAAAGAAGATTTAGGATTATGGTGAATTGAGAACAGAGACCGAGAGTTGAATATTTTGCAAGGGTAAACCCAAACAACAAAGACATCCAGGACTTGCTTTCCAAGAAATTTAAAAAGATTTTTCACGGGAGGAGACTGAAGAGCTCAAGAAAAAATGAAAGTAGCCAGTCACAATAAGCCATGCATCTCGAATGAATTTTTGACCGGCTGCTTCAAGTCAAGGATCCTTTTGGGAAGATTACAATTTCACATACTATAGAGAAGTAAACCAATTCAAATGGTTGTTAACTTGTAGTTTAGTGTCATTGCCACTAGATTGAACCTTAGAAGTCATTGCCTTCTAAATCCACGAGTTCCATTACTAAAATCTCCTAAACACCTTTCATCTATAAAATTTGTATCAATTTCTTTTTTTCCAATAACCACCACCTAATTACTTTCTCTCAAAGCGAGATACAAATAAAAGTAAGAGTGGAAGAAATAGAACTAACTGATCCTATGGTAAAGGGTTAAACACTCAAACTAACAATATCTTTGTGATTTGGATCCTTTAAGAATGTTCAACTTCATTTCAATTCAAATTTGAAAAATATTGAAAATCTCAATACAAAGGTCGAAAAAGAAATAAGTGGATTTAAAAAGACAAAGTACACAGCACCACTACAATACTTGTAGAGAAAAAAAAAGTCCTACTATTTTAAATTCAATGTCCTTTGCAACAAGAACTAGGAAGTTAGCAAGTTATTCCATGCCCATCTCTTATTCAAACAGATGAGAAAGCTTGTGACTTTCAACGAACCACCAAGCTATACACGATGACAAGCAAATACAATTCAGGATTCACATTTCAAGTGTGATGCAAATGAAGAAAACAAGCACATTGGAAATCCTGGTAATGAAAACCCTGACCTGTATTTCGCCGATTCATTACAATGAATTGAAATCGAGGTTGTTTGTTTCTGAAAAGAACAAAAGAAATAGAGTATAAATATAGAAGAAAAAAAATTATTCCCACAAAGACAAATTCAGCAACGAGCTAACGATTGTTTGAAAGTATACTAACGGCCAATTTATAGTCATTAATAAATGGTGGTAATAAGAATGAATTTTAAGTATAATCTTACAAGGGAAGCACCCTTAAAATCTCCATGGAGAGTCAATGTCAACCCCAAGTTTGTGTTTTTTCTCCATGGGGAACAATTTCACCCCTAAGCTTCTTTTTTTTTTCTCCAAGGAAAAACAATTTTCATTACCACTCGTTACCACTCATTAGTCATTACCACTTACAAGGTGGGTTCGATAAGAATGAAAATTTAAGAAGAAAATAAACACTACAGAATAAATTAGTATTACTATGGATATGAACAAAAAAAAATTTCCTAAATTTACATATAAATTCATTCTCATTACCATCTTTATAACCAACTACGAAACGAGCTGTAGATACTAAACGAACATCATTAGTTTACAAATTAGGGGAAAAAAGGAACCTTTTTACGACGAAAAGAGACCCTTCGACATCCTTGCGACTCTGCAGAGGGATTTACATAGAAAGTCGGATAAAAATTGACAAAAACAAAACGAAAAAGAGAGAAAAAAAACGAGGGAAACAAACCCATTGGCTGAGTTCGACGTTGAACTCATAAAAGGTAACATGAGCAGCAGTAATGAGAATCTCCTCGACGGAAGGATCAATTCGCTGAAGAACGGTGAGATTGAGTAGCTTTGTACTGTTTTGATCCAGATTTGGCATCAATTTGCCACTTTGAGCCATATTTTGATTATGATTTCTTACTCAAATGCAATCAATTTTCAGATTTTGGGATGGAATTACAAAACCCTAGTTTGCGTAGCTTCTTCGCTTCCCCAGTTGTAAACACTAGTTTGGTTTACGGTGACGTGACGATCTTTAGTCTCTGGATGTGCTAATGAGATATGACATTGGTTTACTTAATGCTTACGCCTGTTCTCCTATAGCCAGCAAAATTGACCCGTATCCGTGACCTGCCCCAAATACCCGACCCGACCCGAACAAATAGGCCTGAATAGGACCCGAACCCACCCAAACCCGAATCTACCCGACCTGAATTGACCCGATAATGATGACCACAACCTGAACCCGGCCCGAAAAGTTGTCATATTAGTTACTTTTTAAATAAATTTAAGGAAAAAATTGTCATGAAATATTATATATGTGTTATATGTGTTTTACTTAGTTGCGAGATTGAAATGCAATCTAACCCGACTTGTTTTAACCCGCCCGCTCCAACCCAATACGTTTTAACCCGACCCGATATGACCCGAAATCTCTTGGACATGATATTAACATGTACCCGAACGAACCCGACCCGAACGCAACCCAAAATAATAAGTTGACTCAATTACGAACCGACTCGTTTTGACCCGACCAAGTTTGACCCGTTTGCCACGTCTACTTCTCCCCCATGTTATTTTCAGTTCAGTTCAATTCAATTAAGTTTAGTTCAATTGCACTCAATTCAGTTCAGTTTAGTTCAATTTCTCTTCGGCATAAAATAGTTGAACTGAACTGAACTGAACTGAACTTATTGGAGCTGAACTGAACTGAGCTGAACTGAACTGAACTGAATTGAGTTGAATTGAATTGAATTGAATTGAATTGAATTGAATTGAATTAAATTAAATTAAATTAAATTGAATTAAATTGAATGTAATAAATATATAAATAACATTTTAAACAATAATAATATGAATATTAAATAATAATTATAATGATAAGTAATAATTATAATGATAAGTAATAATGATGAATAATAATAATAATAAAAGTATTTTGGATATTTTTAAATGATAGTTATAAATAAATAATATTAATATTCATAAATTAATAATAATAATAATAATAATGATAATTAATAATTATTATTTTATATTATTTGTATTAATATATTAATACTTGATGATGATATATAATAACAATAATATCTAAGAAGTAAATTAATATTACTATTTTAATAATTAGATTTAATAATATAAAAATATTTGGTAATAAAAATAATGATTGGGTTGGATCGCAAAATTACATCATAAACCGTCTTGAGTCTTGACACGATTTGATTGGTTTATGGGAAAAAAAAGTAGGTTTATTTGTGTTTTGACCTAAACCATGTTCCTCTTAATAATAACAGTAATAATAATGAGTAAAACTATAATAAACAAAATAATATATAGAAACAACAACAATAACAATAAACTAGAATATATAATATATTAATAATAATGATAATTAATAATAATAAGAGTAATTAGTAAAATAAATTATACCAAAATAATAATAATATTTAACAAAATAGTTATAAAAGAATAGAGATGGACTGAACTGAACTGAACTGATTGGAGCCGAACCGAACTGAACTGATGGGAGCTGAACTGAACTGAACTGAAAATAAGTTGGGGAGAACATTCCCTAAATTATAACTAATAAAAATAATAATTGAAGATGTACTGAATTGAATTAAACTAAGGGCCTGTTTTCCCCAGCTTATTTTCAGTTCAATTCAGCTCCCATCAGTTCAGTTCAGTTCAGCTCCATTCTTTTATAACCATTTTATTAAATATTATTATTTTGTTGGTATAATTTATTTTACTAATTACTATTATTATTATTTTTATTATTATTATTATTATTATTATTATTATCATTATTATTATTATTATTATTATTATTATTATTATTATCATTATTATCATTACTATATTATTATTATTATTATTATTATTATTATTATTGTTGTTGTTGTTGTTGTTGTTGTTGTTGTTGTTGTTGTTGTTGTTGTTGTTGTTGTTGTTGTTGTTGTTGTTGTTGTTGTTGTTGTTGTTGTTGTTTCTATATATTATTTTGTTTATTATAGCTTTACTCATTATTATTGAATTTTTTCCTTGGATAATGCAAAAGTGGGTTTTAATTCCCAAAATATGCCCAAAAAAATAAAAATTCCCTGCCTACCGTCCACGTAGGACGGCACACGAGATTTTTTTTTTTCCAACTTAAGTAAAACCGCTACTTGAAGTAGCGGTTTACAAGTGCTGAGATTTTTTTTTTACAACTTAAGTAAAACCGCTACTTGAAGTAGCGGTTTTAAAAAAAAAAAAATTTTTTTTTTATGTTTTTGTGAAAACCGCTACTTCAAGTAGCGGTTCATTAATCAAGTCAAACTCCAGAGTTTGATATAGCAAAAAAAAACATTTTCTCGCGTGCCGTCCTACGTGGACGGTACGCAGGAAATTTTTATTTTTTTGGGCATCTTTTGGGAATTAAAACCCACTTTTGCATTATTTAAGAAAAAAATTCCATTATTATCTATACTAATATATTAAAAGGCGTGCGTAAACCAGGAACGGTGCCACGTGGCGCTCTCCCTAGGGAGTTTTAGATCATGTAATCCATGTACAATAAAAAAATTAGAAATTGCATAGTATAGGTTTTGATCCCATGACCTCAAGTTCATGTACTAAAATTTTAACCACTAGACCAAGTAGTATTTAGTGCTATCATATCAAAGTACAATATTAATAAATGAAAATTTTCTTACCCGGGGCATAGCCCGGGCCTAATAACTAGTTACTATTATTATTAGGAGGAACACGATTTAGGTCAAAGCACAAATAAACCCACTTTTTTTAGCCCATAAACCAATCAAATCCCGTCAAGACGGTTTATGATGTAATTTTTACGGTTCTACCCAATCATTTAAATATTTTTATATTATTAAATCTAATTATTAAAATAGTAATACTAATTTACTTCTTAAATATTATTGTTATTATATATCATCATCAAGTATTAATATATTAGTACAAATAATATAAAATAATAATTATTAATTATCATTAATTATTATTATTATTAATTTATGATTATTAATATTATTTATTTATAACTATCATTTAAAAATATCCAAAATACTATTATTATTATTATTATTATTGTTCATTATTATTACTTATCATTATAGTTATTATTTAATATTCATATTATTATTGTTGTTTAAAATATTATTTATATATTTATTATATTCAGTTTAATTCAATTTAAATATAATGCAATTCAATTCAATTCAGTTCAGCTCCGATAAGTTAAGTTCAATTCAGTTCAACTGTTTTATGCCGAAGAGAACAAACCCTTAAGGAAAAAAAAAGAGAAAAGGTTACAAATGCAATTTTTTTGGCGGGGCGATTTTAAGTAATTATGAAACAATGATTAAAAGTTCAGTTTTATTTTTAATGGTGTCCAAGAGATCTAACAAGAGTAAATCTCACAAATCAGCTTCTAACGAACTAATGATATTTGAAATGTACTATAACAGTTTTTCGTTGAACAAGGATTTTCCTCCAAATGGAGAAGTCTTGCTTTTTCATAGTGTAATAAAAAATGATTTCTTCGATTCCTTGACGAGCTTGGCACAGAACCCAGTAAATTGGGAGATCAAGTTCCATCTTAGCTTGGCGGGAAGAGCTCTACATGTATTTTTATAATATCAGCTTTTTCTAATTAGTACATAAGTTTATTTATAGATATTAATGCTCAAATTTGCATGTTGGCAAACATGTTAAATCCTTTGGGTACAACTAAAGTATATATAAAACAGATGAACTGTATATTAAATCTATCTAACATCAGAAAGATTATAAAGTATCACATGAAAATTTGAAAGTGGCTAGACTCAACTAGTTAAACTTCAGACGATAAAATCACAAACCCAAATGTAATCACATACATTTATAATATAGGCTATTTTCATTCAGTAGCCTTCCCCTTGCGCCTGCTGCTACTGCTGGTCTCCAACAGATAACAAACCATAGAATCAACATCTTCTCCAAATATACTGTAGGCCTCGACGACCTGCAGATAGCTGAATCCCATTGACAGCACCATCCGCATGCTGCTGGTCAACACTGCATCAGGTAGGCCACTTTCTTTTTCATTCTCGGTGTCCGATAACCCTGTTTCCCAAGGTTCAGATGTTATTAGTAAACTATTACCACTATAAAAAAAAGGTCTACAGAAGTTTCTAAGCTGCCAAAAGCCATAAACGAAGGATTCCGTTTTCTTAGTTACGGTCTTTAGACTAGACTACTAAGAGTGCAAAAAAGGAGGCAAGGACAAATCTCTCATAGAAACCACAATCCATCTTTTGAAATATTTGACAAGATAGAAATCCTCCAAGAACACATGGAAGAAAGCAGCTACTCCCACTCTAGAACCGTATCTCAATTTTGCTTAAACTAACACAATAGTTGCAAAATGCAAGTGCTGGCAAACCCTAACTGTCGCAAAATGCAATATATCAAAAATGTGCAAGATACACAAGAAGCCAAGACAAGAAGAGGGATAAAATGCAGCTTACTGGCTCCAGAGGATGAGGGTTCTGCGCTAGATGTTGAGGATTCTCTTAGACCAGCACGTTGCTTTGATTTGTTACCAGCTATATACTCAGCGCGGGAAGCTTGCATTACCATACGCTCAATTTCTTTTTCCGTGAGCTCTAGATCTGAGTAAAATCGTCCTTCAGCCAACAGTGCCTGTACAGAAACATCAATGTATCAAATTTTGGCAGTTTATCAGGAAGAGCAAAATGTGAATGAAGATAATAATAGGATACAAACATTATCTATCTGTTGGTCTTGTTGAGCTTTTATGGCAGCTTTAACCTGATCCATGTCCACATTCCTCTGGAAGGTAGAAAAAAAAACATGTTACCATCCAAACAAGCATATATCATAATGAAATGATTATACCACTTCTGCACAGTTGCATTTCAAGATCAGCGACAGCTATGAAGTGGAGAGCATATAAGATCCATACGTAAAACTACTTTCTAGCCTGTACAATACAGAATACAACATATATAGCTTAATGCAACAGGGTACTACATGCAGCACAACATACTGAGATGAGCTTTCAGGTACACCATATGTCCATATTCCCTAGACAGCATTAAATGCAAATCCCAAGATACTAAATTGGCGAAGGATGAACAAAAATCCCGATCTGAGAGAAAATTGAATTATTTGAGCGCTGGGGGATTGACAGGGTAAACTGCTAGTTTACGGATATGAAATATCCACCCAGGTCAATCGAAGTGGGCATATTTTCCCAATTGAAAAATGTTGGACGTATGGGATCCTTAGCAATTCATGCTAAAATTGGTCCTTGGGGGTCTCTCGAAGTCCTTATTATGAAAATTTTCAATGTTGGAACAAAAAACTACCAACAGAAAACAAAAAACTCCCAATCAAACAGTGTATATTGTTCTAGAATTCTGATCAAGCAGTGGCTAAATCAAACAAACTTAAAAAGACAAGAACACAGAATCTGATGAGCACTTACCCCCCGAAGACAGCTGAACCCGAGCCCCGCGCCAACACTCAATCGACGAGGATCGACAAGTGAATTATAGTGATTGCCGTGATGATAACTTAGCCGAATGGGAGGCAAATCAGTGTCATAGTTCCCATGAAATATGTTAATAGGCTCTGCATTAAGTAAGTACGGCCACTGAAGAGATGAAAGCCATGAAGTAATATTACGTCACAGAATCAAATGCATGATCAGATAATGAAACTGACCTGTGCTATAAGAATATATATGTATGGGTCGGTTATACATCTCAGATAGGGCCTGGATCTCTACATTGTTTCCATAAACCTGCCACCAAGATAATTATGAAATAAAAAACATTATCCACAACAATCGAATAGGACATTCCCACCAAAAATACTGGTTAAATTCCACGAGATTAGTTTTGCATACATGTGAAAACTCTTCTCAGAACACTGATTGGAGGAGTTCATCAACTTCCAATGACCCTCATACTCATCAAGTTTGTTTTCATACAAAATAGACATTCAAGCACCATGAAAATATTTGAAAACAGAAGGGGTTGTTCAGTCCACTATTTCCTAGATTCACACGCGGGGTTTTTAGTCCAAACCCAAAACTTGGTATTTGGTTCTTAAATTTTTACAAAGTTGAAACCTGTGACTGAGTCCCACCCTACAAATCTCCACTGTATAGGATTCACAATACATACCCTATGGGAGATGGGTTTCTTCTAGACCCCAACACCGGCTTCTAATATTAAAAAGAACAAACATAAAAACCGCCATATGCCATTAGCCACAACCTCTACGGCTCTACCCATGATTACAATCCATTTTTCTTTATGCCCTTCCCCTCCCAATCCTTCTGCCACTACTGAAGCCATTTCCCCTCACCATCATATTTTATATAGGTTTTAGTTGCATTTAGGTTACATTCTAGGAACATTTAGGTGTATTTTAGTTCATAATTGCACACTTTTACTTAATTTGCGAAATATTACTCCTCTTGTGTGTTTTTGGTATTCCTTGATGAATTTCAGATATCAAGAACATAATTGGAACATTATTGGGCAACTTAGGATCAAATGGAAGCAAGCTACATTGATAAGGATCACTTTGGATGTATTTGAGTGCAAATTGGAGCTCAATTGGAGTTGGAATTCATTGAGATAATTGCGAAAATCGAGTCATGCTCACTCTTTTATCCATAACTTCCGACTTGATGCTGATATTTGTCTGATTCAAAGGCATTGGAAAGTAGGCTTGAAGAGCTTTCCAACGATAGGCTATACGGCCCAAGGCGAGTTATATTCTAAGAGATATGGGCCTTGCAAGTTGGCCCAGTTTTGCTGAAATTCCTACGCGCGCGGGCTGCACGATTTCCTTAATGATTTAATTGGATCTTCCTTATCTTGTAATGAAGGACAAGGCCACGAGTATTAGGAGAAAAGATAGATTTTTGGTTTTAGGGATTCTTTTTAGGGAGATAACGTGAGTTTTGTTTTGTTTTTTTCCTTCCACGTTTATCACGCCATTCTCCATTATTTTCCTCAAGTCTTTGTTTTCGACATTCAAGTTTGCAATTTCATCAATTAATTCAAGTATTATTTTCTCTTCTCTATTCTATTTATTATTATTGTTAATCATGCTTTCTTTTAATATTTATTTTGTTTATTCAATCATCATGTGTGAGTAGTTTTCTATTCTAGGGTTAGGTTGAACCCTAATATGAATTGATGCTTGTTTAATTCCCAATTCCCAAACTTTGATTATTATGATTCATTTATTTTAGGGTTGGTTTTAATTATCAATATTATGACTAGAAATAGTATATTTGAATGTGATTATTTTTGCAACGAAAGTGGATCTTAATCGAATCTAGAACCCTAATTTAAGATAAAGGAAATCATCACGAAAGTAGTTGATGGAATTTATTAGGATGTTAGGATGCTATGTCTAAAGTCCTTAATTTGCATGACTCCATGAAAATAGGCATGATTGCATTGTTAGGGAAGCTATTGATTGATCGAAAGAAATCCTTAGTATTATTAGGGCGCGTCTATCCTATGAGTTATTTATTAGTTAATTAAGGGAAAAGGGATTGTTTGTGGCATTAATTCGTATTAGTGGGGATACTTAAACCTAGATGTCTTTAGTCTTTGATTCATTCTTGATAATTTCATTTGCTTTAGTCACTTAGATTAGTTCATCATCACTTATTTGGATCACTTGCTTAGTATTAATTAGAGTCAATTTAACTACTTTGAATCAGTTAGTCTCTTGGGATTCGATCCTTACTTGCCCGACTACATTAGTTAGGAGGAATAGTTAGGTTATTTTTGTTAGGTACGCGATAAGCCTTTCAATTACAATCCATTTTTCTTTATGCCCTTCCCCTCCCAATCCTTCTGCCACTACTGAAGCCATTTCCCCTCACCATCATCTTTCCTTTTTCCGAGCCTGCCACGGGCCCCCATCATCACCACACACCACTACGACGACAACCAAGAAAAAGCAAAAACAAGCAACAAAACCCATGTCGTGACAGCAACAATCACCAACCATTGGAAAGGATTTTTGCTACCTTAGATCTCTTCAATACTTTTCAAATCTAGGCAAGTAGTGGTATTTTTTTTTTTGGCTATTCATGTTTCAAATATGAAAAGTAAGTTCATTAAAAAAAAACAATCACCATAGGTCAATGTTGCCAATGCAAATCTTACAGGGGGAGAAGATTATGAAAGTGGCAAGAAGAGAAGAGAGAGGTGGTGGTTATTATCAGACATGAATATATTTTATATATGATTAACAATGGTATATTTGAAAGAAGGTGGAGGTGGGAGGAGAGAGAAGGTGGTTTGGGTATGGCAGCACTTTTTGTGGAGGGATGAAAGAGAGACAGAGGAAAGGTGGAGGAGAGCAGCAAATGGGTAGGAGAGGGAGGACGAAGGAAGAGAATATAGAGAAGATATTTGAAATATAATTCTGTCATCAGCACGAGGTTTCAAATATGGGTTTATCGGTTCTCTCTAACTACCCATGGGTTTGATATCCAACCTTACAAATTCATAAGTGAAAGTGAAAGTGAAAGTGAAAGTGAAAGTGACCAAAAACCCTCTTAACGGGAATGACGAAAAAATGCTTTACATAAGACTTTGAAGAACATGGTTTCACATGAGAGCTAAAACAAGCCTGATATTATGTTGCATACCTTGTCTCTTCTTTTCCTCTTACAATAAGATGTAAAACCTTCTGTAATAAACTGAGAGAAATGATCTCTCTCACGCTCCTGCGTACAGCAAAGAAGGGTAATAGTGAGTGTCAAGAAAAAAAGATATCCAACTCAACAGGTACCACAAAATAGAGGTTTTTCTTCCTGATAAAAAAAGGTATATGGTGGTTCAGCTGCTGGATGGCAGTCATTCATGCTCCACTGGGGTGGGGAGGGTATCTCTCTATGAAAGTAGTTAACGTTCGAAAAAAAGGGCCCGATACTTCAACTAGAGGAGCGACCAGTTGGTTCACCATCCAGTTGGTAAGCCCAAGCACAAAAACAAGACCTTTGTTGACTAAAAATGAATCAAATGATTTTTTTTTGCAAAATAGGCAATTGCTAAAATATTCAAAAGACACCACGCAATGAGCACATAGTAATTTCTAATACAACAATTCTCCAGCAAGCAATCATTAAAATGAACAGAAATACATGGAAAAAAAACCCTACCATATAATCTATACACATATGCCTCGTCAAATCGTATGCATCTGAATCCCCATAAACTTGATCCGCAACAGCCCTAAATAGACAATTACCATCCTCCAGCATTCTCTTAACTTCCAAACCTTTAGCACGTCTAATATCAATTTCAAATTGCCGCTCTCTCTCCTGTCACAGAGAACATACATATGAAAAACCAAAATCCAGTTCCCAACCGAACAAAAGCTACTTGACAGATGACAAACGGAGCATTATAAGCGATCCAGGAAAAAATCATTCGAGCTTATATAGTTAGCTCTACATCTTCATATTAAAGCAACACGAGCTCTCCATAAACTCATTGAACAATATACTCATTACTGTCAATACATTACAAGTAACACCTACACATTATAAGTGCTCCCAAGTAATGACAAGAAACTGTTTAGTATGTAGTGTGTAGTAATTGTCTCAGAAGGGGGCGTATATATAAATATATAATATAAGAAACAATGAAAAGTAAAATGTTGTAGCTGTAAGTTCTACCTTTTCCTTATGTTCACTTTCTTTCAGAGCTAGTTCAGTTGGTATTAGTTTGCATATCAGTTTCAGCTAGTATTAGTTTTGCCAAAATTCCTTTGCGTACTTGTTGAGCAAGCTACTTCCATCATAACAGTCTCAGCCCAAGGGATTATTGTTGTCGGTTCTATTAATATCATTCAAGGATAGATGTAACTCCTAGAAAACTGCCAGAGTACAATATTCTTTCTTCTGAAATGGTCTATAAATATGAGTCCTTCATATCAATATCAACTTCTCATTGGTAATGTCAAATCAACTAGCCATACAAGTACTATACACCTTCACCAGATAAGGCTATCAAGAAAGTTAAGAAATCAAATCATTTGGATGACTAGTGCACAGCATTTGAACATTTTCAATTATTTATCTCATTGACCTCCAAAATGACAAAAACCAGTCATGTGTCTCATCTCTACAAGTTGTTACATTTATGTTTATGCCCTCTAGAATATTCATTTATGATAATGCTCAGTGCTGCCACAATCCACAGTGGCCAGAAAAATATATACACATCGTCAGCCATAGATCTGGCTACTAAGGATAAGTGAATAAGGTGTGTACTTCTAAGTCACCAAAAGACAACACGGTTTTCCCAGAAGCAGTGCAAAAATCCCAAGCCAACAATTTAGATAGATATAACCAAGTTCACATGATGAGTGTTTACCATGCAAATTGTATAAATATGACTGAAGCAACAAATCAACAGTGCAAAACTCTACAAACATGCTCTATCCCTCAACCAAAATAACAGTCACGAACAGGGACGGAGCGGAAGCAGCATTACAAGTATATATAAGAAGAAAAAAAATAGATGCTCAATGCAAGCACTTCATAATATGACCAAGTTTTGGAAAAAGTAAACATGTTATAAGGAGAAACTTTCTGAGTACTACAAGAGAGAATATCAAATGTATCGCGATATTGCCATTTGCTTATCATTAAGACGTAGCCAGCTATTCATGAGCTTTTGAATTGAGAATCTACTGCAATCTTCCAACAACTGCAAGAATATATCTTGCTCCCCTTAGACCCTGACATCGTGAACAAGTTTTCATTGTTTCAATCCTATTAATTCGCTCACTCTTTTTCGTCTAAGATGACTGCATATAATTCACAACAGCAAAATTTGAAGTTTTCAGACCTACATGTAGAAGGTGCTCATCAATTTCTTCCCTCAAACTGTAGACTACTACAGCACTACTTAACTAGGCCAAAGCAAGAAACTGGTTAATGATATAACAATGGAAGCAAGAGTTTTCAACTCAAGCATAACACTATCTTTCTTTTGGTGAAAACAAACATAACACTATCACATGATCAAACTCTCACCATATATGATATCTTAAAAAAGATGTCAATTTACATCCAAAAGCAGGAACTTGCTACATTTTAACATCAACCTTCTTGGCTTATCAAAAATACTAACAAGATTAATCTAGAAACATGGATGGAGTTTATTCCTTTGCATCTCAACAAATCACTTTAGTTTATGTTAATGGTGAAGCTGAAGGCTTTCTTTTGGCATTCTAGAGGCTTAAATCAAGACCAACCACTGTCCTCTTGGTTCAATCCTTTTCAAAGAAACTTCAATAATTAGGTTATTAAGCCTTTTCTTTTTTGCACAGTAATGTTTGAGCACGGCAGGTTGTGGTGCATGGATACTTTGAACTTCAGCAACCTAAGTAGTTGTGATGTGATTTGTCAAATCTTTGAAGTGATGAAAAGGTTGGTTAAGGCTCAATTTTGAATGAGCTTTTATCTAAGGCCGTAAGGCGGAAGGTTGAACTTATCTAAAAGGACTTTGTTTGTTTTCCCAACATACTTTATAAACCTATTGAGAATTCCAGCATTGCTACTCATCTGCACAATTCAAGAGGGAATTTTTATGGGCCAAACATGATAGCAAATAGGGCTTCTGTTGGGTGAACAAACTCTCAAGAAGAAAAGGCTCTAGAGGTTTCCCTTAGATGAGGAAGTCCTCTTAAAAAATGTTGCTATGGCAAAATATCGAGTTGATACATTAGGTCATGGGAAATAAGAATTCTCTTATGTGGTTAGTCTTACAAATTCATCTAGTCACATTTGGAGCTTTTTATACTAGTTTGAATCAGGGAAGGAAATCTGCATTAAAACTAAACCTCTTCTTACAGACTAACTTGCCTCGTTTCTTAAGACATGTTTACCATCGATTGTAGCCATGTCTCCATTCAAAAATATTCCCGGAAAGAAATTCAACATAGATATATCATACTGTTGGTGGTCCAACAAAAAATATCCCCACCTAAGGAAAATATATATACTCAACTACTCCCTCCGTCCTAAAATAATTGTTGTTTTATCTTTTAGACATAGGACTTTGACTTTGACTACTAATGTCTCTCATTATATAAATAAATAGGACTTTCTATAATTTTTCCAAGACCAAATTTTAATAAAAGTTGCTAAATGCAATAATTGCTGACCATATTCATAGCAACAGAACCCATAACTATTAAAGATGATTAACTTCCAAAGAAAGTATAACCATAGGCAATAAAGAGCTTCCCATTGCAATTTTATCCCATCAAAATTAAAGAAAAGACAAACAAAACCAAATATTTTAATTGTCAGCCAAAAATTATTGCCAAATAAAGGAAAAAAGTGTTATCTAATGCACCTTTGTTCACAAATTGTATTATTTGGTATAATTCTGTATTTTACTCTAGAGTTTGTGCTCTATTAAACTCGACTTGACTAATCAACACTTATCGTAGTAGTGACTAGTGAATGGACTTATCTAATGCACCTTTGTTCACAAATTGTATTATTTGGTATAATTCTGAACTTGATTTTTCTAGATTACGTAAACATAAGTTGAACAGAGCACACCTTTAAAGGGTTTACTTTTGCTAGAGCAGAATTAAGTATATCAATGGTAAACATTAAAATTTGTTGCCATAAAACTACAATTGTGTTTTTCTTAACCAAGTGTAGAATATATACCGACAGTTGCGTTTATGTATGTTAAAATTTTCCTTTTAAAAGTTGGAACCTGTTGTAATAAAAAAAATGCTAATTTAGTTTTTCTAAACCAAAAGGTAGAAGATTTACCCACAGGTAGGTACATCTATCTGAGAATATTTCCTTTTAGAAATAGAACCCTAATGTGATAGAAGTCTTACTTTTTTTTGTCTAATAAGGTTAGAACAGAAATGTGTTCAAAGCCCGTAAACTGCTAATTCATAGTACCATCAAATAAATAAAAGGACGTAAATATAAAACAAAATATTACATCCAAGGGGATATAAAGAACTTACGAGGTCATAGTATGAGGATCCAAAGGTAGAAGTTTGCTCATCAGCACTATTATAACCCTCACTTTCACAATGAGATCTCGGCGAGGAAGGTCTTGATGCAGATGGGGAAGTCCTAGCTGTAGCTGGCCAGCCAGTGGGCCTTCTAGCCGGTCCAATCCGAGGAGAGTCTGGAGTCCCTGCCACAAATCTCCTCAGCATAGAATTTGATCCTGAAGGTTTTGGAGGCGGAATAGGAGGCGGAGGGGGCTGCGAGCTCCCAATACCACTTTGCAAATTATCAGCATTCGAGGCATCTGTCCCAGAATTTTTATGATCAGTGACCTTTAGACCACTAAACCCTTTCATGAAATCCACTTGAGTATCATTGTTCCCAATTTTCAAATCAATGGCACTATCATCCCCCACATTCTTACTCTGATCAAACCCCTCAGTAGAAAGCTCATCACCTCTCCCTATCTTGTTCCCAGTCCCACTACTTGCACAAATTTCCGGCAATTCATTAACAATCAATTGTTCATGGACTTCATCAGGTGGCGCGACAATAGGTTGGGAAGGAGCAATATGAGGCTGAATAGGTGCATTTGAGGAGCTGGGAGCTGAAGTGCGGGTCTGGTTGGAAGATGAACACCCCGAAGAACCACGCGGAACCAAAATCCTGGTCATGACTAAATTTCCCAAACAAGTAGACAATCTGCAATCTGGAAAGATTAGAACTGTGGTTTATCCCGAGTCCTAACTTTCGGCACGTAAACGCCAATGCCACGGCAAAATGATCTAGTCCAGCCTGGTTCTTTAGCCTTGTTTTTAATTTCAGAGCAAATCGATCTCTGCATTCCCCTGAGAATTCTCATGAGACCCAGGCCTCCAATTTAATTTAGTGTTTTCTTCCCCTAGTACACAAAACAATTACACCAAAAACCCTTCAAACAAATTTCCTACCACACCCATAAAACAACCAAGAAAAAACCCTAATCTACAAACGAATTCATCATTTTCCATATAAAATTTCAAGATTATACAAAGATCGATTCTTTTTCTCGTTTGACCCGTTTAGCAAAGACTTTATTATTCCTATCAAGTACAATCAAAACAAGTATACACACATAAAGGAATTAATGAAGAAAGAAAAACAAGAATCGAGAGAAACTTACCTTGGAAAGTCGTCTGAAATATGTGCAGGTGAATGTGAGATAAAGAGTAAAGAAATGAGGAGAGAGAAAGACTAGGGTTTTGATGGGAGAAGAGAAGTAAAAGTTGAGAAAAGAAAACTTACAGAAGAAAAGGAGACTACTAGTACATATTATTTTTATTTGGTTGCCTTTCTTTCTCTTGTAGAGTAGTTGTTGGGACTTCAGAGAGAGAGAGAATGGTGGGTGGTAGTGGCACTGGCACTTGGCGCAGAATGGATAATAATTGCGGAGAGGTTTCTCATCCAGAGTTACTTTTACTTGCGACGCCTCTCTTGCCGGTGCTTCTACACGTGGATAATTGTTCTTTTGGCCTTTTGGGTAAAGGAGCGATTCAGGATCTGTTTTTTTCGACATAACTTAACTGGATTGAACTGAACTGATTGTAATTGAATCGATTGTAACTGAACTAAGTTGAAGTGAACAGAATTTAAATTATAACTAATAGAAATGATAATCGAAGCTAAACTGAATTGAACTGATTGCAAACGAACTTAACTAAATGCAGCTGAATTGAACTAAACCGAAATGAATAGAACCGAACCGAACTTAACTGAAAATAAGTTGAGGAGAACATACCCTAAGTGTATTGATGTAGATCAGATACGATCCTAGGTCTCTCAAATACCACTTATACAAGACTTTACGAACTAAATTAGATGACATCGACACTCTATAATTATGAGAAATGCTAAATATATTATTATACACCGAGGTGTAGGATGAGCATCCTGCACCTTGCCCATGTGGCTGACTTTTGGCAATATTTTTGAAAGTGGGTCAGCTCTTTCTCTCTCATCACGTGAAACAATTTTTTTAATGTACAAATGCATATGGTTTGGTGTACAATAATCTACGAGTGTACATTTAGGGATTTTCAGTGATCAAAGCAATGACCATCAATGTACATTGTGATTTTATTGAATTTCGGTATGAGAATGTAATTGTACATATTGAATTTCATTAGTGAACAAACATCAAACACACCAGTGTACAAAGAATGGAAATTACTCACTAGACATATTTCGGTATGGGACTGTAATTGTACATATTGAATTTCATTACTGAACAAACATCAACACACCCAGTGTACAAAGATTGCAAATTACTCACTTGACATCAGCTTCATGAATTGGGTTACTTTCAGCTGGGGGATTGTCATTGTACATTTTGATTTTATTAATGAACAACCATGAAGCCAAGGATGTACAAGGAGGTTGAGTGTGGAAAAGAGAGAAGTGGTGAATTTCGGTATGAGACTGTAATTGTACATATTGAATTTCATTAGTGAACAAACATCAACACACCTAGTGTACAAAGATTGCAAATTACTCACTTGACATCAGCTTCAGGAATTGGGTTACTTTAGCTGGGGGCTGTCATTGTACATTTTGATTTTGTTAATGAACAACCACGAAGCCAAGAATGTACAAGGAGGTTGAGTGTGGAAAAGAGAGAAGTGGTGAACAGTATATGGGGGGACATCAAATCAGTTATTAAATGGTGAACAGTAAATGTCAAATCATTTACTTTTTAAATTTTCGATTTTGTACATTGGATGTAAGGGGAATGTACATTGGTTGTCAAATCAATTACTTTTTGCATGTTGAATTGTGCGTTTTATTATTTTTGCCTTGCGTTTTGGACAAGGTGCAGGATGCTCATCCTACACCTTGGTGCACCATCTACGCATTGTTTGGGTAAAGGAGCGATTCAGGATCTGTTTTTTTCGACATAACTTAACTGGATTGAACTGAACTGATTGTAATTGAATCGATTGTAACTGAACTAAGTTGAAGTGAGCAGAATTTAAATTATAACTAATAGAAATGATAATCGAAGCTAAACTGAATTGAACTGATTGCAAACGAACTTAACTAAATGCAGCTGAATTGAACTAAACCGAAATGAATAGAACCGAACCGAACTTAACTGAAAATAAGTTGAGGAGAACAGACCCTAAGTGTATTGATGTAGATCAGATACGATCCTAGGTCTCTCAAATACCACTTATACAAGACTTTACGAACTAAATTAGATGACATCGACACTCTATAATTATGAGAAATGCTAAATATATTATTATTCACTAATATTTTTCTTTATTTTGACAAAGCCTCCATAGTCAATTAACATCAAATTTCTCAAATTTTGGTCATAAAGTAGTAATTTAATAAATTATTACTCACTATTCACTAATATTTTTCTTACATATGCATAAAAATAATGGTTAAATAATAAAATGTGAACAATATCAAGTAAGAGTTTATTCATGGTATACTTGGGAGTATCATGTTCATGGTACATTGAGGGACAGTTCTATAAGATATTCTCCAAATAAGCAAAATTCTCCTTATTGTTATTCACTTCTTTGTCTCTTCTTTGAAATTTGAATTCATTTAGATTCATCTCCTCCATTATTTAGCTCAAATTTTATTTCTTCTCTATTGTTTGTCACCTAAAATCAGAAACGAATTATAATGGGGTAGAATTGGGTCTGACCACAAAAGTTAGATGATTTTTTTATACAGATTTGTACTTTATTAACCCAATAAAAAGCCCATATCTAAACCTAGAAATTAAAGAAGCTTGACACGCTCAACTATAGTCTATAGACTACTGACTATCAAGTGAAGTAGTGTTTTCTTTAACAAAAATAAGACTCCACATGCGTTTCTCAATTCCCAAAATTTTTACCTGATTGCACTATGTAGAAAAAGGAAGTATGGTAGAAAGTTGAGAGTTTTGCCTACTTTCTTGTAGCATAAAGACATAAATGTACTTACATTTGAATTAATTAAATATTATCTTATTCTTTTAATTGATAATATTCATGTAATATTGCGATGTGCAGATTATGACTATGTAATTATGTTTATCATGTTTCATAAATATTGATTTGTATTTTGTTGCTTCATTGCTTATTAAATAGTATTGGTAAGTGCTATCTCACGAGTTGACATTGACATTGAAATTTGTGTTTTAATATTACTCAATATTAATATATTATATGATCTGGATTTAATTGTTTACATTGGATTTGGAAATAACATTCAAATGTTTTTGTAATTTTAGAGTTTCATATATGTTATTATAGAAAATTCTGACTCGAGTTACATATGTTTCAAGATCCGACACTTATAACTTTCTCTTTTACATTGTTTCTCTCCCTCCTCCAAATTTGCAATCTTCATTGACGTTAATAAATGGCAAAAGTAAATAATGGAGTTTCGAATTTCATCAATGACGGAATTATCAATGTTACAGTTTCAAAGAATATTAAATGGCGGAATAAATGATTGATCACTACAAAAGATTATTTAAGTTTCAACACTACTTTTAGATTTCTCTTTCCTCCATTATTTCACTTGCCTCAAAACTTGTCTCTCCTCCATTCTTTCTCACCTCCAAATTATATATTCTTCATGAAATGTAAAGTATGATTTTATATTATTGGACTTCATCAATGGCAAAAACAAATATCAAAGTTTTGGAGTTTATTAATGTTGGACTTAATCTCTTATTTGAAAATCGATATTAGAGTTTCAAAAGTAAGCAAATACTTGTGCTCATTGGAGAAAATGAGCTAAAAGGTTTGCTCATCCAATGAGTAGAAGTGTGTTCATTTGGGAAAATGTGTACAATTGTGCTTATTTGAGAAAATGAGCTTTTGTTTAGTTGGAAAATCTTAAATAAACTCTTAGCAAGCCATATTCTTGGATGTATCATGAACATGATACATCTGAATGTATGATAAAAGATTTTAGTACAAAGTGTGTAATTAAAAAGAAACAAATATAGTATATTACAATTTCTTTTAAGTTTTTACTCTAAGATCGATATAGTGATTTGCACAGAAAGATAGATAATTTTAGGCTTTATTTATGTGAATTTTTTTTGTAAATTTTATCTAACAAACTATTATAGATTAATGGAACTCATATCCTTTTAGGGTCGTTTAGTTCAATATATAGAATGAAAAAAGAATGTGCACAAATAAAAAAAAGGTAACAACAATAGTTACCTTTATAAGTATTTGATTCAAAACAAGAAATGAAAATTAATTATAACGACTACCATTAAGTAATGGATTTTGTTACTTGAGTATAACCGAGAAGTAACAAATTGAGCGAATCCACCATCAAGTATTGACAATGTATTCTATTTTTTGAAGTCCAAAAATAGCGATCCAAACCATCAAATAATACCGGCTAGACTACTGGTCCAGTCATCCAGTACCATAAAAGTGTACCTATTCATTTTTCCAAAAGTTATGTATGAGTGGAGACGTGAATGTGATCCACTCACTTTTGACTAAACAAGTCTATGAAATCAAGTTCTGCTGCCGAATTTGTTTTGACGCTTGATTTATTGATTTCCTTGCTTATTAAGAAACCAATCACTTCGTAGATTTAGAGTTAAATCAGCACAGCAACAAAGTTCCACAACATACAAGACTTCAGAGCATGAGTATTCAGTAACAACACCTATGATAATGGACTATTGTCATTAAAATATAAAAAGGGTAAGAGTAATTTGGGATTTTATGGTGTTCAATGTCTTTAAATATAATCACTTGTCAGTGTGTAAATGTGTGTTCTCAAACCCTCAAACTGAGATGGTTGATTTCAAAATGTATTCGCAAGAGAGAAAACTATCAAGCTATACAGAAAAGCAACGTTTGTGTGAGTTGCTGTATAATGAATCTATGAAACAAGAATAATGAAACACCATGATCAACAACGAACTCTTGTTGTATGATACAGCTTGTATCACATATGTATACGCCTTCTTCCCTCCCCCTCTTGTATTTTACAAGCCGCTAGTTCAGATATGTATAATACCCAAAAAAGTAACAAGCCAATAATTAGCAAAAAGAAGTACAAGATAAGCCATCCACCTTGACAGTTTCTTGACTATCTTCAAGAACTTTGCTTCTGTACCGGTGGGGTGAATTACCAGTTTCCCAAAAAGCACAATATACAAGTGCCAAAGAGCTCCTCTAAGCTCGCAAAGTCCATCCGCGTTCAGCAAGTGCTTGGTGTATCTTACTGGCAGCATCTGCAGTGTCGTTAAGTGGAGGGTAGCTCCAGCTCTCTGATAACTGAAATTAAAGGTAAACCGGTCACCAAATTAATAGAAAAGGTTGCTAATGCTACGACCAGTCCATGCGTGGAATAAACGCAATCAACTAAGGGGTAATATCTGTCATGGGAACTATTATGATAAGCAAATTATTGTATAAAGTATCAAGGAGAGTAATACTCCTACTAGTCCTACAATAATAACTCCCCCAGGGTCCACCCTATGTCCCTTCTCTCATACACCAAATACTTACAACCATAACCTCCACTCATCATCATTTATTGATTCCTCTCAGTACACATTAACACACCTTCGTTTCCGTCGTTCCAAGCATAGCCATAGTATTATATGGCTACTCATAAATTCATGTTTATTTAGAAATAGCTAGAGATTGGAGTTACGAATTGAAAGCATGTAAAAAAGATCAGAAAACAAAAGGCAAATAAGACACAGAGAAAATCCAAAATGCTAAAACAACAGCAAAAGAAACAAAGAGAAAGACAGTATAAGGAAAAAAATGCAAGGCGAGGAAGATCTCCAGTACAGCAAAATATCAAGACTGCTGATATCCATATTTTGGTTTTACATATATCAATTTGAATATTTCATACAACAGAAAAATAAAATGAATAGAGGGTCATATATGTCAAATGCTAGGTTGTACATATTACTGACAGGGAAACTTACATCCACGCAACCAGTAAAGGGCCGCACAAGGCCTCGTTCCTTAAGAGTATTGTGAAAGTCCGCAAACTTCCATTTGCAAAGCTCAGATCCCATAACATAAACAGGCTTCCTGTAAACAACATTTTTTTCTCTCAGCCTGAAACATCGACAAGTATAGCTACATGTAAAAAAAAAAAGGGAGAACATACCCGGTGCTGCAAGCCTCACTCAGCATACTGATTGAGTCAGCTGTGATGACAAAAGCATCAGCCCAAGCTAGATGCCCTAGATGTGGATTTGGCTCTGCGAGAGGGCGGGGGAGTAGAAGAAAAGTGGGAAAAAGAAGAAAGCAATAATTGATTTTATTAAGTTACTGACGTTGTATTATACTTATAGATATCATCTTGAGATGAAGAGGACAAAAAATTACCTTCACCATCCCATATGAATACTTTAGGATGATCTCCAAGTTCTTTCACTATAATTTTGGAAACCTTTCGAGACACCAGAATTAATGAGTATTCACAGATTAAGCATGAAAGAGTAAGGCATGAAGAAGCAAGCAGCAATACCTTCTCCGGGGTCCTTCTTGAGAAAGAGATTCTTACTGTACCACAGCTCAAAAGAGTATTCTGCAAGTATGCTATCAGCTGTCTCGCAAGATCAAGACCATATCGGCAATGGCCTAATATAAGAATATTTGTAAGTCAAAGAATAAATCACCTAACAAGAGAAGCAGACAACATAGGCTCAGAGCAAAAGTAAGCAACCTTTTTAAGAATAAAAGAACCACCAACCTAAAATGACCCACGCACCCACCCTCCTCTATGACGGGGTCTATGAGAAATCAAGAAGGCTCAAGGCCTAAAATGATCTATTTGCAGTTTAAGCACGTTTAACTTTTTAAAGAAATTTTGACTTTTCTCTGATTATCATTTGTTTTAAGATTATATAAAATAAATTAATTCCTCGAGTCTACTTTTGAATTTATGAACAATGTTATTTAAGCTCACAACTTTTATATAATCTGAAGATGCATTTTAAAAAAATGATAACAAAATAAAAATTATTTCATAATGAAAGAATCTCATCTAATTATGAACATCTTTAAGGAGATATTCACTAACTAAGTTCAACTAAGTTAACAGATACATAGTTTACTAGACAGGTTCTAAACTATGCACTATCACCTGGGAACTTTAAAATATTGCTTGATATGTCAAGCATGGAGATGGGCGAAACTGATGATTATTTCAGGCTCCTCGTATTCATCAACGTCAAGATCATCATCATCATCTGAGTAGTCTTCACCATGAAATATAGGAATGCCTCCCTCCAACAAACTCTCATGCCACAATAGGCAAGTACACTTGTATTGTATGAGTTTTTTAAGACTCTTGTTTTCCCCCTTGTTGGATCACTCTGCTGAATACGTCCAAACTGTCTTCACAAATTATGGACTTGTGGTATTTCAATGTAAGTTCGGGGAGAAAGTATTTTTTTGACAATGCATTCTCCCCATACTTGCAAACACCCATTATCTTCAATAGCTCATCTTTTGCCATTTTTGGCCAAAAATTTATTGCCAAGAAATCCATACCGCTTCCAATGATAGTATCGTAACTATCGTTGGACCCTTGTTCCCTAGGATCTCCAAATTGGATCTTTGGATCATTTCCAAATAGTTTTGTAACCTTTGACTGCCACTTCTTCATCCCTTGAAGATATCTAAAAAAGGCTTTTTGTCAAAGGAACTAAAAAGAAAGTTGAGGTCTACACAATGGTGGATAGATCATCATCAAGAGTTCGAGTACAATACAAATGTGCATGTTTGGACTGATCTCATGACCTATGATGTAAATCCTTGTTGGTTATCACCAAATAACCTTACAAGTGTGAATCTTGAAGAAACTTTCTTAATAGATTTCACAACCGCTAGAAGGAATACATGAAAGGTTATTCTTCCCAACTACTATTAGTCATCCAAAAAGGGCATTTATTGATCACCTTAGAACCATGGAAGAAGTCACATTCAGAATACTACAAGATGACATTGACTATAACCATTAGAAGTCATACTCAAGTGTTAGGACTTAAGTTCGCGGGGGGTTCTTTCATATCCTGAATTATTTCTTATCTTGAGCACCCTACAAGACTGATACCAAGTTGAAACTCATAAATTACAGTAAAATAATAATTAAGTGATTACGGTATACACATCATCATAACCACAATCACATGTTTCTATCTTTATCCTCTTTCGAAGCTTTGGTGCATTTGGAAACTTAAGAGAGAACTTGGAGAAACACAGTTACTCACGAGCAAGCGATGAGAAATGAGAAGGCAAAACTTTATAATCTAGGATAAATTCCTTGTTCTCTATTCTTTTCGTCCAACCATCCTACAGTGGCAGTTGTAGTGGCAGCAACAGCCAATAACTGTCGGTTCAACTCTAATGAAGACGACATCCATTTGGCTAAATCTATGGAGAAAAAAAAACCCTAGGGAAATATTTCAGAAATATCACTTGCGTTTGCACTAGTATTTTATGGGAGGGAGAGAAAATTCTTCCTAGCAATTTGCCGCGGTATTGGCTAGAAACGTGTCAGAGATTTGCATCAACCTATACTGAGTTGGTTCATTTGCAGGGACGTACCCGACCCCCATCGGATTTGATCAACATAGAACAAGGAGCACCAAAGCTAAGTCGGAGCTTAATAGATGGCGAGAAAGCCAAACAGAGCACAAGCATCCCAACATTTATCTACCAAAAACAATCTTTGGCAAATAGGTTTTCAGACCACAACACATCTGGCTGAAAACATAAACCTATTTTAGTGAGGATTTTTTCTTTCATAGATAATCTTCAGCCAGGCATATTAAAGTTGTCACCTCCATATTTCTCTGCTGTGAGACTTACCAATTATGACTCTGAACGCTTTTCCCGTGATCAGTCATAAGACCGAGAACCTGTTCTCTTCATCTAGTTAAACTCTTTATCTTACTAGAACCTTTTCAAATATTCTAAATCTATTAGAACTATATGGGAGTTTTCCGAACATATCTAAACTTCAGTGAACTTTTTTCACTTTTGTGGGACAAGTAAATAAGACAAACAGAAGAAACTCTAAAACAGCATAACAGGCTACAAGGACAAAGCGAGTGATTTACTTGTGGGCCCCCCAACATTGACAACAAGCAACGGCTTAGACAGAGAAGCAAACTCATCGTGCCATGTTTTTGCTGCACTTCGGAGTGCAGTAGAATCAATTTGATGCAAAGCTCCAATGGTGAGGACCTGAACTCAAGATTCGACCAGCAATAACCAAGGATCAACTAATGTATTGCACAATTCTCCAGAAAAATGTGAAATGATTCTGGCCAAGGAACATACCACGTTCCTACCAGGTGGTTCACGTGGAGTAATCCATGGTCGGAGAAACTTAGGAATCTGCTCTTGTGCTTGAGGAGTTAAAGGATAGTAATCATGACGAGGAGTTATGACCATGTCAAATCTATCTAGACGTGTTCTTGGATGCTGAATCTGCAGTTCCGGAAAAAGGAGCATGAAGTAAGATACTTCTAAAAAATGCTTACTGAAAGAATATCATTTGCAACATGATCATTGTTCTCATACAATCAGAATATGCATCAGTTATCAGATAAAAGATCTATGAAACAGAAATCACCCAGTTCAAATGATCAAAGAGAGTTAAAAGAAAAGATGTCGGGCAATAAATGGTTGCGCATGTACATTAACCCAACTACACGAGATAATAGTCATTATTAATGCTTACTACATAAACCAACTACACGAGATGGACCAAAGGGAAGTCTTGATCCATAGCATGCAATAGCAATTTTCCCCATTGGTCACCTCACTCTAGTTCTGGAGAAAAACATAAACAAATCTCATAAGAGCCATAGGCAAAGTTCTGGGGAAACATGAGTAGCAAACCTGTACAACAAACACATAATCAGATGCCAACCGCCTTATGGAACTAGCAACAGATATTGTATCTCTTCCAGATGCAACAACCAGCAAAGGGCCATCCCTGCAAAAAAAAAAAAAATATTCCATTGAAGGCAAGGTGAAAAATAACAATAAGATTCTTCATGCTAAAAAGAACACTAAAAATAAAGAAGGAGTTGCATTTAGAAAGTAAAAATACAAGGGGGGGGGGGGGGGGGGGAAGAGGTCAGCATAATAAATAATTGAATGTTGGACATATCATAATGATAAAGATCAGCAGTACAAAAGATGCAGTCAAATGTTCAACATGAGAAGGCACACTGTAAGAAAAGTCAAACATCCAAAAAGCTACCCTTCATATACAAAAGGCAGCTAGAGTAAGATCCATCCTCTACCAACTTCCCGTAAAATTTACAAACTTTACTCTTTTATTTATATCAGTGACTACATTTCCATAGACTTCCGCAGTTCAATACAGGCTGACAGTGACCAGTATCTAGCACACTCTCACAAGTTCATTTAGCTTAAAGCACACAAGTACTTTGACTCTGTTATAGCATTGGAAGTTAGGCCTACGGGTTGAAACTTTAATGTCCATTAAAAACACCAACACTTTCTTTCAAGGCATTTGGTTGGACAGTGAGCAGTTAACTGCTTAATCCTCATCCATTGAATCACACAGCTCTTATCCAGCTTGTAACAAGACAGCACGGAAAATGAAAACCCAAAATAAAAAAAAAAAGATATTAGCTATGATAAAAAGTTAGGTTAAGTAATTTGGAATAACATTCCATTTCAGTGCTTGGTTGGGCTTTTTTCCACTATAACCTGATACCAATGGTATCAAACTCTTCTCCAACCCCCTAGAACTTCATTCCTACCTCACCTGCTACACAAGAGGGAAAGAGGAAAGAGTCTCTGAGGTAGAACTAATACCGCACTTCCCCACAGGCCACAAGCATCATCCTTGTCTCAGATGTTGGGCCGGTCGGAGCGTGTCATTTTTTCCGACTAAAAGCTGCTACAAGTTGTCTGATTTTTTCCTGTAGGGGGGTGGATTATCAGCAAAAAAATTAGAAGGGGTGTTGTTTCTTCAATGTGAGTGTTGTTATGGGCATGCTGTGTCAATATAAGTCTTTGAGGGGTTCTCTGCAAAAAGTTGTGCTTAGATTGTTAATATTTGTGGTTAAAAAGTATAATCTTATCCCATAATTAGCTCTAGTGATAAAAAAATCTAGCATACAGCAGAATATATATTGCACTTGAAAAAGAGCAGCATGGGTATTTATAAACAGGAACATCATTGATATAGAATACAAAATCCATTCCAAGAGTGCACCAACCAGTACGAATAATATCTATAAAGCAAAATCCAAAATTCCAAATGTTAAAATTGTATAAGGGAAGGCAATTAGGCAAGCCTCAGCAGACCTTTACAGCTTTAGAATCTACAAATAATGGTAGAGATTCTATCTTAATACTTTTAGTTCTGTTCTATGGCTGTCAAATTATCATGCCAATTTCTCAAATCATCTGCCTAGTTTTGTTATTTTGCAAATCAACTTAACACATAATTGATGAATATATAATTATTTAATTTTAATCAGCTTAAAAGTTAGAAGTGGCACACAATTGATATTTTTTTTGTTCTTTTATTTTTTGTAACTCAGCTTAAAAAATAAAGCACAAGGCATATCCAGATCCAATACAGATTTCGAAGCTCCATGACTCTGAAAAGCTTGAGTAAACATTTCCTTAGACTGTATATTTAGACTTCAACAGTCTGAATACATATTATAATTATGATTCAATGAATTAGTGATTTGGTAAACATAACTTAATGTAGTTAATAGAATGAAATGTGGACAATATTTAAAGCAGCTTAAATGCCAGAGATATCTTCACGAATAATGGCTAATCAGTCGAAAAAGGCGAACAAGACACCAAATACTGGAAAAAAAAATACTGTCTATAAAGGCTTACACTGAGCAAAAAACTAGTATATACAGCCATACAAGTTTACTTTTATCTCTACCAAGTGCCACTTAATATTCTGAGCCAAGCAGGTCAAAGCTAAAAAGGAGATCAATGATAGCAAACGAAGAGGAACAAGAATATACTTTTCAAAAGTCTTATGGGCCATGCTTACTATCTGTTTCACATCAGCTTCCAGAACAGATGATAAGCCAACACTGCTGCAGTTAATTGAAGGCAGGGAAGCAATTTTCTTCCCGCCTGATGTAAACAAAACATGTGAATAAACACAAATCTGCCTGACGACATAATCCAACTTCTTATGCAGAGAAACGGGGAGCCAATGAAGCCACTCATTGATTCCTCCTCGGGGTCGCGTAATACGCTGCATTATAAAGTAAATGGAGTAAGTTGCAGCATTCTACAAGTGACATTAAACGAGAACCACTACAACAAATTTACTAGTTAAATATACCAGGTGACAGAGATTACTCCACCTTGGTGTAGGACAGATATTGTACATGTTACCTTTCCTTATATTGTTAGATTATGTGAGACTCCTCAAATTATCGTGTATTCCATTGATCATATATATAGGGTTCCGTAATCTAACACCAAGGATGCCAATCTAGTTCAAATCCAATCCAAGCTACCCGGATCAAAAGAGAATAATGTGATCACAATTTTAGAAAGAAATAAATAATTGTGGATCTAATTTGGCACATCTAAGTCTGGATATGGAACCTGTGCAAAGTATGACCCATATCAAGTCAATCTGAAATTGAAGCAAGTTCCAGCGACTAGTAGGTACTTCTTTTCTTCCATTATTTGCCTCTATCATCGATACAAAACTTCACCAAATCCTCCCATCCCCTCCCCTTTCACACGAACGTGTTATGAGGAAGAAGCAAACTACACTATTAACACTTATACTTCTCATCTCCCTCTTCATTTCCTATTGATAATAACTCTCACAAAACAACTTGTGAGTTTCTGGTGAGCTCTTTTTGATTGATAGATGTCGAAAGACGGCCATCAAACCCAAACTATGAGAACCAGTAACCAAGAGGATCAACCATGGCATTTTTCCTTTTTTGGCAATTGATAAGTGAAACATTTAATATAGTTTTTTCTTTGAAAGTTCAGTATGTAATTACTTGTCTGTTCAAATGAGATTTAGAAAATTTCTCCGCACTTTCTATATTAGCGCATGTTTGAACAATTCTCAAAGTTGGAAAGTGGAAACTAAGGAAAAGAGAAAGAAATGGGTCATAATTGGAGATGATATTATTCTACCAAATCAAACATGCAGAAGCCGTTTGAGACCAAGGTGGACCATAGGTGTGACTTTTGATTATTAATCGGGTCATATTTGGATCCAACAACATCCAACCCGAGTCCAATAAGTTGTAATTCCTCACATCTGCAATAGGACATTTTGTGTATCACAAAAGTTTGCCATAAAAACTTAGAGTGAAATGTATTCTTTATACTAGTAATTCAAGAAACGGTTTTTTCACTAGGTACCCCTATGGTTTTTCAAAATCCACGAAGTACCCCTGCTTTATAAAAAATGCACCAGGTACCCTTACTTTGAGAGTAAAATGTAGGAAATGCCCTTAATGACTAACAAGAAGGGGGGAGGGTGGTTACAAGGGTGGGGGTGGGGGGTTGCGGGGCTGCGGGGGAGAGCGGCTACGAGGGTGAGGGTGGGATTACGAGGGTGGGGGGTGGGCTGTGTGGGTGGGGGTTGCGGGGTGAGAGGAGGGCGGCTACGGGATGGGGGGGAGAGTAGAGGGGGTTATGGTGGTTGGGTAGTTAGGGTTAGGTTTTAGGGTGGGGTGAGGTGTTAGACGGTTAAGGGTTAGAATTTTGAGATTAGAGTTAGAGGGGCTAATTATTTCTAATGACTAACGGAAATTTGACGTCGTTAGTCATTAAGGGTATTTCGTGAATTTTATTGAAATAGTAAGGGTACGTGGTGCATTTTTTAAAAAGCAAAGGTATCTCATGAATTTTGAAAAACTATAGGGGTACGTGGTGAAAATATCGTTAAAGATAGTGCTTCTTTAGTGGACTAATAAAGCATTAGCATACTAAGAAACACTTGATATTGCTGACAATATACACAGTATATTGAACCTAACTTTAATTGGGTAGTTAGGGTTAGGTTTTAGGGTGGGGGTGAGGTGTTAGACGGTTAGGGGTTAGGATTTTGAGATTAGGGTTAGAAGGGCTAATTATTTCTAATGACTAAAGGAAATTTGACGCCGAGAGTCATTAAGGGTATTTCGTGAATTTTATTGAAATAGTAAGGGTACGTGGTGCATTTTTTAAAAAGCAAAGGTATCTCATGAATTTTGAAAAACTATAGGGGTACCTAGTGAAAATACCGTTAAAGATAGTGCTTCTTTAGTGGACTAATAAAGCATTAGCATACTAAGAAACACTTGATATTGCTGACAATTTACACATAATATTGTCAAAAGTGAACCTAACTTTAAGTATGTTAACCTAACCATCCATATTTGACATCCAGGTCCAGGTGCTCTCAGATGATATTATAAGATACCCTGTTTGCCGGTCACTTCAATGTTAAAATAACCTATTCTGCATATAAGTTGTGACCCAATAAAGCAACAAATTTTACCATCTTCTACATTCAAACATGTCCGCATGACCGCATCAGGAATCAGGCTAAATAGTTTTTCAGCCTCCTACACTACAATAGATATCAACCGTATCCCTGCATTGCAACGAGCAAAGGAGGGGGGTAGCTAAGTGATACAATCCCCCCTCTCTCCTCTCAAGAAGCCATATCTCTCTTCGCGATGAGTGGTTCCCCTAAACATCGAGAACAAAGAGATCCCTTTTGGTTACCTCTCACAACACCACATCAACCGTATCTATGCATTGCAACCGCATTGTTAGAGCTTCTTGAGCTTAACGGGACCAAGAAAAACTGCAAAAATGACCACGTGGCCTGTGAAAGTGGTTCCATGATCACAACCACAACCACGTCCGAGATATAAAACCAAGATGAGCGCTTGTTCTTTATCAAGTTTGTGATAGCCCACCTTGTCATTTTGTCCCAAGCTCTGATTTAAAGTACTACCATTGCTCATTTTTCTCTTTGTTAATATAGCTGGTATTGATTAAGATTCAGAACCTAACATTTCCTTCACATCTAACTCTCTTTCTCTTCTTCACCATGGAAAGCAGAAATCCTTTACTCTTGGGATGTAATTTAGAAATATAATTGCTAGAGAGCTTCTTTTTCTTGTTTAGTACCGATTTTTATATATTGCAACTCCTCTCCACAATACAAATAAAGTATTTTGTCTTTGTTTCTGTTCTCTATTTCAGAATCCACACTATGAATATACTAATTGTCTTTGTTTCCTCTGTTTCAGAAATTTATCCTTACAGATTTTAATCATAAGAAGATATGACATTTCACCGGATAAAGCATCTCTTTCACTAGTTGATGATGGGTAGATCGGATGGATAAACGGAGTCCCTGATGGGAGATGAATATGGAATTGAGTGAAGGATGCAGATGTAACTCCATGACTCCATCTGCTTCGAGGCCCCTTGACTCACTACCAGACCTAGTTACAAGAGGATGCCTAAAGATTGCATGACTCAAGCCCTTCATCGAGCCTACTAAGAAAAATGAAAAATCCGAAGGCACTTGTTACGAAAGCTAAGCCCCAATATAAAACTTAATTTAGACACAAGATCCACAAAGACCACTGGGATATCATTTTACTTGTTTTTGTGGTAAGCATTCTATTAATCTAATTAATAAATTAGCATCATTGATTGTTGTAAATAATGCTGGAGCACATTTGTGTGCTAAACAGAACCTCTTTTTAACCTTTTGATTTATTAGTTTGGTAATTTAATACATACTGGGGGCAAAAATCTCCATGCAAAACCAAACTAATGTGGATGCCAAGTATCAAATATAAAAGGTTCTAAAACACCCACTCAGATGCATCATCAGCCAAAGCACGAGTAAAAACTAAACTCATCGAACAAGCTTAATCAAGCACAAAAGTTCACTCACGTCACATCTTGTTCCGTGAGCATTCATCTCAACCCCTAAGCACTATCTTAGTATACAACTCTAAGATAGAAAGTATCAAGTGCATACATTGGTTCCATATATGAACATAAATATATATTCACAACGTAATAGATTCCACTGTGATTAAACATGTTTTTGTTTAATGGGTCTCAACCAAAGCATACAATTGAAATGCACATCTCCCAACCTCGACTTCTGACTTATACACGTTAAAACAAACGTGGTTCCACTTCTAAAGAATTTGTTCGAACAATAAAAACATGGAGAAGCATTCATGTATGGTACAGGACCAGTTTAAGGCGTCAATGAAACCTTTTCACGAGCTAAATATCATTATAAACGCAGGTTTCAGTTTTCATGTCAGTTTCACATCCTTTTGTGGTTTTCCATTTCTGTGCAACATCAGCTCTGTTTGGCAGGGTGTAAACCATTTTCCTCGAAAAATGTTTTCCTCTATTTTCAATTTTACATTGTCTGGTTTGCAAAGGAGGGTAAATCCATTTTCCCTAAGAGTAAAATTGTTCTTCCAATGATAGAAAATCACTTTCCCTTCAAAATGAAGGGAAGATTGGTTTCCTTCCTTTTTCTGATCTCTCTTGTACAATCCATTTATCACCTCCTTACTTTCCCTTTCATTTTCCTTTCTATTCATCATTTTTCTCACATGAAACCAAACAATGAAAAACTAATATTGAAATTATGTTTTCCATTGAAAATTGTTTTCCATGAAAATCATTTTACCCTAAAAATATTTTACACCCAACCCAACCAAACACCGGATATTTTTAGGGCAATCAAGCAACATGTTTTTGAGACGCGAAAATCTGGCACCTAGTCACAATCACCACCACCACCACCACCACCGGGCATCCCCGAGGACAACACTTTCCCGGATGTTATCTTCACCACGGAAGAACAGGGGGAACGGTTTCAGCGCCTAAAAGGGAGCGAGGTGAGTCCTACTGCTTTCCTTGATATTGAATTCTTAAGCAAATTGGGTATTTCCTCTGAATTCAAGGATTTTATGAAAATAATCGGGATGGAATCGTTTTTTACTGTACATGTTAACACATATCCCGTACTTATATATGAATTCTATAGTAGTCTAACGGTTACCAAACCCCGAACCGGACCCGTATCATATGTGTCCTATAGACTACTTCACCAGGATTTCTGCCTAACCCTCCCGAAGTTTGCTAGAATACTCCGCTACCTATGTCATCCCCTTAATTACAACCACCGCGATACCTACTACGCCATCACGGACGACGAAAATGACTTCCCCATCCAACATTGTAATGTAAAATTTATCAACCAACCCATCTTCAAAATTTGGGTAAGGTTCCAGTCTAAAACATTGTTTGAGCGGGTAGAAGGCCAATTTATCTAGGGGATCAATTATACTTCATAGGAAGTTATATGTTTCGAGGGACCTCTCGCCGATCTCACTTTAACATCCCTCATCGCTCCAAATGGAGCGTATCGCCACCACCTTCCCTAAGCGGCGAGTCGATCGCACATTGACCTCTCGTGTCATAGTGAATGGGGGTTAGTCACTCTTTTTGCTAGGAAAATCCCCGATTTCGATGAGACCTGCTACCAACTGGCCCTAGGACCTACACTCATGGACTACGCCTACCTAGATCGCATCCACTGGTTAGAGCGAGCTGGGGACACATACCAGTGGCGCATTAACGAGATGCGCTCCATTGAATTGCCCAATCCTCTAGCGAAAATAAGACGTGGACAATCTCATTACCACCTTTCCATTGTCGGTTCTGATTTTCCTAACCCTATCCCAGAGATACCCGAGCGTACCTTTCACCGCCGCCCAACCCATATCCCCTCTATTTCTGATGCTCCCCTTTCCTCTATATCCTGCTGCTCCTCCTTCTTTTGATGTTCAGGAGAGTATGGCATTAATGCCAGTGGCCATCCAGGATATCAGCTAGCAAGTTGATGCCAATTCCTCTGTAGAGCATGTGTTTATACATTGGCCAATGATGAGCATCTGACTATGTATCCTATGTATGACGAGTATTGCCGCCTTCATCGAATAGCTGAACAAGATGCGCACCCATCTTGGTACACTTGGAACCCGAGTTATAGCCAGCCGGGATCCTAGGGGCGTCAAAGGTGAGGGTGAGGATGATGATGGTGATGACACCTACATGGATGAGTGATATCCATGTCACTCCTTCCCCTTGTTGCAATGCGGTCATTGCCAAGTTCAGTTTTGGGGAGGATTTCTATAAGTAGTGCTCTCTCTTTTACTACTTTTTAGGTTAGTTAATTTAGTTTAGTATCTTTGAAAAACATGAAAAAACACAAAAAAGTGAAATATTGCTGAAAAAATACGAGTTGAATATGAATAGATTGATTGCTTCTATGTGCCCGAACTTTGCTTTGAAAAATGATTTAACTCATTATATTTGATAGTTGGGCATTTGTAATTGGGATGTTGTGCGTTGATCTCTGATTGCCTTGATCTTGAGTAGTTTTTGAATAGATTGGAATGGAGGTGGGAGAAGAGAGAAAACTTAGAGCTTTAGATAGTCGTTAATGGAGGATGGTGAGAGGAGGGTGAGAAAATCGGGGAGAAAGAGAGAAAAAACTAACGGTGTTAGAGTTCCATTAACCGTAAGGGTATTTTGAGCACAAACTCAAAGTTCAGGATATATGAGGAATTAGTAATTTGAGAATTACGTGAAACTTAGGGATACCAAGGAAATTTTCCTTAAAATTATAATTAGGCTTCATTCCTTGAGTGAAATTTCTCTTACAATTAACCCTAAACCCTAAGAAACTGAAAATTGTAGCAATCAAATAGACAATTTAAGTATTCTAGCAACTAACACAACAACCACGAAACTGAAATCTAAGTTGAAAGAAGGAAGATAGTGACAAGTGGATTGAAGGAACTTACATAGAAGAATTGCTTGTCCGAAAGACCAAGCGCACGAACCAAGCCAATACACTGGTTTTCAGCACCAGGGAATCCATTGCCGATGATAACGGCACGTCGTATTACGCCAAAAACTCCGCCTTCGAAGATCTCCGGCATACCCCTCGGACTAGTGGGAGGTTCGGGAAGTCTAATTGGCCTCATCTCATCAAGCTATTTAAGGACTTTGCAGTTTCCAACATACGATAACAGTTGAGACCTTGCGGGGATTTTTGGCGAGGAAAAAAGCCAGAAAGGGGATAGTAACTAGTTTCAGGGTGTCTTTCTTTGACGTTAATACCAGTTAAATTTGATAATTTGAAGAATTGATCATCGGAGAATTAAATTGTGAGAGAGAAGACTTGTGTAACACTGAAACGAATGTGAACGAAGCACACTAAATCTGGGAAAGGCGGGGAGGAGGGAAGGACGTTAGTAGGGCTACCAAAAGTTAGACCCAACCTGACAACCTAATCTAAACTCTTGAACTTAACCTGAAATTTTCGAATTTAGTTGAGATTTTTGACCTAAAATAAAAAATAGATCGACTCAACTTGACCTAAAAATAAACTGAGTTAGATTTAGGTTGACTTTTTAAATTTAAAAACAATCAAAACAACCTGATTTAGAAGTTGGGTTAGATTCAAATCGAATCGACCTCAAAATTAACCCGATAATTTAACCTATTTTCATTTTTTCTAACTTATATTGGGCCAAGTCCCGTTTTAGAATCTTCTAAATTTCTAAATTTGATTAAATTGGTATTTGAATTCAAGACTCACTCGTGTTGAATTATTGTAATGAGTAAATTTAATTCAGGTCATTTTGAGTTGGTTTCGAGTCAATTCGAAACTGAAAAGGTCGGATTCAGGATATGATTTCCGACTTGAACTTTGAATCAGGTCGATTTCGGTTATGGATAAGTGATCCGAGATAAAAATCAGGTCAATCTTGACCCAATTGCCACCCCTAGTGTTAGGCTTTCCATATTATACTCTCTTTCGCTAACTTGCTACATTTTCACATACATATCTCTTTTAATTTGTTATATTTTCAGAAGGAAGAAAAAAATAATATGTAAGATGAAAATCTTATTTAACTAGTTCTTCTAACAAGTAAATTTAGTCAACTTCACAAGTCAAACTCTTTAGATGTGAAGAGAAATGATGAGGCGAATATCCCTTCCAAAGAGCCCCTAATGCCTAGTGACTATTGAGGTATTTGAATATTAACCTTTAATTCATGAGGCCTAAGCGTCTAGCCTTTTGCCTGTTATCTTTATTTATTTATTTTTAACTTGCTACAATTCTTTATTGATTCACTATAAATTTAGGAAACGAGAAAGGAGTGAGTGAAGATGGAGGTGAACGCGTCTGGTTCGTGGATGTTAAGAAGAAGTGTGATTTGGAGAGGATTTTTTGGTTAATTTTACTTTAGTTGGACCTAAGAAATATATCAAAGGCTCACACCTCACTATTAATGACTTCAGCTCATTAATTATCCTTTTTATCTCTACCAAACTTTATTTGTAAATGCATTTGACTTTCTCACACAGACAATGACGAAAATAATAAAAGGGTCAACAACGAAAGTTTATTATTTGACTAGTATTTGATGACAATATATGTATTTCGATAAGAATTCTCATTTTTTAATTTTTTTGTCAAAAAAGGTGATTTTGTACAATAATTGTAACAAATCAGTTTTTTTTTTTTTTTAGGGGAATTGTAACAAATCAACTATTTTGTCACAAAGTTTCATAGTTTGACATTGCAACTAGTTTCCTATATGTTTGAGGCAAATGGTCATCTAATTTTTTGGGGCGGTTCCGACCCCCTTTCGAGAACCCTATGGTAAGAAGAATTTACTTATGGATTGTCCTCGTACATGACACTTATCCAAAGGCACAACAAGCACCCTAACCCCCCCCCCCCCAACATTGAAATTATGCTCCCACCAAGATTTGAACTTTGGTCTCTCATGAGAGAATACGAGATGATAACATTGGACCCAAGGGTCTTTGATGGTCGTCTAATTATATGTCAGTGTATTAAGGTCGTAATAACCTTTGTTGCTCTAATATCCCTCTAATTGAGTTCCTTTTAAAACAAATGAATTTATTTCTTACATTAACTATTTAATTTTTCATGTTCTTTTATTGTAATAATGTTCATTACTACTATGCTAAGTTAGAACTATTTGTTTCTTTATTCGATCAATTGTATATTTCACGTCTATTAAAAAACATTTTGAAATACCTAAAAGAACGTTATTAAGTTGTTTATGTTTTGATTACAATTTTTCATAGGTTAGAGTTTTAAAATTTGAACATATGCTCATTTTTGTTTCAAGATATGGAACAGAACTAGTCGTAGTTTCTAAAAGCTCTGAGTTTTTTTTAAAGTAATATTTACTTTTAAAAATATTAATTTAAGAGAAAAGTAGATGCTAAATATGGTGAATATGAAGATTATTGATAATTGGAAGTCTAACTTCTTGGAGTTGACTTATTTTTGCCATTATTGTTGTGCTTAATTAACTAATCCAAGATGGTGTGTTTTTTAGGATAGTAAGGAGTCAAGGACTTTGGGCCGTCGTGGATCCACCATTCCACCTTCGAGAACAACTCTGGTCGTCTGTTGCCTCTTCTTTTCCCAGAGGAGAGAAAGAGCGCGCGCGATTGTTTCAGCATATGGCGATATTGTATGCGGTGGTTGCGAGAGGAACCACCGTGCTATCGGAGTTCAGCGCAGTAACAGGAAACATTGGTGCTGTTGCTCGTCGTATTCTCGAAAAACTGCCGTCAGAAGATGATTCCCGTCTTTGCTTCTCGCAAGATCGCTATATTTTCCATATTTATAGGGCTGATGGTCTCTCCTTCCTTTGTATGGCCAACGACACCTTCGGCAGTATTTTTCCTCTCTCTTACCTTCTCCCTGTTTTCTCACTGCTTTCATTTGACTACATATCTGGATTTAGGGTTTTACTATACTACTACTGCTTGTTTATTGTGTTGAGCAGTAAGTAAGTGTTTTATGACTTTCTTTGAATTTGAGATTAAACTTAGTAAACTAGCTGAGATTGGAATTTGTTGTGTGATTGAAAATTTGGATCTCTTTATCACCTTTGCTTTGTTCGGATGTGTCAAAACTCAAAACTGCTGTATCATATGTAATTCATAATTTAGTAAACTAGCTGAGATTGGAATTTGTTGTGTGATTGAAAATTTGGATCTCTTTATCACCTTTGCTTTGTTCGGATGTGTCAAAACTCAAAACTGCTGTATCATATGTAATTCATAATTTAGTAAACTACCCACCTTTTAGGAACACTAGAAGAATTTGCTACAACTTGTTGACCTAATGTGCTGTGCGCGGGAGTAAATTACTTACGGTCCATTTGGTAGTTATTAATAAATTGCAGTCAATTTCAACCCCTAAGTTTGTGTTTTTTCTCTGTGGGAAAGCAATCTCACCCCCCATGCTTTATAAACGAGCTCATCTGAAAGACACCTCAGTTTTGGGTGGAAAAGGCTCATCTTTGAGCTCATCCATACTACCATACCTCTTTTGATTGTGTATTCTATGATTGGCACAAAGTGGACAAGAGAGGTGTGATCTTTGTCTCGATTCCCGTATATTAGGAAGACTATATTTAGTTGATGGTTACAACAACAATGTCAAAGCCTTTGTCCTAAGGGTTAGTTGCATGAGTCAAAGTTTAATCTCCAATGGCCGTTCACATAGATCATTTGCCTCCATTCTCTTCTGTCAAGCACTATGTGCTCCTGCAATTATAATTTCTTTTTATCTTTTTAGCGCCCTTGATTGAAGTCATTTTGCCTTCTCTAACTTTATGCCATATCTGCAGCCTTCAGATCTATCCTCTTCAGATTTAGAGGTAGAACCTGAACTTGGTGTTACAGAGATTAAAAATCCAAGCCACCATCACATGCTATGCTTATAAGTTTTCATTTCTTGACCATTGTTTCTACTACATTTGAGCTTTGTTTGTTTAGGCTGTGTTCCTTATTTACCAGTCATCACTTGTTCCAGTGCCGTATGCATCCACCTTTTCGTCTCGCTGTAAATACGAGGAATATGGGTTTCTGAGTAGTTGGATTGTTTTTTGAAATTACTTTTTTCTCTCACTTATTATAATCTGTTCGTTTTAAGTTCATTTACAAACTTCTTAGGAGCCGTTGTACATTAGTGTTGTTGATTTTGGTGTTGACATGTGATATATGGTCTCTGTAATTTTCCCCACATGAATCTGATGACTTATTAGTGAGTGGCCTCAAATTGGGATAAAGAATCAACGCTGTTGGGGGAGGGTGATAACAAGAAAATATAGGAGATACAAGGTGAGAAAATTGCAGAATGGCAGCAATTGTTCGCCTTGTGAAATTCTGCTTCTGATGATGGTGGTACCCCTTCAGTCTGCTTCTGCTGTGGGACTATGGCTGTTGCTAGTGTAGCCATTCCTAGAGGTGAACTGGGCTCGGCAGAGCAATTTGGCAGCAGTGACAGCTGAGAGGGATCATTGGGTGTTGAGGGGAGTGTAGTGGCAAAAAAAGTTCTATCTCATTTGATTATTCTGCAGGTCAATTGGTTGGCGACCAATATTCTTCCCATTTTTTTCAACAGCCCTTACTTCTATATAGTGTATAAGTATGCTCGTGCATGAACTTGGAATTGTGGAGTGTCTTTGGCAGTTGACATGTAGTCACTTGTGGAGCAGTTTGTTGATTATAGGCTTTTCTGCATCGAGGATATATTTTAGTCCACTTATACTTCAGTTATACTTATGAGTGGTGCATCTCCCCCTTTCTGTATGGGTCTTAGGGGAATATCATGTTTCTAGTCGTGTAATTTAAGCAGCAAATGGATTGAATAAAATAAAGGGATCATATTTTTTTTTTCTTTATGTTTTTTTCACCAAATACCCCCGACAAATTAAAAAAAATCACCATATACTCACAATGTTCCAAAAATTCACCATATACCCTTGAAATTTCGAAAACGTTCACCAAATGCCCTTTTTCTAACTTTAGTTAACTCAGCATTAGCTATTTACGATTTTGCCATCATTAAGCCCTAACCCTAACCCTAACCCCCCCTCCCCCTCCCCCCCCTCACCCAGTCTAACCCAGCCTTAAACCACCACCACCGCATCACCTGCCGCCACGCTAGACCGCCACCACCGGACCAGACCAAATCGCCACCATCGCATCATCGTACCAAACTTCTTCTCTCTCATTCCCCCAAATCAATTGATAATTCTAACCTAATTTCACCAAACGACTACCACAAGCAACTTCACCGGAATGCAACAACATCAGCGCGACAGGAGGATAATTAACCGCAGCGAGAGGAGAGAGCAGATTCATTGCTAATTTTGGTTTTCAAGGATTCTTGCTGCTGATTTTTCATTGGAGAAGACGAGAGGAGTGAGAAGAAGACGACTGGAGGGGAAAATCAACAGAAAGGGGAAAGCAGAAGATGACTGCGGCGGTGGAGTGGAGTGGAGGGGTGGGGGCTAGTGGTGCGAACGCAGGTGTGAGAACTTTTCGATTAACCCTAACAATTCTGGCTGCAAACTTTGGTGACGGAAAAGCGGTTGTGAGGGAGGGGTTGCGAGGATGCTGGGAGGGGAGTTGGGGGGGGGGTGGGCTGGGCTGGCGGGGTTGGGGGAGGGGTGCTGCGACAGTGGAGTGGAGTGGAGTGGAGTGGAGGGGAGGGGAGGGGAGGGGGAGGGGGTGGGGTGGGGGTGGGGGTGGGGGTGGGGGTAGGGATGGGGATGGGGATGGGGATGGGGATGGGGATGAGGCTGCCAAGGGGTTAGGGTTAGGGGTGGTGTTAGGGTTAGGGTAAGGATTTAGGATTAGGGTAAGGGTTTAGGTTTAGGATTAGGGTAGGGGTTAGGGTTAGATTAGAGTTAGATTAGAATTAGGGTTTAGGCTTAATGATGGCAAAATCGTAAATAACGCTAATGGTGAGTTAACGTAAGTTAGAAAAAGGACATTTGGTAAACGTTTTCGAATAAAGGGTATATGGTGAATTTTTGGAACATTGAGGGTATATGGTGAATTTTTTAATTTGTCGGGGGTATTTGGTGAAAAACCTTGGTCTATATCTAAGCTAGAATCCTCTTGCCCCATACTCCAAGAAGAAAAAAGAAACAAAATTAACATAGGAAAACAAAAAGCTCAAATAAACATAGCTGAAGAATTAGCTAAAAAGAACTACATTAGCCCAATAACCCCTTATGACTTTAATCCTACTTAAAGGCCCAAACATCTAAAACAAGCCCAGTAATAATAATAACAATAATATAATTTCACTTGTAAAACCCCTATGCTAAGATTAAGGTAAAACTTTTAGAAGAATCATTAAAGATAGTTTTAACTTGATCCACATCAGTACTTGAAAGTACACTTCTGGTATGTCTTGTTGTTTTGCGAAGAAATGAGATGTGAACATTTCTAGTGATCAAAACTTGATGTGTCAACTTTAGTAGAGGGTTTTGATGGCCTATGCAATAGAGTAAGGGACTGTAATGGATGTCCTTGTGTGGCTTTTTGGGCCTTTTTGTAATGGGTTTGCTGTTAGTCTAATCCTGAACCGTAGCTCATATAATTGCTCTTTTCTAGTGTTGGATTCATAGTACTTATCCACAATCTTGCTAGAGGCCAGCCTTTTCATCGTGTCTTGAATCTCTGTTTATTGCTTTTCATTTTGACGTGCCTATTTATTTTAACACTGTAAATGCTTTGGAAAGGATCTCATAGTTGTTGTCTGATTGACAAGTTCTTGGAGTGTGTTCTTATCTGTCTATTTGTTATTTGATAGGACGTATCCCATTTTCTTACTTGGAGGAGATTCATATGCGGTTTATGAAAAACTATGGCAAAATAGCACAGCATGCGCCTGCTTACTCTGTAAATGACGAATTCTCTAGAGTACTGCATCAGCAAATGGAGTTTTTTTCCAGCAGCCCTTCTGCAGATACTATCAATCGCGTCAGAGGAGAAGTTAACGAGGCAAGTTTCTTCAAGGCGTTGGCTTTCTGTATGAGTTTCCTTTTTCTTTGTCCTTATGGCTTCTCTACTTGGGTTTTTATGGTTGCTCATTTTGATGCAACTTGTGGGAAAGGCCTGCTATGGGAAAGATTGCTCTTGATTGACTAGAATGAGACAATTTTATGACCCATGTGACTGTGTTCATCTTCTATGAGCATGAGATTCTCAAGCCTGAAGGTCCGTTGTGTTGGTATATCCTTACAAGTAGCTTGAAACCATCTGAGGCAGCTGATTAGGTCATCGAACGTCTTCATATTTTTTTTTTTTTGATGTTTCTCATTGTATAATACTTGAGTGTATGCTACTTTGAAGTTTAAACTCTTCTTTCATAATCAGCTAACAGTCGTTTCATTTGTATGCACTCTTCCTTATTACAACTACATATTCTGAAAATGTTACTTGTCTGTCCAGATACGGACAATTATGGTAGAAAATATTGAGAAGATACTGGAGAGAGGAAACAGGTGTGAGCTCCTTGTAGATAAAACTGCAACAATGCAGGATAGCGCTTTCCATTTCAGGAAACAGTCCAAGCGTCTTCGTCGTGCTCTTTGGATGAAAAATGCCAAGTTGCTGTAAGCTTCCTACCTTTCTACACTGATTTCTCATGTCTTGGTTCCTAAATTATTTATGGCCTGAAAACGTTATAAATTCTTGTCCTCGCAGAAAGAGGATACAGAAATAGGGGAATAGGGTAGTTTGGGATACTTGGAGGTCTGGAGGTGACCCAGTTTTTGGAAATTGTGTAAAAGAACAATCTGTTTGATGTTTCAAGTGCATAATGATGTTCAGGCTGTAGTCCTTTGGTCATCTAAGATAAAGTTTCTGTATTGCGAATTAAATTGTTTTGTTACCATTATCCTTCCTCTTCAGTATAAAGGAAAAAAAAACGTAATGAATATAGGCCTCTTGCTAATGATAGTAGATTAATCAAGAACCAGAGTGTTAAGGCTTTGTTTGGTTGGAAAGAACACATTTTATGGAAAATGGCTTTCCACGAAGAGAGTGTTTGGTTGGATGGATCACATTTTCCTTAAAGGATAGAAAGTAGTGAAATGGTGATACGTAATGAATATAGGCCTCTTGCTGATGATAGTTAATTAATCAAGAACCAGAGCGTTAAAAGGCTTTGTTTGGTTGGAAAGAACACATTTTTAAAGGAAAATGGCTTTCCACGAAGAGAGTGTTTGGTTGGATGGATCACATTTTCCTTAAAGGATGGAAATTAGTGAAATGGTGGGAAATTGTATTTCCAAGGGTGGAAAATTTCTTGAAGGAAAGATTCACGTTTTCCTTCCTATTCTTTACCTTCATCTTTCTTTCCTCCAATCCATCCTCTCCTTTTCATTTTTGTTCTTCCTTCACTTCAACTTTTTATGCAAAACAAAAGAAAAGTAGTCTCCAATAGTATTTTCCATTGAAAAATGAGGGGATAATGAATTTTTATCCTACCAAATGGAGCTGGAAACGAATTTTGCTGGGGAAAACACAATGGTAAATTTGTTTTCCCTTGTTTAGTTCCTTGCAAGAAAAGTTAGAGACAAAGGGAAAAATGAAAATTGAGGGTAGAGGATTTGAGGAGGGTAAGGAAGAGGGAGGAAAATGTGACATTTCTTTATTTGGAAAAGAAAATGTTTTCTTCCCCTAGGAGAACTATTTTGCAGCGTTAGGAAAAACAATTTCTACCATTTACATACCAAACAAAGAAAACCATTTTTCCTAATGTATTCTTCTCAACCAAAAATGTTCCAAAGACTTAAGTTTTAGAATCTCTTAGCTGACTTACAATCATCACAAGCTTGTTAACTGTCATTGCAGGGTTTGGCTGACATGCTTGCTGGTTGTGCTACTGTATACTATAATCGCTGCTTGTTGTGGAGGTCTTACTTTGCCAAATTGCAGATCTTAGTTGCTTTGCTGCCATCAGTTCTTCAGAAGCTATTTATAGAGATTTGTCTCCTCATGTTAGTGGAGTGATTGCACAATCACTGGAATTCTGCATGTTTGGAATGTAATTGTGTCCGGAGAAAGGAGGATAGAGTATTAATGTCTCTGAGCATTTGTCGAAACAAATTGGAATACGTGATGGGCATTCATATCAGTTCGTCAATCTTTGTGTGCTTATTATCCCTTATTTGCCCGATTTACCGAGTGAACCGAACATCTGTGAATATGGTTTTAGTTTTGTATAGTTGTGTAAATTTCCTTAATAATGATAAACATCATTTGCTTATCTATGTTTGTTCATATGTCGCTTGATTATACAATCTGATTTGTTGGCGCAAATTCCCCAAGCTAACTGACTGCTGCTTGGAAGATACTTCGATGTTTTTTTTTCCTTTCCGAAATTTTCTTTTTGAGGATGATTTTGGTTGGTATTATGTGGAGGATGCAGTATAATTCTCACTTGATTGTTCTAAATTGCTCATTAAGATCACTGACTTCCATACAATAAGGCTCCAACTGATGTTATGGCCTTATGGGTACCTCTCAGAATAATCGTGGAGGGAGGAAATAATCACTTGAGTTATATCATGCTTGGAGTAAAGGTCATTTCTAATAATTGCAATATGCAAGGATTTTTTGAAATATTTAGTTTCCAATTTCTTAAAGTCATTTTGTTCAATACGATGAGAAATTCACAATTCTCAACCCTTAAAACGAGGAAGAGGTCCTCAAGATCCTTGCGGTACGAGTTATGTATATTGAAGTAACTTTAACAAATATGTACATGATGCTTCCTAAATGATGCTTTATTTGATCTAAAGTAGTTATCCATAAGGTAGATATTAAGTTGTAGAAATGGTAAATTGGTGCAACTTGCAAGTAACCTCACGTATAGCCCAAATTAGTACATACAGACGTGCGTATGATAAAAACTATATGCACGATAAAAATTAGAACACAAAGACCTACACTAATAAACATGTACCAACATAGATGTTCATATGTTCATTCGACTTGTTATCCATGTATATGTATGTACCATGCTCTATATACTAGTATGTGCATCATTTAGGCTTTGCACGTATAGGTTTCTTGGTCAAGTTGCCTTTTTAATGTCCTACAATTCCACATTTCTACTAGCTAATCTGTTCAATTCTAGAAAATGCAAATCATTTGATACTCTCAAGTCTCAGCAAACCAACCCCTCAGGCCCCAAATTCAGCATATACTTCAGCTGTGCGCAAAATTTCTCTGACTGATGGACTCCCGCCACCGAAGAAAAGCATCCTCTGAACGATTCTTAACCACATTCTCTCTCTCTCGTACTTCCACCGACGGCGGCGATGAGCTAAACGAAGACGACGTTTTCTTCACTGGCGCTAATTTCCACAATCCACCTTCAACCTCCTCAACACCACCTCACTCTATTCGCCACAAAAACCATCACAAATCATTCAATCTCGGTATTCTCGCCGCCTTACCAGAATCTACCGATGCTCGTCGATTAATCTCTCCTACGTCGCCATCTTCTTCGAGAATGATTCCGACGATTCCGAGGAAGATCTTCTCTACGCCGGCAAATTACCATCAGTCTGCTCCGATGAATATTACGGTGATGTCGGAAAAACATCATCGTAAAACGAGCGTTTTTGATTGCGATGATGGATTTGATGTTGTTGTTGTTGTTGATGATGATGATGATGGAGAGATGTTGCCGCCTCATGAGATTGTGGCTAAGAAGATGGCGGATTCACCGATGCTTTCTTCTTCTGTGCTTGAAGGTGTTGGTAGGACGTTGAAAGGTAGGGATCTGCGTCAGGTACGAAACGCGGTGTTTCGTCAAACAGGTTTTATTGATTGACTATTTACTTGTATTATGTTTACTTGATTATTGTTTAGATCAGATTTTGCGATGTTTGGAGTTTGCTGAATCAAAGCTTAGAAATGCCTAAGTTGTCAAGTTTTTAGGTATTTTTAGGTTGTTTTTGTGCTTTGCAATGTTTCCAACCTTTCTGCTTCAAGTTAATTCTTATGTACATTGTACAATGCAGTCAACATTTTTCTAACTTGACACAACTATTAGGTGAGGCAATGACTTTGTGCTGGATATCATTTTACTACTTAGGCACTGATTGATTGTGTATTTATGTTGTTATGCCAACATATTAGGCGAGGCATGACTGTAAGAAGTTATGATTGTGTATCTGTGTTGATATGATCCTGTAAACAAGAATAAGACTTTGTTTTCAGAAGTTCAACTATAAAAACAGCCCTATGTTACTCAGACACACAGATTGAGTGTCTACTCTGATACGGGTATGTCCAAGTGCCCGACTCTGCTATTTTGTAGAAAAAAGTCAAGTTTTTAGTTTAAAATGACACCCTGTTTTTGAAGTAAATGGAGGTGTTGGAGTAACACTAAAAAACGCAGTAGAGCAATAAAAATGATCTGACAGTACTAGAATTGGTTAGATGCTTAAAAACTCAGTAGAGCAATAAGAATGATCGATGGTACTAGAGTCAGTTAGATGCATATTCACTCAAATGAAAAGTGCAAACCTTGGCTAGAGGCGAGGAACGAGGAAGTAATCCATAATAGCTCGATTCCATTAAAACACACCACTCATTTCCATTCGCATTGCTCTAGTTCTTCCTTTTGTGCTGAACTTCTAACGTTTTTCTCTTAAATACATTCAGAACGACCCTATATTTCTATCAATTAAGATATTGAATCTTGGGGAATACTCTTGGTGAAATATGAGTTTAAACGGCTGCATAATACTTAACTCATTAAGAATGTTGTTTGGCAAGCCGAAGAGGGCATGATTTTTTTAATGAATATGCATCGTTCATTGCTGCGGACTTGAGAAAGAGTGAAATCATCCATCAAGATCACAGGATCTGCTCGGCTTATTTGATTCAATGTTAGAAATATGTTGAATATTACTGTTCCATTGGTGTGGTTTGTACTTCATTACAAGTTACAACTGTAAACATGTACTTTATCAGTATCTCTATACTGTAAAGTAGGCATGAAGTTTTGCAAGAGAACCTTGTTAACATTTGGTTGTCTTTAGATGAATGCACTTCTGTTAGTTTGTTACAAATGCTCCGTTCAAAATCGGAGCAATTACAATTTCCATTTGCTCCTAGGCCAAGTGATCCGCTTAAAAAAAAGAGCAAATGAGGCCATTTCGACTCAAGCATTTGGCCATTTTCCACCAGTGTTACAAACTACAATGGAAACTAGCTAGAAAACAATAATTGGGGAAGTTATTGTAATTTTCGTAGAGTCTTCAAGTTGAAATAACTCTCTAACTTTGTGTTACTCTAAATTTTTCTATTTTTGCGTATTATGCTTTGGAATGTGAAGGCGGATTCAAAATCATCAGACATTACATCTTTCAAAATATCATGGAACATCAAAATATAGTTGGTCAACGTAGGATTACGGACCAACAAAAGTTGGTTCAAGTGGTAAGCAGCTTGATGTTGCTTAAGGAAGGTCTTGAGTTCAAGGCTCACCATATGTAGAAACTATTGTTAGGGGAGACTCACCCACCAAAGCCAGGTTTGCGACCCGGGTCGGACTTGGATGTAGTCGGAGCCAAGTTTCGGTGAACCGGATGAGCGACAAAAAAAACTTAAGATTAGGGATTCAACTATCGAACAATGTTCTCAAGTTTGGATGATTCCTTTTTCTTTTTTTGGAATCTAATTAACCATCTAACTTACTTTGCAATCTTATTCATAATTTATTTGATAGATTGAATAAATTTGTTTGTCTTTCGTGTGTTGCTCTTTTAGTATTATGAACAATTGTAAATATGTAAAAATGTGTCTCAGCCGTAACATATTAGAGCACCAACACTCACGAGGAAAACTCGGTCCTCATAGTGTATATATGTCCTTACACATCACTTTCTCTTTCTCTCTTTTTTACATCCCCTTTACTTGAGGATCTGCTTCCGTTATTCCCCATCCATGAGGATCCTTAAGTTGGGTACAAACATTAAAGGACATTAATTTTTTTTTTGTTGTGGGCCCACCAAATATGATGAGTTGGAACTAAAAAAGAAAAGGGAAAATCACTTTTTATTGAGGGGAACTAAAAAAGAAAAGGAAAAATCACTTTGTCCCTACCTTTTGGCACATTGGCTGAAATTATGAATTCTCCATATTTGGAGCCTGGACGATTCTCTTGCTTCTCTCCTCCATCCTCATTACTTAAGGATCCTTATAAGTTCTCCCCCCATCCATGGAGAACTCCTCATAAAGGAGGAAAGTACCATGAGCTCATAGAGGCGCGAGAGTACCATGGGCTCATAGAGGAGAAAGTGTACCATGCTCTTAAACCATAACTAGACCCGATCAAAGGTTGCCCGACTTGAAAAATGCCTGGGCTTGGGCAGATTTTTCAGGCCCAATTTCGGGGGGACTCGGCTCGACCCGAATTTTCTTTTGGTTTGGGACGAGATCCGGGAAAGTAAAAAATGATTTTTCGAGGCTAAATTTTGTCGCGGCCCGGTTTTGGCCCAAAAAGCAGGCTTTGGGCAACAAAAACTGATCGATTTTTAATAGAAGCGGCCCGCCCAAACTCGGCCCAACCCGCATTTTGATCACTTTTAATATAACTTGTTATGTAACAAAATCTCATTGTAACTAATGACTCATGATAACACAAAGTCAAACAAAAATGACACAGTTTACACGAATAATGATGTACATCTGATGTCACTTTGTCATTTATTCATGTCATTAGAGTTCTGCTTTGATGTCATTTTGTCAAAGTATGTTTTCATATCATTTTATCATTTGTGTTGTATTATTTCTAATATGTTTTATATCATTGCCTTTTCAACCTGTCTTGCGTACGTCTGACTACACCTTTAAATATAGGTCTGGCTGCGCGCACTCATACATATCATCACATCAGGTCATTTTCAAAAGGTCTATATCGCTCGTTTCTCATCAAAATTGAGCTTTTGACCAAATTTTCATCTCCAACTTGAATATTCCCAAGATATTGAGTATGCATTTTGAGTATGATGTGAGATACGACATTTCAAAGTTGACTCTTGTACACAAACCCTTATAAACAAATGTAGTTACTCTTTTGAACAAATAAAGTTACTTGTATGAGTATGTGGTTCCTTTTAACAATAAAAGAATGTTACTTTTATAAACAAATGTGATTACTTTTATAAACAAATGTGGTTAGTTTTTATAATAAAAGAAAATACTACTTAATTTACTCTTATGAAGAATGAGATTACTCGTATGAAGAATGTTACTTTTAGGTTATCATTCACATAAAGAGAGATCAACCTAGGGTTTAGTGAAAGAGGAGAGAGAAAATAGCATTAAACTCATCCATTAATGCTTGTATTGTTCATCCATTGTCGCCATTAATTAAAGGTGTTTACTTGGTGAATTTTTTCTCCCACGTCTCGGATTTTTCCACGTCCTTCGGTGTGTTTTCATTACTTTCTTATTTGTACTTAGTTTCATCACTTTTCATTAATTGTTGATTAGTGTAAATTGCAAGTAATTAGGTGTTTTAATTTGCTTAATCTAACTTTCGACACATAGCTCTTAGCCTCTTAATGTCTTTCCTACCCTCTTAATTTATTACAAAATATACGTACCTTACATCTACCAAACGAATAGCCAAAACATTCAATATTCCAGTGTACAAAGTGCTCTTTGCATTGAGGTGCTTGTCTCATTTTCTGTTGTCTCCAAGAGGTAAACAAAAGGAGGTAAGCTAACTTTGAGAGATGAATAAGAGTACGCATGAACATGTTACTGTAACTATGTAAGTCTTACAAATGTACTTTACCTTTATTTATGCCTTATCACACGTCTTTTACGGTTTACATAAACCCTATATACTAAGTTGGAAAATTACTCGGTTGCAAATTCCATCACAATTATTTCTACCCTTTTTGTTAGGTGTCTGCTTTTACAGGTTGAAGCAGTTATGACTTATGTCCACCCAACGTCTTGCTGTCTTTCCATCTCTATGTATCTCTGCGTTTCTTCTTTCAAGTATCATCTTCAATTTCTGTGTTGTGACAAAAGTGGCACGTACAACGGATGCTATCAACTTAGAGTTGCAAAAACTTGAGAGTACTAGCTCATTAAACTAATCTTGGTGAATGATATTGTACTAAACTATAGGATAATTGAGTTTTACCCTAGCCAAGTTCATGATATCACATTCAGTAGTGCTTTTCGCATTGTAGTACTCCATCCGTCCCATAATATAGTGCTTGCATTTTTTTTTGGGTGTCCCAAAATATTATGCTATTTTTTTTAATCAATTTGTTTGGACTAAATTATCCTTCATTTATACATAAAACTTTCCAAAATACCCCTACCTTTGTTTTATAATATGTGTCCATTTTTATTGTTTTACACCATTTCAATGAACATTTATTGCTCTTTCATTTTATTTTAAAGGAAAAAAAAAGGAAAAAACTAGTTCTAAGACAAAAGTAGCCAACAAACATTTACTCCCTCCGTCCCAATTTAGTTGCTACATTTGCTTTTTCACAGTTTACGAGATGCAACTTCAAATACCAATATCTTGAGTTACATATATGAAAAAATTATAAAAATTATATATTTTGGAAAATACGATTTGGGACGAATCAAACAAGATCTAACATGACTATGTTTTTTCTTATGTATATGAAGTAAAAGATAGTCAAAGTTATGACGTGAATAGTGCCTAATGTAGCAACTAAATTGGGACAGAGGGAGTACTTAAATATATGATTTTGTGAAATCTTTAAACTCCTTCCATTTTTCTTAATTCTTGTGAAAAATGAGAAGTGAGCACTATATTATGGGACGGATGGAGTATTAACACATAAACCAACAAGTATTAAGTGATGAGACGGAACTACAACAGTTTGTTATTTATAAGACTTTTTTTTTTTTTGATAAGTTTATTTATAAGACATTTAGAACTTATTTTTATGATAAATTATTATGTCCCCCTCGTATAAAATCTTTATGAATAAAAAATTACAAGGAAGAAGTATATGTATTAATATATTTATTAATTATTCTTTTTGGGACTCCCGGCCCTTTTGGGAACCTCATGGTAAGAAAAGTTTTCCTCCGGGTTGTTTTTGCACTGGACATTTACCAAAAGGTCCAACAACAACAAGCACCCCAAACCCCCCAAAATAACATTGAAATTATGCTTCAATCAAGATTTGAATTTTGGTCTTCCGGCCGAGGGTCTTTTGATACTATAGTTGCTTATATGTTAAGCTATTATGAGATTCTTCGAGGTACAAGTTAACTTCAACTGATGATGAATTTGTTATTTAGGTTTTGAAGGAGGCCCTCCAACAAACTTCTGTTTACCCCATGGTTATTTAGGGTCCGTTTTCTTCGACATAAAACAATTGAACTGAATTGAATTGAACTGATTGCAACTGAACTGAAATGAATTAAATTGTAACTAACAGAAATTAAATGATAATTCAACTGAACTGATTGCAACTGAACTGAACATAACCTTATTTCCATATAGGCTATTCCGCTGTTTAAATGCAAGCTAAGAGAAAAATATGTGCTCACTTTTGAAATTTGTTAAAGGCAAAATCAACCATAAAAATTTCTAGCAAATGAAGATATGTCATCCCGGGGACCTGGAGTTTCTGGTCCCCTATATATAATCACCCACAACAACCTGCCATGTAAACTCTAGTAGAATAGGAGAAGAGAAGATTCAAGAACATTGACAAATTATATTTTTCAGTTTTTTGGCAGCTAAGAACAATGACATATTGACATGTACTTCCCATATACAAAGACAACTACTATGATGTGCTGTCCCCTCCACGGCTCCACCTTCACCAGTCACCAGTAGTATTTAACATTTTGTGTTGGGTGAACAAGATTTATTAAGCTGACGCATGAAACGAACTTAATGTTGGACAAATGCAATTATGCAAACGCCTATCTTGTATGTTGTAAGTTGTAAGTTGTAACTAACCTTTGAACCCTCCACCAACCTTTCGTCCCTTCTCCCCAGTGGCCACTACCCCACACCCCAAGCTCCCAACATAAACAATAACGCTTCATTTGGTAGGGCGTAAAATGTTTTCCTGGAAAACTGTGTTCCTCTATTTTCAGTTTTATATTGTTTGGTTGGCAAAATAGTGTAAAACCATTCTCTTGGGGTAAAATTACTCTCCCAATGATGGAAAACCATTTTCCTTTCAAAATGAAGGGAAAACTATTTTCCTTATCTCTCTTGTATACTTTTCTCACTACCTTCTTACTTTCCCTTTCATTTTATCATTTTCTTTACATGAAACCAAACAACGGAAAACTAATTTTGGAACTGTGTTTTCCATTGTAAATTGTTTTCCATGAAAATCATTTTACACTGAAAATGTTTTACGCCCTACCAAACGGAGCCTAAGAGGAGGAATTAATTTCTGATAAAGGCTCCGTTTGGTAGGGCGCAAAACATTTTTAGTGTAAAATGATTTTCATGGAAAACAATTTACAATGGAAAACATAATTCCAAAATTAGTTTTCCGTTGTTTGGTTCGATGTAAGAAAAACGATGAAATGAAAGGAAAATGAAAGGGAAAGTAAGGAGGTAGTGAGAGGAGTGTACAAGAGAGATAAGGAAAGTAGTTTTCCCTTCATTTTGAAAGGAAAATGGTTTTCCATCATTGGGAGAGTAATTTTACCCTAAGGCAAAATGGTTTTACACTCTTTTGCCAACCAAACAATGTAAAACTGAAAATAAAGGAAAACAGTTTTATGGGAAAACGTTTTACACCCTACCAAACGGAGCCAAAGTGAAAAACAGACCTATACGATGAATAGTAAAAACTAGAATTTGCTAGTTTCATTGTCTATAATACATATTCATATTGGCCTCTTGATGCATGCTCAAGTTTTATGTAGAAACTAGTTGTTGATCCGAATGATGTCTCGGATTATTTACTAATATAAATTTGAATTCTTAAATCAATCACTTTAGAGAAGTGGAAAAAAAAAGGGTTATAAGCATTGGATTATTGTGCTTTGGAATAATCTTCAAGTTCCTTTTAAATTTTTTATATAGTAAATCATAGGTAAATTACCCACTAGCTAGTGATAGGCCCATTAAAAATACGATCTTTTCACCATATATATATCCTTCACATTTTTTTTTCACCATATACCCCCCACTTTTAAAAAAATACATCCATTTACCCTTAATGACTGAAGGACGTCAACTCCATTGGTCATTTAGACTCTGTTTGGGGAAGCATTTCAGGTGATTTAAATGATAAGGTGCTACAATTTTAAGTCACCTTATATGATTAGTGGTGTTTGGTGGAGGAACTTAAATAAAATTTAAGTCCAAATATTGACTGAAATTGAGTTGGAGTAAAATATAGCGTCTGAGATCAGCAACTGATTTTTTTTTTTAAAATTTTCTTTTTATCCTTTTAAGCCTAAAAAGATATTTTCTTTATCTTTTTAAGCCTAAAAAGATATTTCAGCTACCGTCATAAATAATTTTACCAAATAGGTTATGCAATAAGCTAACTTATCAGTGTCAGCACCTTGACAGTTTCAACTATTACCTAATCAGTTTCAGCCACCTTAGCTCCATTTCAGCCAGTGTTGCCAAACATAGCCTAACTCTTAATCTCTCTGCTAACCCTAATTAAATAATCTAAACCTAACCCCCCTCTAACCCTAATCCTAACCATCGAACCACCATCCTTACCCCTCCCCTCCACCGCCCCACCATCCCAGTAGCCCCCCTTCTGCCTCCCCCATCCCCCACAAACCCTCCCCTCGCAGCCCCCACAACCCCCATCCCCGCAACCCCTCCCCTTTCCCCATTAGTCATAAGGGTAGTTTGATGTATTTGTAAAAACGTAGGAGGTATATGGTGAATTTGAAAACTTGCAAAGATATATGGTGCAAATTTTTTTTGTCAAGATTATATGGTGAAAAAACCGTAAAAATTAATTAACTCTGTTAAGTTAGACTACATGCACTATTATTATATGTCTATCTCTAATACGTAGATTTATTACCTATTAGGAAGACAAAAATTTTCTTTATATTGACGTTCTATTAATTAACACTACTTCATGAATCGTTGCAATTCAAGAATTCATATGAAATATATATGGGGCCAGTGAAATGCCCTTTGGGATTGTAATTGACTTACATATGATCATATATTCTCATTTTGCCTTTACCATATTTTACCTACGTACGTCAAACCGATGGTATTTTTTTTTTTGATGGACAAACCGATGGTATTATATTACATGCATAATGGCCTATCTCATGCATTATACATTTTGTACTTATTCACTAGGTTGGCGAGGGAATATAAAAGAAGCAAATAATCGGCTGGTAAATAAGTCACATTTTTACTAAGGAAAAATTGTTTTTGATAAATCAACCGTTGGTTGATCTTCTCAAAATAAGTCAATCTTTTGATTATCTTAGAATAAGTTAACTTTGTCTACTTCTGCGGTAAACGAGTTAATGACATTGAAATTATGATACGTGTCACATTTTAACAGGATGACATTGTGATTTAACTCATTTATAGCAAAAGTAAATACAAGGTTAACTTATCCATAGTTAATCAAAAGGTTGACTTATTTTAAGAAGAACGCGCAAAAGTTAACTTATTAAAAATAATTTTTTCTTTTACTAATACAACAATTTCTGAGATGGACTTTTGGGTTTTGAAATAATTATAAGGGTATTCTCTTAATTGCGTTAGCATAAGGGCACACGCCATGCATGAAAGAGACGAGTCGAGCTATCTTTCCATGTATGAATGATCCACACATCAAAGAGGGACGAAAAGTTGAACAAATTGAAATTTACCTAAAACATGAAACATATGACTATTTCGTAAAAGTCATTTAAAAAGAGCTATAAATAGTTCTGCTGTTAGTAATTACGTTCATGTGGAAGGTGTCAGCTTCAATGTTACATGTCATGAACTCATGATCATATTATTCTACCTTCTTCCAAGTTCCACCCACAGATAAACCTTGTATTTTAACTAACACTATGTAGCACAGCAAAATATTTAAATAACTATCTACTGCATGTATTCAATCAGGTGATAACAATTTTGCTCCTCTGATTTTATTGCAGGTGAGATTCTAATTTAATTGACCTACCTCAGATTTGCCTCAATATATGTATTATTCAAATATCAACAATTTGTACTTTTACTTATTGATTAAGGTTCAAATCAATGGCTCGCCAAATGTGCTCCAAAAAAATTGGTAAACTAATAAAATCGGAGGGAGAGATAGTTTGTACGAAAAGTTTTTGTGCCCTTGAAAACTTCAGCAATTGATATTAGATAAGTAACCACACTCGTATGTATCTTGGATAATTTTTTTTTTTTTTGGATTGGTAAAATGTATTGTCCTACCGCACCGGAACCTCAAACAGGTTAACGGCTAACCCAACTCGAGTTAGTAGGGTAGGCACTTTGAGAATAAGAGGGATGTAAGGGAAATCCCTATTCTCAAAGTGCTTCTAAAGGTAATCAAACCCGCAATCTCAGTTTTGAAGGTACAATCCCAACTACCGATTGATTAATTCGTCAGGACTCAAGAGAGCAGGGAAGTCGTATGTTTAAGCCCAAAAAAACCATCGATAAAGTTTTTGTTTTCTTTATGATCTGAACTCTTTGGGAAGTAGTCAAGTAGTTATGCACTTTTAAAAGTCATAATATGGTTAGTTGTGTGAGCTGGGCCGGTAGCCATACAGCAGAAGATAATGTACTGAGCGAATTTTAGAAAGCATGCAAAATCAGGCGGCCACCACTTACTACTCCCAAGTCCCAACGGTATCATTCATTGCAACATTTAACATCCTTATACCTCCTTACATTTAAAACGCAAGGAGTAAGGGAGCCAACTTCTCATACTACATTGTATTAATTCATTCTTTACATTATTTTTACCTGCTAGTACTTCCCCTAATATAAACTCTCTCTCTCTATATAATTATATATATACTCCTGTTGGGAATATAGTGGAGAAAGGTTGCGTGGAAGTCGGTGGCTCGAAGTGGCTCGGAGTGGCTCGAGAGATGCTCGAGGGATGGTCGAGGGTGCCCGCACTTGAAGACCTGCGACCGCACTGCGGGAGTGTGAAGAACAGCAGCCCTGCTGCTCGCCCGCGCGCGAGATCCCGCGCCCGCAGCGATGAGCTGCAGTTTTCTTCGTCATGATATGTCCGCCCGCGGGATGTCGAGCGCGGCCGCGGGTTGACGAGCCAAACGTTTTTTTTCCGGTTTTCATTAATGATTAATGTGGGTATAAATATAAACCCTAATCATGTTTATTCATTATTCTTCATCTTTAACACATAGTTTGAGAGAGAAAAAGCTTTAGAGAGAGCTCTTGAGTGCTTTTGTAATCTCCATCAAACATTCATCGATTCCTAGTGCAGATTCGTGGTTTTTCTCCCAGTTCTTGGGTTTCCACGTAAAAAGTTTCTGGTGTTCTTTCTTTGCTTTCTTATTTGATATTCTATATTTGTTTGCTATTATTTTTAGATTGATAGTCAATAGGACTTACAAGTGGTATCAAGAGCTAGGTTTGATTATTGTCTAGATCTAGAATAATTAACAATGGAGGATTCAAAGATTAGAATTGAGAAGTTTGATGGGACAGATTTTGGATATTGGAAGATGCAGATAGAGGACATCTTATATCAGAAAAATCTGTATCAACCTTTGACTGATAAGCCTGCTGACATGGAAGAGGCTAAATGGAAGGTACTGGATAGGCAGGCACTAGCGGTGGTGAGATTGACATTGGCTCGGACTGTGGCTTTCAATGTCAAGGACATCAAAACAACGGCTGAACTGATCAAAGCTCTATCAGATATGTATGAGAAGCCCTCGGCTATGAATAAAGTATATCTGATGCGCCGTTTATTTGATTTAGAGATGAATAATGGTAGTTATGATGCTGAACATATTAATGAATTTAATTCAATAATAAGTCCGTTATCGTCTGTTAATATTGCTTTTGAGGATGAGGTGAAAGCTTTAATTTTGTTGTCCTCTTTACCTACTGCGTGGGAAACTGTTGTTACTGCTGTTAGTAATTCCTCTGGTAAAGAGAAATTGGTTTATGATGTTGTCCGTGATCTTATTTTGAGTGAGAGCATTCGAAGGAAAGAGAGTGGAGAATCATCTGGAGCATACAGTGCAGAGGGTAGAGGGAGGGGAAAACAAAAGGGAAAAGGGAAGAGTTCACAAGGGAGATCAAAATCAAGGGGGCGAAGTAAGTCTAAGGGCAGAACAAATTTTACCTGTTGGAATTGTGGTGAGAAGGGTCATCCAAAGAGGGATTGTCCACATCCCAAGAAGGGTGGAAAATCTGATCATAATGAGAGACAGGAGGATAGTGATAGCTCATCGATATTTTCTGCATCGAATGAGGTTGAGGATGCTCTAGTTTTGAGTGTTGATAGTTCTATAGAGTCGTGGATCCTAGATTCGGGGGCATCATTTCATTCTTCACCCATGAGGGAGCTGTTTAAGGACTTCAAGGCAAAGAAGTTAGGAAAGGTCCATCTTGCTGATGATAAGACCTTGGATATAATGGGGAAGGGAGATGTGGTTGTCAGGACTACGAATGGAGGAACTTTAAAACTGCATGATGTTAGGTACATTCCACACTAGTAGAATAAATGCTATTTGCTGCGGTTTTACCTATACGCAGCAATATAACACGCAAAAAGAAAATAAAAAATAGAAATTGATGATATTGCTGCGGTTTCCGCCCAAAACCGCAACAATATTTTTTAATGGATACTTTTTAAAATAAAGTGGGGCCTTAACAGCAAATATTGCTGCGGTTTCCACGTAGGACCGCAACAATATATTAAAATAATTTTAAAAATTATTATTTTAATATATTGTTGTGGTTCTTTATGAAAACCGCAGCAATATTGTCATTAGGATTTTTTTTATAAAAAATAGGGTTTTTTTAAGGCCCGCGTTGTTAACTTGTTCTCTCTCACTACGCCGTTTCTTTTCCTTTTCTCATTGTCTCAGGAGCTTTATACCTCATTCTCTCTCATTCTCCATCTCTCATTTCCTTTTCTCTTTCTTTTTCTTCCTTGTGGCTCCAATTTCACAAACATATTATTTTTTTAATGGTAATCCGAGATCCAATTCGAGATCTGTTCTTCGTCGTTCCTCAAAATTGGTGAGATCTGTTCTTCGTCGAAGGTTTCATTCAATCTGAGATCTGTTCTTCGTCGAAGGTTTCATTCAATCTGAGATCTTTTCGTCGTTCTTCAATACGAGTATCAAGGTATCACTCTCTCCTCCTCGAGATCTGTTCTTCGTTGCTCCAAGTCTTCGTCGTTCTCAAATCCGAGTATCAAGGTATCACTCTCTCCTATTCGAGATCTGCTCTTCGTTGGTCGAAGTCTTCATCGTTACTCAACAACTCAACAGATGAAGTCTTCGTCGGTTCACATTACGCTCGGACGTCGAAGAGTCGGCCGCAAGTAGCCCGACGCTTTTCTTCCAACAAAACCTCGCGCTCGGTCGTCGTTCAACCTGTTCGTCGGTCAAATTTTCGATCAACTTTATCGTCGAAATACATCTCGTTTTTCGTTGCGAATTTCCAGATCTTGTTTTCCTTTTTTTTTTTTAGTTTTTTTTAGATTTAGTAATTAATTTTTATTTTCGCTGTTTATCGCAAAGGCAGATTTACTGCGCTGTTTGTTTCTCGCAAACGTTTTTTTATTTTATTTTATTTTTAGATTTAGTACTCTAAATTTCAGTTTCTTATTTTTTTTATTATAATTTTTGTAATTAGTAAGTTAAAATGTTTATATATATTAATGTCATTTATCTTCAGTTTGTTTGTAAATTTGGTGGTTTGTGGATGGATTAATGCTATGGTTTTAATTTTTCAAATTTAATTGGCAAATGCAAAAAAAAATTTTTTTTTTGTCTGTATCAGGCCATATTACTGCGGTTTTGGATAGAAACCGCAGCAATATACCGGATTTTTTCTGATATAAAATAATAATATTGCTGCGGTTTTGTGCTAGAAACCGCAGCAATATATTGTTTACACATTGCTGTGCCCTTAATTGCTGCGCGCCCAAATCCGCAGCAATATGCTACTTTTTTGACCGCAGCAAATAGCATTTATTCTACTAGTGCCAGGCCTAGCAAAGAATCTGATTTCTGTGAGTCAACTGGACTCATGTGGCTACAAAAATGTGTTCTGTGAGGGAAAGTGGAAGATTTCCAAAGGTTCCATGATTTTGGCTAGAGGTACTAAGATGGGAACCTTATACACTATTACAGGTTGTATAGACATGATTGGTGCAGCTACGGTAGATGAGACCAAGTTATGGCATACTAGACTTGGTCACATGGGTGAGAAGGGGATGAAGATTTTAGCTTCAAGTGGCAAGTTGTCAGGGTTGAAATCAGTTGACATGGAATTTTGTGAGAGCTGTGTTTATGGCAAGCAGAAAAAGGTGACTTTCACAAAAGCCAAGAAGGAGTTGAAAACTGAGAAGCTAGAATTGGTGCACACTGACTTGTGGGGTCCTTCACCAGTCAGATCCCTTGGAGGCTCACGGTATTTTGTTACTTTCATTGATGACTACAACAGGAAAGTGTGGGTCTACTTCATGAAGAAGAAATCTGAACTTCATGAAACTTTCAAGGAGTGGAAAGCTGAGGTCGAAAATCAGACTGGAAGAAAGATTAAGTGCATTAAGTCTGATAATGGAGGTGAGTATGAGTTGACAGAGTACACAAAACTCTGTAAGGAGAACGGTATAATTCTGAAGAGGACAGTTCCAGGGAAACCTCGACAGAATGGAGTTGCAGAGAGGATGAACAGGACACTGACTGAGAGGGCTAGATGTATGAGGTTGCATGCAGGGCTACCTAAGACTTTCTGGGCAGATTCAGTTAGCACAGCAGCTTATTTGATCAACAGAGGACCATCCGTCCCTTTGGAGTTCAAATTGCCAGAAGAGGTTTGGAGCGGAAAAGAGGTAAATCTCACTTTTCTAAAACTATTTGGTTGTGTTGCATATGTTCAATCTGAGAAACGTGACAAGTTAGACCCAAAAGCCGTTAAATGTTATTTTATTCGGTATGGTTCTGAGAATATGGATATCGATGTTGGGAACCAAAAGGAAGGAAGATTTTGAGACACTGTGATGTACATTTGATGAGACTAAGTGTTAAGGATGTATTTGGTGACAAATCTGAGATTACTGAAGTAGTGGGAGTTCAGGAGAAGGAGATTGTGGAGATAGGTGCATTGATGTTAGGGATGTCATTGTTCCAGAATTGGGTGAGCAACATAGAGATGAAGTTCACACTCCTGCAGGGTCTGATTCTGAGGAGTCAGATATCTCACAGCCTGGTAAATTCAGAGGATACAATTGTCATACAACCAAGAGGCTCCAGTTCTAGTACAGGAAGAATTGTCTCTCAAGTTGACTTGAGAAAATCCGCAAGGGTGTCCAAAACACCTGTTCGATATTCACCTTCTATGTATTATTTGTTACTAACTGATGCAGGTGAACCAGAATCATACAAGGAAGCAATAAATTCGACAGATTCATCTAAGTGGGAGTTAGCCATGAAAGATGAGATGAATCCCTGGAAAAGAATCAGACATGGGAGTTGTCTGCATTACCAAAGGTATGAGAGCACTTAGCAACAAGTGGATCTTCAGACTGAAGAAAGAGCCTGATGGAAGTGTCAGGTATAAGGCGAGACTAGTAGTAAAGGGGTTCCTACAAAAGGAGGGTATAGATTATAATGAAATATTTGCTCCTGTTGTGAAGTTAACTACTATTCGTATCTTGTTGGCTATTGTTGCTGCTGAAAATTTGTTCTTAGAACAGATGGATGTAAAGACTGCGTTTCTACATGGTGATCTGGAGGAGGAGATTTACATGAAGCAACCAGATGGTTTTCAAGTTCAAGGAAGGAGAACTTGGTGTGCAAGCTCAAGAGGAGCTTATATGGACTGAAGCAGGCTCCTAGGCAGTGGTACATAAAGTTTGACACATTCATGTGTAGCAGTGGGTTCAAGAGAGCTGATAGTGATCATTGTTGTTACTTTCAGAGGTATGAAAATGACTATGTTTATTTACTTCTGTATGTTGATGATATGCTGATTGCTGGTACTAGTATGGATGTGATAAATGGATGAAAGGAAAGCTGTCACAAGTATTTGAGATGAAGGACTTAGGTGAATCTACACAAATCTTAGGCATGAAGATTTTCAGGGACAAGTCTACTGGTATGTTGAAGTTGTCTCAGGAGGATTATATTCTTAAGGTGCTGAAGAGGTTTAATGTAGGTGATGCTAAACCAAGAAATTCACCACTTCCTAGTGATCTCAAATTGACAAGGGAGCATTCACCAACTACAGAAGCAGAAAAGGAGCGGATGGCCACTGTTCCCTATGCTTCAGCTGTTGGAACTTGATGTATGCCATGGTGTGCACACGACCTGACATTGCTTTTGCAGTGGGAGTTGTTAGTAGGTTTGTTTCAAATCCAGGTGAGAAACATTGGGAGCTGTAAAGTGGTTACTAAGGTATTTGAAGGGTACTTCAAGTATGGGGCTTTGTTTCTGGCGAAGGGAGTAAAGCTAGAGGGTTATGTTGATGCTGATCTCAGTGGAGATATCGATACAAGCAAAAGCACTTCAGGATATGTCTCTACTGTAGGAGGTACTGCAGTGAGTTGGATGTCTAAGTTACAGAAGTGTATCTCTTTGTCTACTACAGAGTCTGAGTATGTGGCTATGTCGGAGGCAGGTAAGGAGATGGTATGGTTGATTGGTTTTCTTGAGGAGATGGGCATTAAACAGGAAAAGGTGATACTTTATAGTGATAGTCAAAGTGCAGTGCATTTGGCTAAGAATCCCATGTATCATTGTAGGACTAAACACATTCGTAGGCGTTTTCACTATATCAGGAGTTTAGTGGAGGAGAATGAGTTGAGTCTGGAGAAAGTGTTGGGTGCTAAGAATCCACAGATATGCTCACTAAGAGTGTGAGTTGTGAAACTAAGGTTGTGCAGGACCTTAGTTGGTCTTCGTTGATTGTTAACGAAGATGGTGAACTAGGAGTTGAGATGGATGAGTAGATGATGAAGGTATGGAGTTTTTTTTTCACTTACACCTATCTCCAAGTGGGAGATTGTTGGGAATATAGTGGAGAAAGGTTGCGTGGAAGTCGGTGGCTCGAAGTGGCTCGGAGTGGCTCGAGAGATGCTCGAGAGATGCTCGAGGGATGGTCGAGGGTGCCCGCACTTGAAGACCTGCGACCACACTGCGGGAGTGTGAAGAACAGCAGCCCTGCTGCTCGCCCGCGCGCGAGATCCCGCGCCCGCAGCGATGAGCTGCAGTTTTCTTCGTCATGATCTGTCTGCTCGCGGGATGTCGAGCGCGGCCGCGGGTTGACGAGCCAAACGTGTTTTTTCCGGTTTTCATTAATGATTAATGTGGGTATAAGTATAAACCCTAATCATGTTTATTCATTATTCTTCATCTTTAACACATAGTTTGAGAGAGAAAAAGCTTTAGAGAGAGCTCTTGATTGCTTTTGTAATCTCCATCAAACATTCATCGATTCCTAGTGCAAATTCGTGGTTTTTCTCCCAGTTCTTGGGTTTCCACGTAAAAAGTTTCTGGTGTTCTTTCTTTGCTTTCTTATTTGATATTCTATATTTGTTTGCTATTATTTCTAGATTGATAGTCAATAGGACTTACAACTCCCTCCGCCTTTTGTTATTTTGCTATGTTTTCTGTAAATGAATGTCTCTTTTTCACTTGATACAAATAAGTACCACTATCTCCATTTATATTCGTCATCTTTCGACTTATATATACAATTTTAGGCAAAGATAACATATCTATTATCTCTTGATGGTTGATTTCACAACTGTCATTTTTGATCTAAATTAAAACATTTTATGAAGAAAAGTGCTATCTTAAGTTGGCCAAATGGTCCGATCCATGCATATAGAAAAGTAGACTTAACACTTACAAATTAGATGTTATATTTTCTCCTAGCATACACTTCACTTTCTGTTACTTAGACTCTGTTTAGTTCATCTTATTTTAACTTACTTTAGAAAATAAATTTAGATAAACAAGATAAAATAAGTTCAAATAAGATAAGATAACTTAAATAACACTAGTAGAAAAAGGTCAATTTGCGTCACCCCATTTGCGTCGCACAAACACGTAAACGACGCAAAAATACTATTTGCGTCGCATGCAACAATGAATCGACGCACAAGACGAACAATGTGCGTCGTATATAACTAACGAGCGATGCAAATCATCTATGTGCGTCGCATGAAGCCCATAGTGCGACGCACATAATAAAGTAATCTGCGTCGGACCCCTTGGCCCATCCGACGCAGATCGGCCCAAATCCACAACATGCGCGACTTTTAAACGACACTCCTCTCACCAGTTAGATCCCTAACTTCTCTCAAACCCTAACTTCATCTCTCTCTCTCACCTACCGTCATCTTCTCTCTCTCTCTCACCTACCGTCATCTCTCTCTCACCCACCTTCATCTCAACAACGAAATCTCCGGCATTCATCTTCGGATCTGAAATTCATCTTCGTATTTTCGGATCTCCGGCATACAAGTCGACAAGTTCTTCGTGTTTTCGGATCTTCAACATTTGCGTCCGGCCAAAATGAAGTTCATCTCTCTCTCCCTCTCCCTCTCTTTCACTCGCCGAAATTCATCTTCGAAACTCGACGAGTTCGTTTCAGTTCGCCGAAAATGAAGGGAGTTGAATTTTGATTTCGCCGACAAGTTCGTTTCATCTTCGAAACTCGACGAGTTCGTTTCAGTTCGCCGACAAGTTCGTCTCTCTCTTTCAGTTTGCTTCAGTTCGCCGAAACTCGACGAGTTCGTTACAGATCAGGGGAGCCGAGTTGTGAAGGTATTTTTTCTTTTTCTTTATGTCTGATTTTTTTGTTTATTTTTTTGGTTGAATTTTGATTCTTAATCTTTTCTCGTTTTCAGATCTGGTTCTTCTCGAAGTCTTGTAGTTGCGTTTCAGGTGAAGATCTGGATTGCTATGAAGATTGCGTTTTGAGTTTTGTATTTTTATTTTTAATTTTATCTCCCCTTCATCTTCTTGTTAGGGTTAGAATTTCTTTTTTCTATTTTTGATTTAGTTTCTTGATTGTTCTGTTCTCCATCGTTTGTTATTTTTGTGTATATTTTAGTTTTAGATCTGATGTTCTTGTATTTTTTTCAATTAAAATTATATAAAACCATGTAACTTCTAGTATTTTTTGTTGTTTTTCTTGTATTTTAGATCTGATGTTCTTTATTTCCTTTTCAATTACTGCACACCATGTAACTTCTAGTTTTTGCTGTTTCTGTACCACTATCAACTCCACTTTCTATGCTATCTAGTTTTTTTTAATAAAAAAAAAAAAAAATTTTTTAAAAAAAAATTGCAATTTGCGTCGCACGTGGCCCAAGGTGCGACGCAAATTACTCATCTGCGTCGCACCCTAGGCGATGTGCGACGCAAATTACCCTTTGAGCTTGGTGATTTGGGCTGGCAGATCCACTTGCGTCGCACCGTATACAGGTGCGACGCAAATAGTGAACCATTTGCGTCGTTTTCGCATACGACGCAGATCGTTTCTGAGTCATTTGCGTCGAGGGCTTTGGCGTCGCACCAAAGTCCGACGCAAATAGGCGCCTCACATCCGACGCAAATTGCCTTTTCTGTACTAGTGTAAAACGAAGTAACTATGTTAGACAACATAAAGTTTGTTTTCTGAAATGTAAAATTGATTTTTTTTTTAAAAAAGACCAAAGATAACGGTCGACAATCGTAGGCTTTTACTTTTTCTGAATCAAATATAACACTACGTACTCTAAAAGAGATGTTATCTTTGCCTATACAGACATAACATCTTTTCTAAAGAGATGTTATCTTTGCCTACATACATAGTTAACAATTGCGAGAGATAAGTGTTATCTTTGCTATGTCAAAGATAACCAGCCTCATTAACAGGTGTTATATATCATTACTTTAATCAACTGACTTAAAAAACACTTCAAAAGTGTAATGTAAAGCCTCATTTAATAGTTATTTTCTCTGTCTTTTTCTTTATCTTTCCTACTTTGACTTTACACGTTTGTCAATGCATGTATTCTATATTAAATATCTTTCATTACATATTAGTAAAAATTATACTCATTCCGTTTCTTTTTAATTTACACACTTTTCTTTTAGTCTGCTTCTTTTTAATCTACACACTATTGCTTTTTCTATTTTTGTAACATATCATATCTACTTCTTTGTCCAAGGATCGTATGCACCTTGATAAACGCATGTCCAAGCTACGACGTCGATTACCTCTGGAACTTCCTCCGAACCTACATCGACAAAATCACTCTCCATTGCAGAAGATAATTGAGTTGTTAATTCGGTCCCCAAATTAGATAAAAATTATACCGACCAAGCAGAACCATTTGTTGCTCTTTCGTGGATAGTCCCTCGAAATTTTGTGGAGACCCTAAGAACCCGATTTTCTCTCTCATCTGTTTTTGTTGCCGCTAAGTTGCCACCGCGGCGAGTCATCTCTGCTGACTGTTGTATCATAAACTTAGGCGCGGTCGTCTCACGTTAGTGTTAATGTGAGACCGTCTTTTATAAGACTTTGTGATATTTTTTCTTATATATTGAGAAATATCTAAAATATTCTCTTTAATTGTGAATATTGTCAAAATTCTAAGTGAAAAAAATAAAAAAATACAGGAGTATCTTTATAGTTTATTTTATTCTCTTCTAAATACTTGTGCCTACATGCTGCAACCACATAATAAGTTAAAAACATAAAAAGTATTGTTCATCGACTCAACATTTTGAAATTTTTTATCATATACCCGGGTGTATCATACTCATGGTACACCCAAGGCTATTTCTTTACTCATGGCTCATTTAAAACCTCCAAATGAACATAATCACATAATAGGTAGAATTTCAAATAAGCAAATGAGCACAAAACAATTTTGGGTGTATCATACACATGGTACACTCGGGTGTATAATGAATGCACTCCGACATTTTTATTTAGTCTGTCACCCTTCATTTTCTTTGTACGTTATTTATCTCACACGAGCGCACACTAATATTATTTCTACATCTTTTCACTTCCCTTGTTAAGTCCAACTATTTTTTGGGTCTCCTTCGAAAATTCGTGGTATGGTGAATTTCCTCTGGCCTGCCCTCTCATAAGGCCACTTACCCGTAGGTGATGGGCCCAACAAACTCCAAATCCTCCCCCCCCCCCTAACCCCAACACTCCCATGCATGTGGGAGATAGGAACCTCTGGCCTGCCCTCGCACAGGGCCACTTACCCATAGGTCCAACAAACTCTAAATCCCCCTCCCCCTATCCCCAATACTCCCATGTATGTGGGAGATAGGAAGTCATACTATTGAATGGTTGGACATAAGGATCCTTGGTTGTTAAGTCCAACTATTGGTACGTTGTGGAACATATAAATATAAACAAAGACGTGTTTGACTGTTAGTTTAGTAAATATAAGAAATAAATTTTTATATAGTACTCTCAACTCTCAAGTCTTATTCGAGGAGTTTAAGTGTATATAAATGGTGAAGAGGCTAATGAGAGAAAGCCACAAGTCAGGTGCAGAAAGGTTGCAGTGAAAGCATAGCAGTGTAGTGTCGTAGTTTCTCTCTCTTGTTTCTCACTCCTCAAATTAAAATCAATTATCAAATAGTTCTGTGCCTCCATTTTGTATATTAAGTTATGGGATTGCCTCCTTCTGTTCTCTTCAACCCTTTCTTTATCACTTCTTTACTCCTCTTCTTCACCAACTCACTTGTCTTTGCTACTTCTTCATCTCAAGGTCAACTCTCCTTCTCTCTCTACAAAATCTTGACAATAATATGAAATACAATAATTATGTCTTATTTACTTGAGTTTAGTTAACATGTCAATTGTTTTTCTCATTGTTTAATTCTGTTTGCAATAAGTTAAATGTGTATTTTACCTCACATTGTTTGTTCATTATTTTTTTAATGCAAAATTCTTGATGCCTTTTGATTTTTCTTTTGGGAACACAAGTGATGGTATTACAAATAATAATCTAGCATTATGTCTTCTTCTTTCCTTTTTTTGTATTTTCTTCTCCTTTGATTTGTTTCCATTTTCCACAACCTTTTTCCTTGAGCTTTTTACTTTTCTCATTTATTCAAAATGATTTAATTTCTCCATTAAAAATAAAGGAATTGTAGAAAATATTAGGAAAAAACTGTCTTCCCAATTCAATGGGTAAACTACCCACCATTTATAAAGACTCGTTAAGGGTTGTAGTAATGTAGACTACCCACTATTAATATAAAGAAGGCAATGGTACATCTACCCAGTGGGTAGTTAACCCACTAGAAATAGAGCATTAAAAAACTATTAATTAGAATTGATGAGTTGGATTCCACTATTTATTTAATCCTATTAGTAGTGGGTCGTTGACCCACTTGGTAGATAAAGTTTTTTCCATTCGTTGAGGGTTGTAGTAATTGAATCCAACTAAGCGAAATTAATGATTCTTTAATGCCTCATCAGTACTAAATTATCTACCTGATAAATATGTGTAGTAATGCACCCTTAATATATCACAATATATCATAATTTCTCTTTTTAGTACCTTATAATGCTAATTGTTCATGATGTGTTTTTTCTTTAGTTCATGATGTATATAATACACTTATGTACGTACAAACTTTACTGGTAATTAATGAACATAAATATATGCAGGTAACAAAAAAGAAACCCCAGAATACAAGTACCCTTTCATCAGACGAGCGAGCACATTTTCAACATCATCAAAAGGTTCATCAGACGGTGGAAAATCATCATCATTATCATCATCAAGAGGTTCATATGAGTACATTATAGTAGGGGGTGGCACAGCAGGGTGTCCCTTAGCAGCAACTTTATCAAAAAAGTATAATGTTTTGGTTTTAGAAAGAGGAGGAGTACCATTTAATAATTTTAATGTGAGTTACATGCAAAATTTCCACATATCTTTGGCTGACACTTCACCAACTTCGGCTTCTCAATACTTCATTTCTACTGATGGAGTTTATAATTCAAGGGCTAGAGTTTTAGGGGGTGGCACTTGCATTAATGCTGGTTTCTATACTAGGGCTAGCTCCAGGTATGTACTATGTTTTATTAATTATGTTTAACTATATATCTAATTAATTTTTACTATATTGTCAACTGTCAAGCTCAATATATCATGTCAATTGTCATGTTTCTTAAACTTAGATCTCTTTTTAATTTTCTTCTATCCCTAATAAAAATATCGCTATCCACGTATTAATGCAAATCAAGTTTGTAGTCGTTTAATTTAATTGATAAAGTGTTAGGTGCAACGTGCAAGTGTGAGTAGTATTTATCCTATATTGAAAAAGTAAGTAGAGAGCTCTCAGTTTATAAACCCAAACAGGCTACTCTTTTTATTGCCAATTGGTTTTAGGATGGAACCTTGTTTTGGACTCTGGTTTGTGGGTTTCCGGGTTTCTCTCCTTTGTGTTCCCGATCCGTTACAACATAAAGTTTTATAGTGATGATCGATAATAGTATCTAAGACTTGGGATTGAATATCGTCTACATCATTGGATTTAGTGACTCTTTTTTTTTTTTAATAAAAAAACACATATTGTTGATTGGTTGAATAGAGAAAAGCCATAGCTATTTGATCAGTAATAATGGGAGTTCAACCTCCCAAAGCTCAAAAGGTTGATTGTCATTGGTCAGCTATATATGGTTGATTGGTTGGGCATTATGTGGCGTATGATTTTCTTGAGGGTTGAAGCACATTGATTGAGTGACCCTAAGGCTATGTTCAATTCATCTTATTTTTGCTTATTTTAGATCTAATCAGATCAGATCAGATCAGAAAAAATAAGTTCAGATCAGATCAGTTCAGATTTTGCTTATATTTAAAAATTATTATATCTTTCATAACATATTAGTAAAAATTATAATAATTGAATATTAATAAAGTACTCATTGAGACGAATCAAACAAGACCCCACATGACAATATTTTTTCTTATATATTGAGAAAAATCTAAAAGATAAGATCTTGTAATCAGATCAGTTCAGATCAGATCAGATCAGATCAGAAAAAATAAGTTCAGATCAGATCAGATAAGTTCAGATCAGAAAATTTCAGGTGAACTAAACATAGCCTAAGGGTTGCCAACCCTCTTATTATTGAATTTTCATTGGTTATAAATACATTAAAATATTATTTTTATGTGTCTTCTCTCCTCATTTATTATATACATATCAATATTTTATTCTAATGTGTCTAAGAGGGTTGGCAACCCTAAGGTTACGTACTCAAACATTTTCCAGGGTTGAATTTGTGAGACCTGTAAATCTCCTAAACGAAAATATATACATCGCAATGCAAGTTGTTACACCATGATCTAATTCTTTTCATGACATCATCAAATCATCTAACTTAGAATAGTGACATGTTTGAAGTTATGAAATTGAAATGTTTGTCCATTTTTCAAATCTAGATTCTCAATGATTTTTTGTGTTTATGGTTGGCAAATAGTTAATCAAAGAGGATGAGAGGTGATTGAGTGGTAGGCAAATGATTTTTTGTGTTGATAGAGTATAAAATTATTTGTGAGACTCCAACCATCAGCTTAAATTTTTGGTCGAGTTGGTCTTTTGATATGATAAGAATATAAAATTATTCTAAGACTCTAACCACCAGCTTAAGTTTTTGGTTGAGTTGGTCTTTTAACAAATATGACCCTATAAATTATATTTTCTTAATTAATAAACGGGTGAAATATGTTATTGTACTTTATTTCCACTTACAAACGTTCTTGTAAGAATAAGAGCACTCTTTTTTATCTAAGCCTCACCTACCAATTATTTTCTAACTACATACTACCTCTGTTTCTATTTAGTTGCAACATTCACCTTTTTGTACAAACTTTAAGAAATGAGAAAATATAGTATAATTGACCCACTTGCCCCTGCTACTAGTACTGTAATTAAATGGGGAGAGTATGTGAAGTAAGGGTAATATAGTCAAATTATCCCAAAAGCTTTCCTAAAAAGGGAAATGTTGCAACTAATAAAAAACACCTAAAAATAAAAATTGTTGCAACTAAATAAAAACAGAGGTAGTATGCTATAGTACAAGAGTTCTTCTAGAAAAACAAGGATCATACTAATTAATACAAAGTATATAGCTAGAAACTATCACTAAATAAACCTTTATTCTTTGGATATACGATTATCTTTTTTAGAGAATATCACATCATCCATGTACCACCTAGCCATGTACCACCTAGCTACCATAAAAAAAAAAGACGAACAAATGTATTAATGTGGACGAAGGAAGATCCTACTGCATACCAATGAAATACCATTGAAAAAAAAAGACAAACATAATGTATTCATATGATATCACTATATCAAATAGCTTAATTAGCCACATATTTATGGTATTTACAACTCAGCTACGTCCTTTTTGTTTTTATTTATTTTTCTAACTCATGAAACTCTCATTTCAATGGCAATTCTGTGAGCTTAAGAATCACGAGATCAGAATTTAATGATCCACCCATTCTTATCACCCTTTATGAGACCATCTACAAAACTACAACTACCTCTTTAATGGACTATACTTTTATGTTACTTTTATACACCGAATTGGTATTTTTTTTCATTTTCTTTCTGATTTTTACACAATATAAATTTAGCAAAAATCATTTCTTGTCAGTAGCACTTACCCGTTTTTTGTTTGTTTTTGGTTTAATTACTGATGGAGAATATACGTAAATAATTCTCTTCATAGGTTTAGGATATTTATTATGTACATATTTCTTATTATTGTTAGGTTTCCTAACACAGTTAGGACTGATCCTTGTAATCTTATATTATGATCAATAACAATCCTCCACTTAAGAAATTTCACATAATCCAACAATTACTTTATTTATTACAAATACATGTAATTGTATATTGCCTACCTTTGTCTTTAGATGATTACCTGCTTGTCGAGTTCTAATGCACATATTTGACCAATAATTACTTTATTTCAAAATATATCTTTTTCTTCTGATGGAAGCAAGTACAGTATAATGTGATAGTAGTCACTAGATCATATGTAACTAATGTGTGTTTTAAATTGAAGATAACACTTGAGAAGGTAATTCCTATCAAAAGAAAAATTATTGTGAAGGTAATTACAATTAATGTTTTAACATAGCCTTTAGGGTGATTAGTTTTATGTAATAAGCAAGTTTAGTTCGAAGTCAATGACTAAATCACGCTTCATTATTTGATACTTTTAGATGTTAATCGAATTAAATAATGTTTAGAGACGTCCGACCATAGAACTAACTAACTTTCTAAGCACGCGAGGCGTGCATTGATAATTTTTCATTGTGATATTCAGTAATGCCAAGCAGCTAATTTTACATGCATACAATACATGCAGCGACAATTCATTATAATAGTTTAATAAGTTTACAACTTTTTTAATAAAGGCCATGTTTTGTTTAACTTATTAGAAGTTATTTTCAGCAAAAATAATTTATAAGTTCAGATAAGTTCTTGATCTGACATTATTATCCTCTATGTAATTGACTTACACAAATCGAAGTTATATAAACCCATTGAAATGATCATTTTGACAATTTTTCTTGATTATAATGATGTGGAAGTATTTTGCTGATTTTTTTTTTTTTTTGGCAATTTTCCTTTTGATGGAAGATTTGATATTCTTAAATGAATTTAATTGCAATCTTTTTTTTTTTTTTAAAAAAAAACTTTTTTATTCTTTCCTTTTTTTTAACTTAAACTTTTAAGTTATTATAATCGTAATTTGTAAAAATGACAAATATTTTGATTGATTGATTATCGATTATTATTTTAAAATTTTAAACAAAGTTGATGTAATTTAAAAATAAAGGTAATATAGTCATTTAATTGGGGGACACCATTGCCTCCCCCTTCACTTATATATAATAGAGATTTTAACATTTTTCAAATAATAATTATTATTATTGAAATTTTAAAGGTTAGGTATTATCAAAAGAAGAAGAATCCCATTGAACCAATCAGAAATAATAAAATAGGGACCATTGTCTTTAGATGAACTGGTTGCTAGCTAGATATATGAAACAATTAAGTAAAAAAATGAAGTAGGACGATCTTCCAGAAATGAAATCAAAGCTATCAAAAATGAAGTAGGAATTTGGACTAGTGATCAGCCTCAGATTAAAAAAAATTTCTTGGAAAGTTTCAAAGAAATTTATCAGAGCGACAAAGTGGGAAGGGCTGGAATCAATCATGAGGATCCCTTTTTTGATCCAGTAGCTACTCTTTCTCAACAGCATCTTGAGATACTCAGCAAGCCATTCACAGGGAAGGAAATAAAGGAAGCCTGCTTTAGTTCAAAACCATTCAAGTCGCCAGGGCCGGACGGTACTCCACCGGCATTCTTTCAACAAAATTGGAGCTTAACAGGCCCAGATGTGATTAAAAGTGTCAACTCCTTCCTCTCCTCAGGCTATATGCTTAAAGAGCAAAATAGGACTTTCATCACTCTTATCCCAAAGAAGGATAGACCGCAAGAGACGAAGGACTTTCGACCAATTAGCTTGTGTAACACTTCATACAAGATCATAGCAAAAGTCCTTGCAAACCGGATTAAGCTAGTACTAGGAGACATTGTGGACGAGTTTCAAAATGCCTTTGTTCCAGGTAGGCAAATGTCTGATAATTGCTTTGCTTCACATGAGATTATAAACTGGGTTCGGAAGAGGAAGAAAGGGAATTGCTTTGCAGGAATCCTCAAGGTAGACTTAAGTAAAGCTTATGACCGGATTAAATGGGATTTTGTGGAAGCCATGCTAAAGAAAATGAATTTCCCTGGAAAGTGGGTGAATTGGATAATGCAGTGCATTTCTACTGTTTCCTACTCAGTTCTAGTTAACGGGGAGCCTTCCCAAGTATTCTACCCTACTGTAGGCCTTCGTCAGGGGGATCCTCTCTCCTCCTATGTATTTATTCTGTGTATGGAGGTTCTCTCGAGGAATCTTTCCAAGCTCCAAGAGTCAAAGGAGTTGGAGGGGCTGCAGATAGCTAGAGGAGCACCTAAAATCTCTCATCTCTTCTTCGCGGATGATGCGCTGTTCTTCTTCAAAGCTAATCACAAAAATTGCTGGACAATAAAAAATGTTCTCTCCATCTTCTGCGAGAAATCGGGGGAAATGATAAACTTCGACAAGTCCCATGTTGTTTTCAACCCTAATACTCCGAGAAAGTTCAGGAAAATAATGAGGAAGCCTTTGGGGGTGATGGATAAGGATAAAGTAGGGGTCTATCTTGGTTGCCCTATGGAAGTGGATGGCCGATTGTTGGAAGTTTTTAAAAGCATAATCTCTAAGACGGCAAATAAGATCCTTTCGTGGAAATTCTCTAAACTTTCGCAACCTGGTAAGCTCATTCTAATCAACACTATCCTGTGTTCCTTAGCGTCAAACATAATTTCTGTTTACTTGTTGCCCAAGAAAATCTCGAGATCGATCACCTCCATGTTGCTTAAGTTCTGGTGGGCCTCTTCAATGGATAAGACCCCAATCTACTGGCGGAAGAGAGAGTTATTAGAAAATCACAAGTCGGAAGGGGGGCTAAGTTTCAAGAATATTGAACACACAAACAAGGCTATGCTTTTCAATCAAGCTTGGAGAATTCATATGAGGAAGGACTCTCTTATTCATAAATTATACGTGGCTAGATACAAAAAAGATCCAATTCAATTGGTTATGGATAACGAATCTCCGAGAAATGGTTCCTTTGCTTTTCGCAGTTTGTTCAAGGCTAGTTCTGCTTTTAAAAGAGGGATGTACAAGAGACCGGGTAGTGGGAGATCTATTAACATTGATGTGGATAGGTGGCATCCTATCTGTCAGTTTAAGCCCAACTTTTTGGCTGAGCATGAAACGAGAAAGCAAATATTGAAAGTCTCAGACCTGATGGATAGCAGCAGGAAGTGGAAGCCTTCTGCAATTTGGTCCCTTTTCTCCGCTTCAGATGCAAGGGAGATTTTGGCTACACATATTCCGCATCAAGAGATGGAGGACGGGATTGGATGGAGCTACACTAAGTCAGGTGAATTTTCAGTTAAGTCTGGCTATTGGTTCCTTAATAGAGAAAATAAACCTCCTCTCCCAAAATCGTCTTTCTGGATTCAGTTCTGGAAATCGAGTCTTTTTCCAAAGTGGAAACACTTTTTATGGAAAATTTTCAGCAATTCATTGCCAACATCTGACAATCTCATTAAACGAAGAATAAAGGGGATCAACGAGATTTGTTGCTTGTGCAGCAAGGAAAAAGAGTCCCTGGAACATTTGTTTCGTGATTGCCATATTATACAACGAATTTGGAGTTGTTCCTTAGGAATTGTAGCTACGAATGGAGCTATCCTCCCTCTAAAAGAATGGATTAAGAACTTCTTGAATCTTTTTAAGAAAAGGAAGGCTGAGGATGGGACAGCTATGGAGACAGATTTTGTGGCCACATTATGGGGAATCTGGTGTCATAGGAATGAAGTGGTTTTTAAAGCCATGTCCCCTAATCCGACAAGAATAATGAGCTTAATCTCTGATCATTCGTTGCGAGCGAGCAAGGAGGCGATTCGCAAGATAGAGAGCTCATCTATAGGAGAGGGTAGTAAGGGGTCAGGTACCCCTACTCAGCTGGAATGGTCTATGGGGAAAAGGGGTGTTCCATCTGTTCAGACTCTCGTGGTCGACGGTGCTTGGAAGAACAAGGTAAATACAAACATTTGTCAAGCAGCCATTGCATGGAAAAACATCAATAACGATCCCCGAGAACAGGCTGTAGCCAAGATATTTGCGAACTCTGCATTGCAAACGGAAGCGTTCGCAGTTCTGAAGGCTATAACGGATATGGAATGGCGAAGTGCAGGTCTCATAATCAAGACGGATAATCAAGAAGTGGTTAAGGCTCTGAAAAATGAACGTAGTACAAATCAAATCATAGATAGTATCATTCGGGATATTAGGAGAAAGGCCAATAGTTTCCATTTTATATCTTGTATTAAGGTTAGTCGAGAGGAGGTCAAATTAGCTCACAATCTTGCTACCATGGCAAGAAAGAGCTAACCTCTTGCGTGTTTTTGTTCCACCTTTTCACCCTTTGTCAAAAAAAAAAAAAAAAAAAAAAAGTAAAAGAAGGTGGTACATAGTTTGTGTTGGTCATTTAAAGAGGAGAAGACATGAGTGGTATGAGGCTTTTGTTTAATGTGAGGAGGTGAAATAAATGGTTTTCTTGCTTCATTTTATATGTTGCAAAGCCATTCAAAATTTTGACGTAAAAATAGTTAGTAGAGCATTTACTTCAGTCCTATGCTCTCTTTGCCATCCATCAATAATACCTAACATTCAACTCAACGACTATTTCCTTCCTAATTATACATGATGTATTGATGTGGCTCCTTCTACAACAGTAACAACAGGAAAATACCCGCGTATATTACGATGTGCAACCTAATCTATAACTTTGCATCATGTTAGAAAATACACAATTTTTTTTGGTATAACAGTTATAGCCAGACCCGTCTCGAACTATATAGAGGCTCTGTGCAATCTCGTATTTGAAGAATTCAATAATATATGTAATAGCTCATCCATACTTCACATAATCATATTATGAAAAAAAAAAGTAGTCCAAATAAGTAGATAAACTTTTTCTTTTTACTACTTGAACTTTCTCTAGTTTGGGGCCCTCACAATTAAGGGGCCCTGTTCCATATAACATGTTGAACATGCTAAAAGCCGCCCCTGGTTATAGCATAATTTATGGTATAATAATCCATAAATCAGCGCTTTTAATTTTTTGTAAAAAGAACTCATGTCATTATTTATCTAATCCATTATATTTTTATTAGAGTTTATATCATTATACATATTATATAGTAAGTTATGGTATAACATATTACACCTAAAATACGCTCAAGAAAATTAAATAAGCTTTGATGATGATGAATTAAGACGATTATGCATGTATAAGAATTTGCAAATGGTGGCGGAATCTTACTTATTTCAAACCAACTAGTTTACCAGCCCTTACATATTCATTATTACCTAGTAAAACAAAAATTGGAACGAATCATAGTAGCTTAATTGCTTATGACCCCCTTTTTTGTATCTTTCTTTTGTAAGCTAGTGAGAATTTGTACTGAAAAAAATTTCTGGGAATCAATTTACAACTTAGGAAATTTAAAGGGCACCTTTTATATTCATTACTATACTAAGTTATAATATAATACTTCTATAAGTTTCATCACACAATATTCATACAACTCTTATAGAAACATGATGTGTAATATGAAGATATTTGAAAATCAAAAACTGATAATATAGCTTGTCATTTGGCGAAAATTTGTTTTGAAATAATATTTTAAACATCCTTTTGTAGTATTTCTTTAGCAGATTTACAATCTACTGAAGTACATCAAATTAACTAAAAAACAAAATCACAAAAAGACGAAATAACAATCCATGTTTGATTTTAACACTACTAGTAGTACTAGTATGATCATCCACTGAGCATGTTCAGAAATACACACTCATTTAAAGTCAAATTTTCATTCAAAGATGATTCCAAGACTCAAGTTATCAGGCAAACTCAATATTAATTCAGTTTCCCATTTCAAGCGGCAGCACTTATCGCAAATGTATCACAAAAATCCAAACTTCATGTACTATAAATAGCTACCTGTATCATCATAGGAAAGTTATATCAAAATATCAATTCTGTAAGGGATCGAATATGCTGGAAGAATAGGGTTTGTAAATGTATATCATTTGAAGGAGAGAGTCAATATATATTAGATGATAAAACATTGATGTTTCCGATTGAGACTAGGAATTACCATGAATCGGATCGGTTTGGGTGTAAATACTTGCAAAAGCATAACTTGCAAAAGCAATGTGACTAACAAAACTTACATATTGACATAATATGTGTATATACTTCATTCAAGACATCATATATATTTTGATAGAAACTAGCAATAATTACAAAATATACTAGTTAAAACTGACATGCAGAAATTTGGTGATGTGCAGTTATGTTAAGAGGGCAGGGTGGGATACCAAGTTAGTGAATGAATCCTACCCTTGGGTAGAGAAGCAATTAGTGCATAAGCCAAAGCTAGCACCATGGCAAAAGGCAGTAAGGGATGCTCTCTTAGATGTTGGGGTTTCGCCATTCAATGGATTCACATATGATCATAAGTATGGAACCAAGGTTGGTGGCACGATTTTCGAGGCCAATGGCCGGCGCCACACTGCAGCCGAGCTCTTGTCTTCCTCCGATCCCAACAATCTCGACGTCCTCATCCATGCAACTGTCCAGAGGATCACATTCGATACTAGAGGTATCTATATTCATCTTTCATTATTCACAAGCATTATAATATCAGTCTCTGTATAATTGTATTTTACTAGATCTAATCATATGAAGAACCTATTTTTTTTTTTGAAACGATAGGAAGAACCTAATTAAATGACATACTTCCTCCGTTTAGAAATAGTTGTACCATTTCATGTTCTCACGCTTGTCAATGTATATTTTCAACCATTAATATTTTTGATTATCAATAAGTAAAAACTATAAAAAGTTAATATTAAAAAAATATATGTTGAGACGCATCTAACAAGATCCGACATAATGACCATATTTTTCTACAATATAAATAATCACCAAAGACAATTAAAGTGTAACATGTGAACAGTAAATACTATGCAAATGATGCAACTATTTCTAAACGGAAGAAGTATTATATGCTAGTGCACTGCCTCGTATATATATGTGTAAGCATTAAACTTCGACAATATATATTGGCAAAAATTAAGTATAAAAAAAAAACTCAGAGATTCGTTTGTTCAAAAACCTACATGTGTGTTGTGCGAATTAAATTAGATAGTCACACACTCGGGTGGTGTTTAAGTGTAGGAATTTGTGCCTTGAATATTGTGGAATCGGTGCTATTGCAGGCTCGTCTGGTCAGGTCAGGTAGTGTCGCTCGACCGGACGAGGTCGAAAGTCTAAGCTGGAGCTTGGAAGTAGGGCTCCCGAATCGAGTGTAGTTACCGAACTAGGACAGGGCGATGGTCGCCCGATCGGCCTCGAGTTCAATTCATTTTTGGAAAAATAGGCATCCTGATCGAGCGAATATCGCCCGACCCGATCGAACGGTAGGCTTTTTGACGCGAAAATGTGTTTTCCTAAACGGGGTATAAATAGGTTTTAAACCTATACGAATTAGTCATTAATTACATGTGTAATATGATTTTCTTCATATCAATAAAACTATTTTTTCTCTTTTCCGTGGATGTAGCCAACACTCCGTTGGTGAACCACGTAAGTCTGTGTGTTGTTTATTGCTTTTCTGCATTCATTATTTGTTCTTCCTCACATCCGTTATAACAAATTGGTATCAAGAGATATGTGTTCAATCTGAGTGAGAAAGATGTATGGGATGAATGTGAAAATTGATAAATTTATTGGGAGAAACAGTTTCAATATGTGGCAAATCAAGATGCGGTATATACTGAAAGCAACATGGGTTGTTGGCACCGTTGACAAAGAAGTCAACAGACTAAGTTACCGTTGAAATGTCCGTTTTGGAGGAGAAGGCACATTCAACTATTATGTTGTATCTGGCTGACGACATAATCACTGAAGTCGCGGAGGAGGAAACCGCATCTGGTCTGTGGTTGAAATTAGAGACTTTGTATATGACAAAATCTCTAACCAACAAGTTGCTTTTGAAGCAACGTCTGTTCAGCCTGCATATGAATGAGGGTACACCTCTTGGAGATCACCTAGATCAATTAAAATACAATATTGTTAGAATTGCGTAATAGTGATGTTAAGGTGGAGGATGAGAATGATGCTTTAATTATGCATGTTTCTTACCGTTGTCATATGAAATGTTTATGCAATCTTTCATCATTGTTAGTAAAGATTATGTGTCCCTAGAAGAGATTAGATCATCTTTTCGTATTAGAAAATTGCGCCATAAGACATCTGGCAGTATATGTACAGATAATCAGGCCGTCGGGTTAGTGGCCAGTAGTAGTAAGGGGTGTGGGAATTCTGAGAAAAAGAATTAAAAGAAATTTGGAAATTCCAAGGGGGTCCTAAACCGAATGATATATGTATTACTATAAGGAGAAGGGGCATTGGAAAGACGAATGTCCTAAAAAGAAGAATAGGGAAAATAAATCTGGGTCTGGTTCTACTGCTGTTGTAGCAGAATATTCGAATTCTGAAGATGGCCTTGCTTTAGTTGCTAATTAACAAACATATTGTAATGATGTGTAGGTTCTTGATTATGGAGCGTCGTATCATATGAGTCCTCGTAGGGAGTGGTTCACTACTTATCAGCAGGTAGGTGAATGTAATATTTCAATGGATAATAGTGCAGTCTGTAAGATAGTTGAAATAAGCTCTATCAAGATCCGGACACATGATATTAAATTCTGCACTTTGAATAATGTCATGCATGTTTCACAGATGATCAAAAATCTGATTTCACTTAGTCTAGACAGTAAGGGGTTCTATTTCAGAGGTGGGGTGGAGTTGTATATGTCTGCAAGGGTTCGAAAGATGTGTTGAAGGGGGTCAATTGTGGTACCTTGTATGTTTTGCAGGGTTCTACTCCCTTAGATTCAACTGTTGTTGCTTCACCTGAAATTCAGAAGGAGGATATGATCAAGCTATGTCATAAGAGATTTGGCATATGAGTGAGAGAGGGATGCAAATCGTCTCCCAGGCAAATCTTCTGTGTGTCCATAAGGTCACAATCTTAAGTTTTGTGAGCATTGTATTTTTGAGAAACTACATCGTAGCAAGTTTGCTAAGGGCATTCATAAAATAAAAGGTACTTTAGATTATATCCACTCTTATTGTTGGGGTCCTTCAAGCGTGAAATCTTTGGAAGATCACGTGTATTTTGTATCATTCATCGATGATTTTTCAAGAATGACTTGGTTGATTATTATGAAATCAAAATGTGAAGCTTTAAAAAATTTCAAGCAGTGGAAAGCATTGGTGAAAAATCAAACTAGGAAGAAGATCAAAAGGCTACGAACTGATAATGGTCTGGAGTTCTATTTATCTGAGTTCAATGAGTTCTGTAAGAATGAAAGAATTGCTAGGTATCATAATGTCATGGATACACCACAATAGAATGGTGTAGCTGAACGAATGAATTAGACACTTCTGGAGAGAGCTCGGTGCATGCTCTCTAATGATGGGATGACTAGAAGGTTCTGGGGAGAAGTCGTTAGTACAACATGTTATTTGATCAACCGTAGACCTCACCCTCATATCAATCTCAAAAAACCATATGAGATATGGTCAGGTGAGCCTGCAGATAACTCAATTGTGCGAGTTTTTGGTTATAATGTTTAGTATCATGTGAATGAGGGTAAGTTGGAGCCAAGAACCAAAAAGGAAGTGTTTATAGGATATGAGGATGGGTGAAAGGTTATATAATTTGTTCCCCATCTGAGGGTAGGGTTATACTTAGCAGGAATGTTGTATTTGATGAAAATTCTATGGTCAATCCTACTGCGAAGTACACTGTTGGACTAGATATGGTTAGTGTTGTGATGTAGGTGAAGCAGCAAGTCACTCATGGTGAGAGTGATGAAATACAAGAAGATACTCAACAAGTTAATTCTGAAGCATCACAATTTTCAATACCAAATGAAGAGGCACATAGCCTTGCTCGACAGTGTCCTATGAAGATAAATTTTGGGAAATCCCCGAATAGGTATGGTTTTGAAGATATGGTGGCTTATGCACTGCAGGTTGCTGAGGTGGTGGATGTCTATGAGCCACCTACCTACATGGAGGTAGTTACATGTACGGAGTCTACCCATTGATTTGATGCAATGGGAGATGAGATGGAGTCACTCCACAAGAACGATACTAGGAGCTTGTGCCTAAGCCTCCAGGGAGAAATATTATTACTTGTAAATGGGCTTTCAAGAAAAAGGAGGGGATGTCATCTGCAGAGGGGGTCAAGTATAAGCCTCTATTTATTGCAAGAGGGTTCACACAAAGGGAGGGTGTAGACTACAATGAGACTTTTTCACCTGTAGTTAAAAATACTTCTATCAGGGTGCTACTAGCAATAGTTGCACATCAAGATTTTGCGCTTAAGCAGTTAGATGTTAAAACAACTTTTCTAGCTACATGGAGAGTTAGAGGATGAGATATAGATGGCTTAACCAAATAGTTTCCAGGTTCCGGGGAAAGAAGATTATGTTTGCAAGTTGAAGAAGTCCGACCCTATATGGACTAAAGCAGTCTTCGATTCAGTGGTACAAGAAATTTGATAGTTACATGATGAAGCTAGGCTACAACAGGAGTTCATATGATTGTTATGTATATCACAACAAGTTTACAGATGGATCTTTCATCTACTTAGTGTTGTATGTATATGATATGTTGATAACATCTAGAAACAAGTCAGATGTTCAGAAGTTGAAGGAGCTTCTCAGTGCTGAATTTGAATGAAGAATTTGGGTGTAGCTCGAAAATTTTTGGGTATGAAGATTTATAGGAGAGGGCTCATAAGAAGCTTTTCTTGTCACGTAAAGGCTATATGAAGAAGATATGGAGGTGATATGACATGTTTAGTTACAGGTTTCTTTGATTCTGATCATGTTGGGGATGTAGACGGTAGAAAATCTATGATTGATTATGTGTTTACTCTTGGTGGTTCTATTGTGAGTTGGAAAGTGACTGTGTCTACTACTGAGGCAGAGTATATGGCCTTGACAGAAGCAGCTAAGGAAGGAATTTGGTTAAAGGGACTAGTTAGTGATTTGCGACTACATCATGATCAGGCAACAATATATTGTGACAGCTTAAGTGCGATATGCTTAGTCAATGATCAAGTCCATCATGAGAGGACTAAATACATAGACGTTTTCTGAGAAATGAGACAAGAATTAAGGTGAAGAACGTAGGTACAGTTGATCATCCTGCTGATATGTTCACGAAACCAATTCCGCAGAGTAAGTTCCAAAATTGTTTGAATGAACTTGCTAATGTTCGTGACTATTAATTGTCCCTTGTGGGGGCAAGTCCGGGGTTCTTAGAGGCTAATCTAGTGTTCTTAAATGACAAATATGGTCTGATCGTCTTTTGGGGCAAATCTGGTTGCAAAAAAACATGGGCATTATTGTGTTCAATGCATCTGTTATCTGGTTTTCAGGTTTATTGTGAGAGGATTCAAGTCAAGGTGGAGATTTGTAGGAATTTGTGCCTTCAATCTGGTTGAATTGGTGTTGTTGCATGCTTGCTCGGTCAAGTTGGGTAGTACCACCCGACCGGGCGAGATCGAAAGTCTAAGCTGGAGCTTTGAAGCAGGATGCCCGATGGCGTTGGGCGTAGTTACCGAACTACGACAGAGCGATGGTCGTCCGATCGGTCCCGAGTGCAATTCATGTTTGGGAAAATAGGTAGCCCGATCGGGCGATGAGATTTTTGACGCGGAAACGCTTTTTCTTAAACGGGGTATAAATAGGTTTTAAACCTAATTCGTTTATACTACGAATTAGTCATTAATTACATCTGTAATTTGATTTTCTTCCTCTCAATAATACTATTCTCTATTTCTGGCCGTGGACTTAGTCAACACTCTGTTCATGAACCACGTAAATCTGTGTGTTGTTTATTGCGTTTCTGCACTTATTATTTGTTCTTCCTCACATCCGTTATAACATTAAGTATATTGAATTATTAAATAAAAATAATTTCAGTTTGTTTAGTTAAGCAATCGATAAGGTACCTTCCATCATTAAGCTAAATGACATAGGAGGAAATTGAATCATAAATCATTAATATTTCTAAAAAAAAGTTTACATGACGACACTTGATCTTGTGGACTATAAATTCAAAACAGAGGAAGTATGATTCACTTGTTCATACGGTTTTTTTCCAATGAATTATCATTTTCTCCTTGTCAAGAATTAGATTCCTCATTATGAAGCTGAAAAAAAATGTATGGCATATTACAGGAAAAAGGCCTAAGGCAGTAGGGGTGATATTCAAAGATGAAAATGGGAAACAACACGAAGCATTACTATCAAAAAGGAGAGGAAGTGAAATTATTGTGTCAAGTGGGGCAATAGGGAGTCCACAATTGCTGCTTCTAAGTGGTATTGGGCCCAAAGAAGACCTCAAAAAATTGAACATTTCTCTAGTTCATCACAACAAGTTTGTAGGAAAAGGCATGCAAGATAATCCTATGAACACTATTTTTATCCCTACAAAGAAGCATGTAGAACAGTCTTTGATACAAACAGTTGGAATAACAAAAAAAGGAGTGTACATTGAAGCCAGCAGTGGGTTTGGTCAGACCAATGATAGCATCCTGTGCCACCATGGTCTTCTCTCTGCTGAGGTTAGTGTTGCCTTGTCTCATGTACTTTGTTTTTTTTTTTTTTTTTATAACTGACAAAGTTAAACCTAAAGATTGACCGTCAAACAAAAACAGACCGTATTACGGACCATCATATAAATAGATCAAAGTGTTAATATGTTCAAAAATAGACTAAAATTATGAACTATGTAAGCAAAATTTGTTTAGTAATGCACTTAGGATAGTAAAATCTTCATTCTTTCTGCACTACGTTATGCATGAAATTTCAACTTTCGTACACTTACTACATTTTGGACAAGTTTTGTTTGATGGCCCAAAATTTTGTCTCATTTTTATGTTATAACCTTTACGAGGAATGATAAATGTCTAATCGGTAGATGTTTATAAACATCTATCAATTTTTTTTTAATAACAGTATGATATGTGAAAATCTCCAAGCCTCCCTTATATCCACTTGTGTGCTGCCATATATAGCTGTTAGATGTTTATAAATCTCTAGAGATTTATCATGGCTATAACCTTTACTATCCCTTTTCAAAATTTAATTTGGGCATGTGCTGATGTGCATGCAGATTGGTCAGCTCTCTACAATACCTCCAAAGCAAAGAACACAAGAAGCAATCCAAAGATACAAAGACAGTAAGCAAGACTTACCCTTTGAGGCATTCAAAGGTGGGTTCATCCTAGAGAAGATAGCCTTACCTATGTCCAAGGGCGACCTTAAGCTCATCAACACGAACATCGACGACAACCCCAATGTGACCTTCAACTACTTCAGCCACCCCCAAGACTTACGGCGTTGCGTCGAAGGCATTCGAATCATGGAAAGTCTTGTTAAATCTGTAAACTTCACTAACACCATAGGAATAAAACTTGATGAAGAAACCACAGAAAAGTTGCTTAATATGAGTGTTAAGGCTAACATCAACCTCATCCCTAAGCACACTAATGACACCAAGTCTTTGGAGCAGTTTTGTAAGGATACTGTTATTACCATTTGGCACTACCATGGAGGTTGTCAAGTTGGCAAGGTGGTGGCGCACGACTATCGAGTTTTTGGGGTTGATAGGCTCCGAGTTGTCGATGGCTCCACCTTTAGGACATCCCCCGGAACTAATCCTCAAGCAACTGTCATGATGATGGGAAGGTAAACGTTACTCCGTTGGTTTATTTTTGCTCTGTGTTACCTAATTCGCCAATTCGTCCAAATGAGCCAAAAATGAACCAAAACCGATCATAATTCGCTTTTCTGAATTCGCAATTCGCGATGGAATTAAGGAATTAGGTTTTCAATCATACTGCTCTAACGTTATAAATTTCACGCTTGTCATTGCATGATTTTACCGGCCATAAAATTTTTAATGATCTATTAGTAAATTTTATAGAAGTAGTAATATATTTAGGTGAAACCGTTGATTTTTTTTTTTGCGTTCAAGGTTTTCAATCATGATTAGTATATGAATAGGGTAAAGTTGAATTGTTCAGAGTATACAATCAGAAGAAGTACTAATCAAGATTTATCCTCACTTCTTTAACTAGAGGGAGTAATACATAAAAGGTACTACCTTCTTTTCTTTTTAATTGTTACACTTTGACATTTTACACTATTTACAAATTGCACTTTGACCCTCGTTTGTGATTTATACGTGAATAAAAACATAGTCATGTGGGATCTTGTTAGATTCGTATTAGTATGTATTTTATTAATATGTAGTTTTTATATTTTTTACAAATACAAAATTAGAGATATAAAGGCTCAAAGTAGTGCATCGGCATGCGTGAAAAGTGTAAGTGTAACAATTAAAAAGAAACGGAGGTAGTATATTATATTAATAAATAATGTTAAAAAAATCTAAAACTTTTGAATTTATTTGTGGTTTTGTGTAGGTACATGGGAGTGAAGATCCTGAGGGAAAGACTTGGAAGATGAGCTAATAATTTATAGGAGTTGAGGAAGTTGATTGGTTTAAGTAGATTGAGATGCATCATATGCATGTGTGATTTTGTTACTAGTATATTATAATTCTTGGCAAACACTTAAAACATGTATAAATATAGGTTTGCCGATTAATTAGGTAATTACGCCTATTATTTATTAATTGTGGTGTGTTTATATAATGGTTAGGATATTAAACAACTAATAGCTATTATTTATAGTACTCCATTATTATATTTTATATAGCTCTTTGTTTTCAAATGTTTATAATACCTCTTCTTGAAATTCCTCTATTTTTGTAAGTATATACCTATTTATATTGTTGTTCTGAGGTCTAAATCGAGATGTTTTAAGAGAAAAAGGTCAAAAGTAATTTAAGGGAGAAGTTTCAAAAAGCAACATAGGTGAGAAAGAATGTTTTTAATATAATAAGTTTGCCTAGTTTGTTTAAATAGTTTATTCATAGAATAATTAGAGACATAGCATATTATACGTTCGAAGCATGCATGCTATAGATATTTCATTTGCTAAATAGGAGAAGTATATTTAGAAAGAATGGTGAAGCTTTGAGCTCTATTTGACTAGTTTGACTAGTTCCATACTTTGGAGAGATGCCACTATTAATTAGATGTACACCAATCCAAAGAAATGCCACTTTGGACATACAGAGTGGGGCCTAAGCGCTCTATACAGTTTTCCATATACTTTCTCCATATCAAATAAATGCAACAGTTTCTAATAATGACTTTTTCAAATTAAATGCAACAATTTTCTTCTTTTCATTTTTGGTATGATTTTTATCCCTTAAATTACCAAAATATCCTTATTAGAAAACTAAAACGCATATTATACTATCCAAATCAAATTAATTACATACATAATCACAGTTAATCAATCTAAGTATAACCTCTCCCTCCCTTCAATACCACCTTCACTCCACCACCCACCACCATTTATCTCTCCTCTCCCATCTCCATCCTCCTGCCGTCTCTCTCCTCCATCTTCCATCACCATTGTTCTCTCCACCACCACCACCACCACTATCATCACAAATCTCGCCTGCATCCCCCACAAGTATCATCATCACCTTCGATCTTCTCCACCCATCACCACCATCATCACCTTCTATCTTCGATCTCCTCCACCACCAGCAGCCAAAATCCACCGAAAATATCCATCACCAGCCGAAATCCACCAAAAACCTCCTTTCTCGTCGTTCTCTCACCTCCATCTTCCTTCGTTCTCTCTCCTGTCGAAATCCACCACTAGATCTCTCACCTCCAGTCGAAATCCACCACCAGATCTCTTTCTCTCTCTTTGATTTGTTTCTCTCACCTTCAAGTTGTTGTGGAGGTGGAACGGGTTTTGTGGGTGGTGGTGGGGAGTTGTAGGAAGATGGTTTTTGGTTGATTTGGGTTTCGAATTTCGAGGCCAACAGGTAGGTGGTTTTTGGTTGATTTTGGATTTGAATTTCGGTGGTTTTTGGGTTTTGATGGTGGCATTTCGGTGGTGGTGGTGGCGTTTCGATGGTGGCGGCAGTGTGTGGTGGTGGTGGCGTTTCGGTGGTGGCGGCAGTATGTGGTGGTGATACTTGGTCGTGGTTAATTACTCTAAGCACTTGCCCTTACCTTTGTTAATCTCACACTAAGAAATTTTGCCTAGGAGTCCGGGTTGAGGGAATTGTTACATTTAATTTGATATGAAGTATTGATTTTGCGGTTTTACTTATAGTAAAACTATAGTGAAACGTCGGATAACGTTTTTAGGTAGTGGTCAACAAACAATAGCGTAACAAAGGTAGTTTTGTACAAAATTTTGTAAATAAGGTAGTTTTTCGCAAAAAAGTGTGTAAATAAAGTAATTATGGAAGAAACACATTCTCATCTGTTTTTTGAGTGTGAGTATAGCAAGCAGTTAATGGTACAAATCATGGAGTGGATAGGTGTTGATTATAGACAGAGAACCCTAATCCAATGGTTCATGTGGATAAGAAGATCATATAAAGGCTCAAAGATAAGGAAAGGAGTCTTGATTGCCTCCATACAAGCTGTTGCATACCATGTTTGGATGGTAAGAAACATAGCGTTCTGGCAAAACCAAGTAAATAGCATACAATATACTGTAAATATATAGTATTTAGCATATAGTGAAACATAGATTCTTGTATTGCCTCACAAAGAAAAGTAGTACAATTGATAGGAGGTGGATAACAAGTCTGTAATGAGTAAGTCTTAGCTTACAGTGTTGTTTGTCCTAGTTAGCTGATTCCTAGGATGTATGCGTTTTGGTTTGATGATTAATATACTAGCTCACTTACCAAAAAAAAAAAAAAATAATTATGGACAAAAAATTCCCAAGTAAAAGTCAACATAAAGTATTGTAGGAGTTAAGGCTTGGAAAAGCCTTGGCTCATTTTCTTGTTTGTCCCACATTGCTTGTGGGAGGGAGTTTTCTCATGTTTATATACTTCCTCCCTCCTTCCATCTATTGAGTTGTGACTAGAGATGCTTTTGTGGTTGGATGATATGTTGGGTTTGGGCTTGCTATCACACACGCGCGCGCCGCCCGCCCGGACCGGGCCAGGGCCATGGGCCTTGGGCTTTGGGCTTTGGGCTTTGGGCTTTGGGGAATAAACTTAACTTAACTAAAGTTTTGGACCCGGGAGCTACGCGTATGTGGCCGTTGGAATTCTGTAACGTTTTACCGTTACAGTATTCATGGCAATCCCTAATTATCCGCCCATTGATTTCTGTCTTGATTACTATCCGTTTTTGGCTTGATTCTTCCCTATAAAATCAGAGCCATTCTGTTCAGTCAGATATACACAAAACAACAAACACTCTTCTCTCTTCTCTTCTCTTCTCTCTTCCTGGGTTTTCGTGCTATTCTCTAAAGCTTAGTTTGCTAGTGGTGGCATTCTGAGCTACTGTGTTAACCTTGGGGAGCATTCCGGCCAAGATCGATAACCACCAGTGTCGGGCCGTAATCGCTTTCAAGTCAGTGATCTCCTATCACGGCACAGTATTTGAAAGCTTATTTTCTGCCTTTGCGAACCGATTATTCCATCAATTTGAAAGCGATTATTAATATTTGCAATGGCAGAAAGTTCAACCAAATCAATGGCTCACCTGTCCAAACTTGAGTCCCTTGATGGAAATAACTACAAACGCTGGGCTCAAAAACTTCTTATGTTTTTCGAGCAACTGGATATTGACTATGTCTTGTTCAGTGACTGTCCCCTGCCATTATACGGCTACTGCTGATTCAAATTCTCCTTCTGCTGCTGTCATTAAACAGAATGAGGATAAAATTCTGAAATATGAAAAAGATAAAAAACAGTTCGTTTCCATCTCCTTAATCTGATGACTAATAATTTGTTTGATTTGTTCATGGTTCATAAGTCATCCAAACTGATTTGGGAGGCCCTTGAGAAAAATATGGGGCTGATGATGCTGGGAAACAGAAATACGTTGTAGGAAAGTGGCTGGCTTTCCAAATGGTTGATGACAAACCTGTCATGGACCAAGTTCATGTCTATGAGAATCTGTGTGCTGATGTTTTTAAATAGGACATTGAAAAATTTGTGAGGTTTTCAGGCCAATGTTCTGCTGGAAAAGTTTCCTCCTTCCTGGAGGGAGTTCCGTAACAATCTAAACATAGGAAAGAGTTCCTGTCTCTTCAGGATCTAATCAGTCACATGAGGATCGAAGAGGCCAACCGAATCAAGGATAATCAGGACTCGGTTCTTGTCAATGTTACCAAAGCCAATCTGGTGGAATCTGCTGCTGCGCCAGGTTCTGACAAGTTCAAGGGTAAGGGTAAGAAGGTGTTCAACAAGGGTAAGAAGCAAGGAAAAGTGAACAAACCAAGTGGTAAGATTCAAAAGAAGACTTTTGTATGCTATGTGTGTGGAAAGCCTGATCATAAGGCTTACCAATGCCTCAACGCCAAGGTTCTGTCCAAAAAGAAACTCCTCAAGCTAACCTTGCGTTTCGGATGAAGTTATTGCTGCTGTGGTTGTTGAAGCAAATCTGGTCGAAAATCGTTCTGACTGGATTTGGACACCGGGGCTTCAAGGCATTTCTGTTCGAACAAGGAGCTGCTCCATGACTTCCAGGATGCAACAGAGGTGAGTGCGTCTACATGGGGAACGCAGCAACTGCTGGAGTGCTTGGACATGGAAAGGTCACTCTAAAACTTACCTCTGGAAAAACCCTCTCCCTTTCAAATGTCTTGTATGTTCCTACTATGCGTCGTAACCTAGTGTCTGGTGCCTTGTTAAACAAAGCTGGTTTGAAAATTGTTTTTGAGGCTGACAAGGTTGTAATGACTCGTGGTGGGGAATTTGTGGGGAAAGGGTATCTGAGTGGGGGTTTGTTTATTTTAAATGTTGCTTCTTCTGTATCTGCTATTAATAAAACTGTTTGTGGTTCTGCTTATATTGCTGAGTCTTTAAATTTATGGCACGGTAGATTAGGACATGTGAATGTTGCTTCTATTAAGAGACTAAGGACCTTAGAATTGATTCCTAATCTGTCCTCAACCGATTTCTAAGTGTCCTATTTGTGTTGAAGCAAAATTTACCAAGAAACCTTGCAAAACTGTGACTCAAAGGACCACCCAACTTCTAGAATTGGTTCATACAGACTTAGCTGACTTTCAGAACACTAGAAGTAGAGGAGGAAAATTCTGGTATATTTCCTTTGTTGATGATTACTCGAGGTTCACTAAGTTATACCTTCTTAAGACCAAAAGTGAGGCAGGGGAAGCTTTTTTGAAGTATAAGGCCGAGGTAGAAAACCAACTTGATAGGAAAATCAAGAGGGTTAGGTCTGATAGGGGTAGAGAATATGAGAACTTCTCTTGGAATGACCATTGTGAGAAATTGGGAATCATTCATGAACTTAGTGCTCCTTATGTACCCCAACAAAATGGTATAGCTGAAAGGAAAAATAGGTCCTTGAAAAATATGATGAATGCTATGCTTGTAAGTTCTGGGTTGCCTGATGAAATGTGGGGGGAAGCTGTTCTTTCAGCTTGTCATGTTCTTAACCGAGTTCCTCACAAAAGATTAGATAAGACCCCTTATGAGCTATGGAAGGGTTATCCTCCAAACTTGAGTTTTCAGAGTGTGGGGGTGTCTAGCCAAAGTTGGGCTTCCTGACTATAAAAAGTCAAACATAGGACCTAAGACTTTTGATGCTGTATTCATTGGTTATGCTCATGCTGCATATAGATTCATGTCTTTGAGTGATAGGTCTATCTGTGAGTACAGAGATGCTGATTTTTTGAACATGTTTTCCTTTGAAAAAAGGTGATGTTGCATCTGTGCCTTCTTGTTCTTCTCCTGCTGTTGATTTATCTACTTGTTCTACGCATGATGTTTCTACCTACTTGTGATACTCCTGCTGATTTGACTTTGAGTAGTAGTTCAGTTGACATGCATGCTAGTAGTTCCTCTGTCGTAGATGAGCCTAGGAGAAGTAAGAGACCTAGAGTAGCAAAAGACTTTGGTTCTGATTTTGTTACTGCTTTTCTATCTGAAAGTTCTTGTGTTGACTTGTTGAGTGATGAACTAGTTTATGCTTTCATGATAGAAGAGGACCCAAAGACCTTTGATGAGGCAATGAGATCTGTGGATGCCAGTTTTTGGAAAGAGGCCATTAAGAGCGAGTTAGATTCCATAGTGTCTAACTCTACTTGGGAGTTGACTGACTTACCTAAGGGATCAAAGACCATAGATAGTAAATGGATCTTTAAAAAAATTGAGACCTGATGGAACTATCGAGAGGTTTAAAGCTAGGCTTGTCATCAGGGGCTTCACTCAGAGGAAAGGACTAGATTACTTTGACACTTATTCTCCTGTGACTAAGATAGCCACTATTAGGACCCTGCTTGCTCTTGCTGCTATTCATGACTTAGTTATACATCAGATGGATGTTAAGACTGCTTTCCTGAATGGTGACTTAGAGGAGGAGATTTACATGTCTCAACCTGAGGGTTTCGTGGTGTTAGGTCAAGAAGATAAAGTGTGCAAATTGAGGAAGTCCTTATATGGTCTCAAACAAGCACCAAAACAATGGTATGAAAAATTTGATAGTACTGTGGTGTCAAATGGTTTCATTGTAAACAATTCTGATTCTTGTGTTTATTCAAAATTGATAGGATCAGATTGTGTGATTATATGTCTTTATGTGGATGACATGCTGATTTTTGGTAACAACTTAAAGGTGGTTAATGATACTAAACTTTTCTTGTCTTCAAAATTTGAGATGAAAGATTTGGGGGAAGCTGATGTGATTTTAGGAGTCAGACTTAAGAGAGTCTCCGGTCGCATTTCCCTTAGCCAGTCTCATTATGTGGAAAAGGTGCTTAAAAAGTTTAATTCCTTTGATGTTGTTCCAGTGAGTTCTCCCTATGATTCTAGTATTCATTTGACCAAGAACTTAGGTGAAAGTGTCTCTCAAAGTGAATATGCGAAAATCATAGGTAGTTTGATGTACCTCATGAACTGTACTCGACCTGACATAGCTTATGCAGTGAGTAGACTTAGTAGATATACACATAACCCTAGTAATGAACACTGGAGTGCCTTCATCGTCTTCTCAGATACCTAAAAGGAACTGTTGATTTTGTTTGCACTATTCTAAATTTCCTGCTGTTCTTGAAGGATTTTGTGATGCAAACTGGGTATCTGGTAATGATGAGATTAGTTCAACTAGTGGCTATGTGTTTACCCTTGGTGGTGGTGCTATATCGTGGAAGTCTTCGAAACAGACTTGTATAGCACGTTCCACCATGGAGTCTGAGTTCATTGCCCTCGAGTTGGCAGGGCAAGAAGCTGAATGGTTGAGAAACTTGTTGTCTGATGTTCCTTTATGGGGTGGACAGGGTTCACCTGTCTCTCTTCATTGTGATTCTCAAGCAGCCATTGGTGTTGCTAAGAACAGTGTCTACAATGGTAAGAAGAGACACATACGGATCAGACATGGAGTCGTCAAACAACTCCTGAAAAATGGGGTGATTTCTTTGGACTATGTGAGGTCCGAAAGAAATCTTGCAGACCCCTTTACTAAGGGGTTATCTAGGAGAGTTGTCCTAGAGTCGTCGAGGGGGATGGGGCTAAAGCCCATTAGTTGAGATCTTATGGTGGATACCCGTTTGTGGTCAAACGAAGCCATGAAATCTTAACTTGCACTACATTTCCCATCCCTATGACACATGGTAGTGCTTTTATCCATAGCCTATTGGTGGTGCTTCTGAGACGCACTTGATGGATATACATTGAGAGGTTGAGCATTTTGCTCTTAATAGTTCCATATCCCTCGGGGTGGTGTTATTGAGAAACACTTGATGGACTACCTACGTAAGTGTGGAGGTTAAGCCGCCTTCTATGAAAGACTGGGCTGTCTTTCTAGAGCACTTATTAGACCCAAGGAATGCGCATGGCTATAAAGCGCTTGTGATGTATCGCGGAGATTGCACGATCTTAAGGTAGGTATGTGTTGTGGGGGTCTCAACGGAACTCTGGTGAGTTCAAGAGTAATTCACTCACTAGATAGTAAGTTGTTGCCTCATTTCACTATGCATCAATTCAAATCGAAAGATATTGGTGCTTAAGTACTTTCCTTTCCTTACCCAGGAATTTCTTTTGCTTTTCTGAGCCTTTGTGGGGGATTGTTGGAGTTAAGGCTTGGAAAAGCCTTGGCTCATTTTCTTGTTTGTCCCACATTGCTTGTGGGAGGGAATTTCTCATGTTTATATACTTCCTCCCTCCTTCCATCTATTGAGTTGTGACTAGAGATGCTTTTGTGGTTGGATGATATGTTGGTTTGGGCTTGCTATCACACACGCGCGCGCCGCCCGCCCGGACCGGGCCAGGCCAGGGCCATGGGCTTGGGCTTGGGGTTTGGGCTTTGGGGAATAAACTTAACTTAACTAAAGTTTTGGACCCGGGAGCTACGCGTTGTGGCGTTGGAATTCTGTAACGTTTTACCGTTACAGTATTCATGGCAATCCCTAATTATCCGCCCATTGATTTCTGTCTTGATTCTATCCGTTTTTGGCTTGATTCTTCCCTATAAAATCAGAGCCATTCTGTTCAGTCAGAATACACAAAAACAACAAACATCTCTTCTCTTCTCTCTTCCTGGGTTTTCGTGCTATTCTCTAAAGCTTAGTTTGCTAGTGGTGGCATTCTGAGCTACTGTGTTAACCTTGGGGAGCATTCCGGCCAAGATCGATAACCACCAGTGTCGGGCCGTAATCGCTTTCAAGTCAGTGATCTCCTATCACGGCACAGTATTTGAAAGCTTATTTTCTGCCTTTGCGAACCGATTATTCCATCAAGTATCATATCTGAGAAAACTTAGTACATGCTACTCCCTCCGTCCCATAATATAGTGCTTGTTTCTTTTTTCACGGTCTCCAAAACATAACTTTGACCTTTAATATCTTCAATTCCTTATTAATAAAAAATATAAAAAGTTGATATTATGAAAATACACATTGAGACGAATCTAACAAGATCCTACATGAGTATGTTTTTTTATATATACAAATGGGAATATTCGGTCAAAGATTTTAAAATTTGACCACCAAAAATGAAATAGGCACTATATTATGGGACGGAGGGAGTAATATAACAAGAAACATAACTAAATATGGCTTTGACTTGACAATAGTGCAAAGTATTCCAACCCAGAAAGGTTGAAAAAAAGTGTAGAGAATTGTGCTCGACTCTCACTCCAAGTAAGTGGGGTTAGTTGATCCATAGGACCGAAATTGGATTGGTTGGTGACTCCAAACTCTCCCTCTTTTTTCTCCCAGCAGTCACAATGTTAGTTGATCTCTCCATTAGAACTATGCCCCTTGCTCTTAATTAATTACCATATTTCTTAAACCATTTTCTTTTAGTTGCTTTGTCATTTCCAAATTGGTTGATCCCTTTAAATTCTTACCGTCCTACTTAGTTGATTGGATGATGTTTTGATGATATCACATAACTATGCCTTTTATATATTTTGGTTCCTTGTTTTTTGTTTGTTACGAAGGCAGTACAAAATACAAAAAAGAGAAGAGAGAATTCAAACATGTAACTTACCGTTCACATCATCTCAATTATCGTAACCATTAGGTCAAGACATCGTTGGTATTTATCTTCCTTGTAGTATCAAAAGTTGCTTGAATATTGAAAATTTTGTTAGATTTATTATTTAACCTAAGCTTTTTATTTACGAAACTCGCTTTATATTTAAAGAACATATTAAGAAGCGAAAAGGGCTACATAGGAATAAAAATTTTACATTTGAAATAATCTGTGGATTACATGTTATATAAGGTAAATAAGAATCATTTGACTCCATATAAATCATGCATGGACATCATATGGAGTACTCTCTAACTCAAAATGAACTTTATGATTGACTTTGAGAGTGTTTTAGTAGTTGTTGCAACGAACATGCAAGTTAATATACCCTTTGCATTGTCTTACAAGTTAATAATTTTTCTACTTAAGTCATTTTTTAATTTTGTTCATTATTATTTTTAATTATATACTAGAAAAAATTGCATTTTTATAGATTTATTGGTTAAAAAATTTGCCAAAATTAGTAATTGAGGTGGATGGAGTAAGATATATAACTGAAAGGAAATAAAGTAAGAAGAAAAAGAACATATAAAAGAAAGTGTTGTAATTTAAATTAGGTGATTTAAACTTTTAGCAACTACCCATTTAATGTGACTTAAATGTGTTACCAAATAGAGCCTAAATTACCAAAGATGTCTTGACCTAGTGGTTAAGATTGAGGTGCTGTGAACGATAGGTCACAGGTTCGAGTCCCCCTCCCTCTCTTTGTACTTTGTACTGCCTTCGTGGCTCATTTAGATAAAAAAAAATAGAGCCTAAATTATATTTTAACGCGAACACCCTCTTCACTCTTATCAATATTCAATTTGGTCATAGGATGGTTTTCGATGGTCTCTCGCAATATCACAATGCAATTTCAAAACTAGTTCAAAGCAACAATTTTGGATTTTAGATTATCTAATCAATATAAAAATTTCTCACCTATTAGGAAATACTCCTAGTTCATATAGGTAAAGAATAAGTGTAATAATGTCTTTCTTCTACTATCCATCTCACCTTGGTTGGACACAAATATATTTATTCTCATATACAAGCACAAATTTTATTGTATGAAGGGATCAAGGATGGCCTTTCCCCTCCCCCCCCCCCCCCCCCCCTGTTTTTTAAATTTCGATATTCTAATTATATATTAAAAATTATATTATTTTAAAGGGGTGCATAAAGATTATTACTTATATCTAGCCCTTTATAAAAATTGTTTGGCTTTGCCTCTATCATACTTTGGCCAATTTTTTTAGGGATGATGAATAACTTCTAAGCTTCCCTCGCATAAGCCCAACCCAAAGACCTACTTCCTCCGTGTTTTTATTCTTGCTACATAGAGAAAGTGGGGTTTTTTTTAAGAAAGGTAGAGAGAGAAAGTAGGGGACCACCACTTTTTGAATAAAAAACTATTTGTTAAGGAAAAAATATGAGTATTTTAAAAGAGAAGGTGGGGGACCACTAACTTTTTAATAGTATTTTAAGATTTTTATGGTGAAAAGATATCCATTTATGGTATGTAGCATCTATTATGACATTTCCATTTAAGGGAAATGTAGCATCTATAAAAAAACGGAGGAAGTATGTCCTTAGAGGAAAGAGGGGGGAATGGAAAGGAAAATCATCCTCCAAATTCCAAAATACCTCTCATTTGGTGGGATTCGAACCCCTGATTTTGAGGTCATGAATTGGAATTCTCATAAAGTGAGTTAAATCAAGCTTAGTCTATTGTACACCGATCATGCATAACAGAAGATACACATATATGTGAATATGTCCGTGATTATACATAATACATGTACCATACGTCCATACATGGCTCAAGTACGTAAGACGCATGCATTATTGCATGCGCAACCCATATGGGCGATATGGCCATATATGTTTACATATTACATACCCAAAACCTAGCCTAGACTGCTAGACATATAATACACCCATGGAGGAGAATAATATATGAATTAACATCTACAAGAATTTATCTAAACTGAATCAACCTCCAGAAATAATTGTCACTTCGTTCTTGAATCACGCGCCAATGAAGTTTACTTCTCTCGACCATCCACGTTAAACATTAATTAATTTTTACACTTTTCTAACCCTCTTTCCACTTTTATACTCCTCCGTCTTAAAATATAGTTTCCATTTCCATTTTGGATGTCCCAAAATATAATTTTCATTTCTATATTTAGTTTCACATTTTTTTGTAGTTTGTCTAGAAAAATCGGCCCTATCCCATCATTTATTTATTTCTTGAATTTTATTTTTTCCTTATTTGTTTATTCAACCAAAATATTACAATTAATGCTCGATCTTTCACCAATTATTCTCCATTTCTATCCTAAAATCATCTTTTCCCATACAATATTTATTTAAATAAAAAAAATTTACTATTCTCTTAGATTCCACTTGCATAAATTACTGTGAACAAAGGAAAATGAAAACTATATTTTAGGACTGAGAGAGTATAAAGGTATTAACAGCTTTTGGGGTTGGCGAGGGAACATAAGGGAAACTTGTTGTATAAGTTCTGTGGTAGGTATTAATCGTTAATTAGTTTAGACTATGGTTCTAACATAGACTTAAATTAAATTCTCTTTATACTAAAAGATAGTAACTTGAATGTGTGTATAAATTGTGAAGCTAGCGGACAAATGAGAAAGAGCCACATCTCCTTTGTTAAAAATATCAAAATCATTATTTAGGGATCTCTTAAGCTTTTTTTGCGTTTTAAGTTATGGCCTTTTCGCTTCCTCTTCCTCTTGCTACTGCTATCTTCAACTCCTTTCTCTTATGTCTTCTCCTGCTGTTCAACTTATCTTGTGCAACTTTTTATCAAGGTCTACTCTTCTCTCTCTAAGCTTAAGAAAAATACAAGTTTTGATCAATTGGTTTACAACTATCTTCTAAAGTTTTTTTCCAATGCATGGGCTGATATATGAAGAATAAAAGTTCTTACATGAGTATTATTGAATGAAACATGTGTCATGACACTATATCATATCACATGTGTTATTTGGGCTCCGTCTGGTAGGGCATAAAACGTTTTCTTTAAAAACTTTTTTCCTTTATTTTCAATTTTACATTATTTGGTTGGCAAAATAGTGTAAAATCATTTTTCCTTGGAGTAAAATTACACTCCCAATGATGGAAAACCACTTTCCCTTCAAAATGAAGGGAAAACTGTTTTCCTTATCTATCTTACACACTCCTCTCACTATCTCTTTAATTTCCCTTTCATATTTCTTTTATTTTCATTATTTTTTTTACATGGAACCAAACAACGGATGACTAATTTTGGAATTGTATTTTCCATTGTAAATTATTTTCCATAAAAATCATTTTACACAGAAAATGTTCTACACCCTACCAAACGGAGCCTTATTGAAAAGAAAAAGAGCATCTCAATGCAATCTACAAAACCTTTTGTATCCTGAATACACCATTAAACAAAGTAAAATGACAGTATGTATACATGTAATGCTTGATTTTTAGGAAAGGTAAGCTATATATATATATATGTTGTGTAGCTCATCTTCACTTGTACATGTACATAATTTATGTTTTGATTATCAGATTAGCTTGTGTGTTAAAGGTGTGATTATGAATACAAGATGATAAATTTATGGAAATTAATGACATGCAGAAAACCCTAAGTACATGTACCCATTCATCAAAGAGGCAAGTACATTCGGATCATCATCAACAGCATCATCACTAGGAGGCTCATTCGCATCATATGGTGGAAAATCAGCTTATGATTACATCATAATAGGAGGTGGAACAGCAGGTTGCCCCTTAGCAGCCACTCTTTCACAAGAGTATAGTGTACTACTATTAGAAAGAGGAGGGGTGCCCTTTGATAATTTTAATGTGACTTTCATGGAGAATTTTCACATATCTTTGGCTGATACCTCAACAACCTCTGCTGCTCAACAGTTTACTTCTACGGATCGTGTTATGAATGCAAGGGCTAGAGTTTTAGGTGGTGGCACTTGCATTAATGCTGGCTACTACTCTAGGGCTAGCCACAGGTATGTTTAGTTTACGTACGATCGAGTTAGTATTTTTTTTTAAGGTAAGGAGAATTCCCTTGCAAGAAGGGGGAAATTAGGGATCCTATCACAGGGGTGGAAGGAGGACCTTACAACCACTCGGCCAACCTTGATCCTTATAATGCAGGCGAATTCATAAAAATTGGTAGTCCTGCATCACAATATACGTGAAGCATTTAGAATCAAATTTGTGGATGTCAATTGTCAGCTGATTTATTGTTTATGAGAAATATATTCGAGATTTAGGATTAACTAGTCTATACACTAAGAAAAACGTATCGAAATTCAATTAATTGGGAGGCTATGTTTTCTGCAACTAATAAAAAAAATATTCTAAGTTTAAACTGTAAATAATATGAAAAACTGTATAGGATAGAAACACTAGTTTATCAACACAAATACGTTTTTTTCATTAAATTAAAAGTAGTTGCAATCAGAGAAAATAAGTTTAAAGAGTAAAATTAATTCTTTGATCAACAAAAATCTGATTTAGATAGGGAGTAACAATCAGTTTGCCTAGTAAAAACTAGTTGAAGAGAATAATAGTGTTTAATGATGCAATAATGACCCATGAATAAACAGTATTCAACAGTATTTAACAGATTGGAAAAGAATAACTTACAATTTAAGTTTCACTAATCACTACTACTCCCACTTAAACCACCTGGAAGAAGATTTTGTTCTTGTCCCTTTACAAGGTAGTTAATCAATCCTTTCACTTGATTAAAAAAAATATTAGTAAACATATTTCTTGAAACAAGTATGAAGTACTATCAAGGGATACTTGGTACTACCTTTGCGTAAAATATGTAGCTTTGTGGATTCCTCCGTTCTTTTTCTATTGCAACTATTGAGTTTTCACGCTTGTCAATACACACCTTTATCTATTAATATCTTTAATTACTTTATAGTATAAATTATACAAATTTGATATTTTACTTGCAAGTATACATTAAGACGAATCTATCAAGACCCTACATGACTAAATATTTACTTACTTAACAATCACAATAGATAGTTAAAGGATGGTCCGTAAATAGTGTAAAAATTTCATTATTGCAATAAAAAAAAGAACAGAAGAAGTACTAATTAAGGAATTAAATCAACGTCTGATCAGTTGACAGAATTATGTGTGTACAATATGTAGCTTTGTGAAGAAGGTAGGTTGGAATCCAGAACTGGTAAATGAAGCTTACCTTTGGGTGGAGAACCAAATTGTGCATGCACCAAAGCTTGCACCATGGCAAGCAGCAGTGAGGGATGCTCTTTTGGATGTTGGAGTGTCACCATTCAATGGATTCACCTTTGATCACAAGTATGGAACCAAGATTAGTGGCTCCACTTTCGACGAATATGGTCGCCGCCACACTGCGGCTGAGCTCTTGGCTTCCGCCAACCCCGATAACCTCGACATCTTCGTCCTTGCCACTGTTCAGAAGATCGCATTTGATACTCAAGGTTTGTAGTACTCACCCTGCAGACATGCTAAGCAATCCTAGTAGCTATCTATGATGCACGGACACTCTCTTTGGGTCAACGTGTCGCGTTTCCGACACTTTAAGACACTGTTAGACATTCTGAATTTTCTTTTGAAGATAAATAGTGAATTAAAACGAGATCAACATAGTTTTTTGTTACTAGAAGAAATGTTTTCCCTCTCAACCTTACTTTTTCCTTTCAATATCTCTAAATCTCTCAAAATATATCCTAATCTACTATCAAAACTATAAAATATCGTGTTCTGCAACACTTCCCCGCATTTTTTCACTTTTAGAATTTGCGTTTCCCCGTGTCTACTGTATGTTCAATTGGTTATTGGCCATACTTGGGAAAGTTATTAATTTTGTTGGGAAAATATACAGGAGAAAGACCAAAAGCAGTAGGAGTAATCTTCAAGGATGAATATGGAAAACAACATAAAGCATTTCTATCAGAAAGGATAGAAAGTGAGGTAATCTTGTCAAGTGGATCAATTGGGAGCCCTCAGTTGCTTCTCCTAAGTGGTATAGGACCAAAGGAAGATCTTAAAAACAAGAACATTCCTGTAGTCCTAGACAACCAGTTTGTAGGAAGAGATGTGCAAGATAATCCTCTCAACACCATATATGTGCCTTTCAAAAGGCATCTAACTCAGTCTTTGCTTCAAACTGTTGGGATAACCAAGCTCGGCGTCTACATCGAAGCTAGCAATGGGTTTGGTCAGTCCAGCAATAGCATCAAGCGACACCATGGTCTCGTCTCAGCTGAGGTTGGTATTAGTTCAGGCTTGGAAAGATCACAATTTTGTAATTAAGACTTTTAACTCAGTCTTGCTGATTTCTCACATGGAAAACTTTTTCTGTTTCCAAAATCCCATTTGTTTTTGTAGGCTGAGCGTATCCATTTTCGTGCTACATAACTATCCAATGACTCCAATCCATTAACATTTCTAGTTCTTTTTGGACAGATTGGACAGCTATCTACAATTCCTCCGGAGGAAAGAACAGAAGAAGCGATCCAAGCATACCGAGAAATGAAGCAAGACTTACCGTTTGAGGCTTTCATGGGGGGGTTTATCCTAGGAAAGGTAGCAAAACCCAAGTCCACAGGACATCTGAAGCTGAACACCACTAATATTGACGATAATCCAGAAGTCACCTACAATTACTTCAGCCACCCACAGGATCTGAGGAAATGTGTTAAAAGTATACAGTTGATAGAGAAGATAGTCAAATCCAAACGCCTCCGTTACTTCATAAATTCTGATAATCTAACAATAGAAAAATTGCTAAATATGAGTGTTCAGGCTAATGTTAACCTCATTCCTAAGCACACTAATGACATTCAATCCCTAGAGCAGTTCTGCAAAGACACTGTGATCACTATGTGGCATTTTCATGGAGGGTGTCACATGGACAAGGTGGTGGGACGCGACTATCAAGTTTTTGGGGTGGATGGCCTTCGTGTTATCGACGGATCTACCTTTGATGAATCCCCAGGAACTAACCCTCAAGCTACTGTGATGATGATGGGAAGGTAATCATACATTCTTTTACTGTTCTAAGTACATTAAACTCATAATTTACTCCCTCTTAGCCCAGTGAACAGTTTTTGATTTGCGCGTTACATGCAATGTGCAGGTACATGGGGGTGAAGATCTTGATGGAAAGACATGGCGAAAGGAGCTAATGTATAGAAGCGAATTCTAAGATATTAGTCAATAAGTACTATTCATGTATACAATACTATCTCCAGTTTGATTACAGGATCTCCTTTTCTTTACTTTTTTCCTACATATATCAAAGAGAAATTCTTTAGTCCTCTTCTTTGTTCCTTTGCCACTTGATATTTGTGCTTTGTTTTGCTTTTACTGAAGAAACTATATACCCCTTTTGCTAAAGTCTCAAGATAACCTTCATTTGTTCTCCTTAGATCCTTTTCGGGTCCTACGAAGGTGCATCCTCGTCACCTTAAAGAAATAATTAAAATAGGTTTAGACTTCAAATGAGGTGAAGATAACGCACCGAAGTCTAATTTTCACTAGTCACTTCTCTATGTTCTCCTTGTTTTCTAAATTGTGGATATAGTAAGAGAGAAAACAAGACTTCAGGTGGTGGAGAAGAAGATTGAAACGATATATCAGATTATCTCTGACATGAACTACATTACGTACTCCATCGTTAATTCTATACATACCTAGAAAGGACTCATATTGCTACATGAAGTAGATTGAAAGTGAAACCAATTAAGTGCTGAAGGAGAAGCCAACATCCATATCGAGTAAAACCATCAAGGACTTATCTACCAACTTATCCCTCATCAAAGGATGTATCACCTTACGCAGATGATGTGATTTAGATGCTGAAATGGTGAAGAGCTTGATTTCTACGTCATCAAGGATTCGAAAAGCTGATGATCTGAGAGATATCAAGGACGTTTTTACAGTACCTCCATGTACAAGATAACCCTACAGTAGAAAGGTCCAAGCATTACCCCAATTCTCAACACCACAGAAATTCTATCTGAACTCAGTTCCATCTGACAACTTGACGAAACATGCATAAGGCGTATTTATATCAGCAATGTCCAAAATCCAAAGCAGGTTGCTAATATGCTGCATGGACAAAGATAACGAAATCCAAACTAATACCCAAACTTCATATTCTCACTTGTAAATTACAATGCTTTTCAGCTTATTTCTATTGATGGAAGCTGATGAAATGCTGATTCTTTGGGTTTACTTGACTCAATGGGATCCTTGCCAGAGATATTCCTTCATGCTACCTCTAGAAAAACGTCCAAATCTCTGCCAGAATGATTTTTTCCTTCCTGATCCTAAAGGCCCAGAGCTGCATTGCCTTTCTGAATATTGATATTCCGCTGAAATACTTGCCAAATCCACAGCTGACGATGGTAACTTAGCATCACAGCTTGATTCATACCCATGTGCAGAATAACGAGTCCCGAGGTACACTTGAAAGTCGGCTGAGACTTTACCACTCTTGTCATCTTCACCCATTGAAACCTGTGCTTGGTTGAAATTGTTTCCTGGTCCTTCCTCATTCGCATCATCAAGCTCACTGCATATGAGTTTCAAGGCCTGAACAACTTCTCCCATGAAGGGACGGCGAGATACTTCTGGTTGTACACACATAGATGCAATTGCTGCTACTTTGGTGAAACTATCAAATGGAGCACTTGGCTTCAGGATGGGGTCAATTACTATTTCCAATCCTTCCTGGCTGGTGAGAAGTGGGAGAGCCCATCCTACTAGGTTTTCTTGACCTGGTGGTTTTGAAAAGTCTACTGGTTTTCTTCCAGTCAACAACTCAAGTAAGACCACACCATAGCTGTAAACATCACTTTTGACGAGAAGATGCCCAGTCATTGCATATTCAGGAGCTAAGTAACTGTAGAACACAATATATTAGATATGGGGGAATCAATTGTTCAATATGAAACTATTTCTGTCACAATTGTTTTCATAAGTAACAAAACAGGGGAAGAAGCATAGCAGCATATAAGATAAGTCAAGAAGATTATACCCAAATGTTCCAATAACATGAGTTGAGATGGGTTGATTTCCCTCGTTCAAAGCATTTCTAGCTAATCCAAAGTCGGACACTTTTGGTGTGAAATCATGTTCTAACAAGATGTTACTGGACTTAAAATCTCGATGTATGACACAAGGGTTTGAATCTTCATGTAGGTAGGCCAAACCTCGAGCAGCCCCTAACGCTATTTTCATGCGGGTTGTCCAATTAAGAGAAGCAACAGCCCTGTCTCCTGAATTCAACATAAAAAGTATTGACAATATCAACAAACATATTAACTCAACAAACATATTAGCTCACACGAAAATTAATACAATAAAAAAGGGTGATATTTGGCTTTTACCATGTAAGTGGGATTCAACACTTCCATTTGGAACTAGTTCATAGATGAGGCAACGACTATGATCCTCTGTGCATATGCCTAGCAATTTGACGAGGTTCTTATGGTGCAGACGGCTAAGCATCTCAACTTCAGATAGGAACTCATGAATTCCATGGCGTTTTTCCCTCTTCAGGACTTTCACGGCCACTTGCTCTCCATCATCAAACATGCCCCTGTATACAACCCCAAATCCACCTTCTCCAAGAACTCTCGAAGTATCAAATCCATCAGTGGCCCTTTCAATGTCAGGAAGACTAAAAATTTTCGCGGACCCTGTAAAATTTAGCATCCCAGAACCAAAAGACAATGATCTAGAAAGCGATTTGCTCCCTACTGCCAAAAACCTAGCAGCTCCTGTTCCATAACAGCATATTGTAGTACTAGTATTTAGCAAGAATTATTTTCAGGATAAGACAAGAACCACAATAGTTATATGGAATATACTGTATGACCTAAGATATGTAAATTGACATCATCAACTTTTACTAGAATTATAATACAGGTGATGTCAGAATAACAAAGTATAGAGCCTAGAATGATCCTCAAGTTGTATGCGAAGCCAACAATATATCACTGTGACATCATGATGACTCAACTACTGATAGAACAAGCTAAATTGTCGAGATGAAGTAACTTTACATATATGATTATCAAACTTCAGCATGGATTATAAGTGCTCTTGTATTTTTGGTACCTGATGGCTTTGTAAAGGAAGAAGCAACAGTTGTTAGAGCTTCTTCAGGCTGAGGAGTAGGACTTCTATGTCTGACTATCAAGATACATGCAATACCAGCACATGTTAAGAAAGCTGTGATCACAGATATTATTACTACAGTATGCATGTTTCTGTCAGATGTATTCTTTTGACTTCTTGGTATATCAACCCCCAGTGGCTTTAATGAACTCCCACTATTTCCCTTATAGTTAGCAGGATAGGGATGGTCTTCTATGGCAGCAAGATTTGACGATAGGGAAGGTGGAGAAGGTGGAAGACCTGCAGAGCAGAGGGGCCAAAGAAAGTGAGAAATTTGAGAACAATACTTGTTACTTTGTTAGTTGATCAATGCAGTTTATATGATGCTATAAAAGATAGCTATATTCAGTCACTAAGAAAGAAGCTGCTTATATGTACTATTCGTTAGAAATAGCCAAAGATGATGTCTAACCTGGATAGTGAACATCGAGCACATTATAAGCACCAAAGGAGGAAGGATTTACATAAACTTTCTTGTGCCAAAATTTCTCATATAGTGAAAATGCATCAGCGTGTTTGAATTTTCCGTCTAGTGGAACTAAGTTTACAAGAACAATGGTTTTATCTAGCTGCTGGTTCGCAGCATTTGCTCCCATGATGCGAACCTGACTTTGGTTCAGTGAAAGGCTTGAAGCCATTTCTGCAGCCAGCCTAGAGACCAAAGGGAAAAATGTGTATAGAGCAATGTTGAGTTGCAATCTGACTTGCATTGGCCACACACAACCACAGGGAATTCCAGATGGAGTGTAAGTCAATGGTTCTGCACATGTTATTGTCGTACAATCTACAAAAACAGTGAAGATATCTTTGTAAAGATTCTACAAATTTTCAGAAAATCAAATACCAAGAGAACTTTGTAGTGTATTCATATATAAGAATAAGAACATGATAAAAGTAGGCGGGTACCTTGATTAGGAGGTGGAGATGGTAATACAAATGTTGAAGATGGAGGAGGTCTCATCTTTACCAATGAACTTGAAGGTGAAACAGAGGGTGGCTGTATAGGCACTAGTGAATACAATTAAGAAGAATAGGTCAAATTGTCAACACATTATCAGTGAGTGCAAAAATTAAAGGTGATATGTGCAATGTATAAATAAATCCATGATTTGGCAACCCTGAATATTGGTTATTAGCAGCAAAGTATGTCATATCTCAATCAAAGGTGCACATGTGCAATTTCATGATTACCAAATTAAGAGAATTGTAAATTCAACTTATACTTCTACTAACTTTGTATAGCTATTGACAATCGCACAATTGGGAAATTTTGGCTTGTGATTGAACGACAGGGAGACCATAAAGGAGATATCCATATGCAGGGTGCATAGCTGCCGTAAAATTAACACTATATTTTAAAACATAAGAAACCAAACCAGCAGCACCTACATATCCAAGTTCAAGCAATCACACAAGCAAACCCTATAATCCCTGAGATTCTGTCATCAATAATGGCAAAATGTGCATGTAGCAACTAAGCTAATTCACCATGAGTATTTACCTGTTTATGACAGTTAATTTTATACAATTCTTGATGAGTGTAATGACTCATTCCACTGATAATGATGATAGATGTCTTCGTTATTAAGAAGATGATTAGTATAGTTTTGAAGAATAACAACATTAGCAATATTTTTATAACAATGTTGGGAGAAACAAAAGCAATAGCAGTATGGTTCATACAAAGAAACATACATTGACGACCATGTGGCAGGGGAGAAAGAAGGTATGATGGTCCAGCAGCTGATTTGCCATATTGGTTCTTTGCATGAAAATGTTGATAATGATGACTATGATGATGATGATGATGACGATGATGATGATCATAATATGAATCTTCTTTAGAATATCCCAACGAGTTGATCCGTTCCCTTGGGATGTGTTGAAAAGGTGATTCAGCTGGTGCAAGTGAGGCAGGCCTTCTGGAGCCATGCATGGTAGGATCTTTGACAAGAAATAGTATGAAGGTTATTTGCACAAAGTTCATAGGCAATAAACTCACTCCGAAATCAGCACCTCCTGATGCCAGTAAAAGAGTATCGCATTGAATTATACCTTGGCTGAAAGAATGACTCATATGAGGAAAAGAAGTGAATGTACTTCTAGGAGGTGCTGCAACAGGATAACCATGTCTTTCATCGATGAAGCCAGGGGTAACTGCAGGAGATACAGCATAACCTACAGCATGGCCTCTTCCATCTATAGCCACATTTGATCATTGAACATTAGTTACCAAAAACATACACAACTAAAGTGCATTTATTAAAATAAGCTACAAGGAAGGTAGAAAGTAATGCCAAGGAATTCTATTAAGTACATTATACGATCCCATTAGGCTAAGGAACTCTATTAATTATTTAACTAGTCATATCCATAAAATAATGCAGCAGATACCAAAAAAAGATCTGCCATAAGAAACATGCACATAAATTTGATATAAGAATCCAAAGTTCTTAATGAAAACTAAAGTAAAGACACAATGTATACTACATTAATAGTAGTGGACCACATAAAAGAAATAATCTTACGTTAAAAGTTGAAATAAAAGAAAGAAGGTCCAATTGGAACAATAAGCCATTGTTTGTGGAGCTTCTTTTTTTCTTTTTCTTGGAGAAAGCTATATGTGGGACTACATAAGATTTTCTAAATTGAGACAATCCACAAAAACCCAATGATCTACCCTTACTTAGTCATTTACTCACCTAACAAGGAAATACTCACATTAAATTGTCTATTATATCTACTGGGTATATACCCAAAAATCAGGAAGAACTTGCAGAAACTCAGCTCAACATGACAATATACTCTCCTCCAAAAAAAAAAAAAGCATAAATTTTTTTTGGAAAAACAAAAGATAAAAAAAGTGAACCGACAGTTTATCAGCCAGATTCTTAATACTAAATACCTAATCATCTTGCAATAATTTAACTTAGAATGACACAGCTATAGATCATATATATCTCTTTGCAGGAACTACTAAAATGGATTTCAAAGAATGAAAAGAAAGATTGCACATTTTGTCCAATGAACACTGGATTTCCAACAACATAACAAAAGAACAACTAGAACATAGCACATTCATCCTAATTGACTATCAAAATCCAATAAAGAACACCAAGTTCACAATTCAAGCACATTACATAACAATGCAGACAAATATTTAAGTCAAACTTTGAACCAACACAATTAAAAAGCATAACTCATTACCTGCAGATCCATGAATTAGGAAAGCACACACAATAACCAAAAATCTGAGCACCAAGAAACTGAGTTCTGCCTCCATTTCCCACCTCATAAACTAGATTATAAAATTCAAATCTTTCATCTCATTGTTACACCCATAACAGAAAGAAGTAGAAATTCAAGACATAGAAGTGTAAATTGAACAATGAATCTAAAATACAACATGGGTCTCAATTATCTTTTTCCAAAGAAACTACTAAAATTTCCACACACAAAAAAAAACCCAGAAAAAATAAGAAAGAATTAAGTGAGGAAAAAGCAATGAGAATGCAGTTTAGTGGAAGGACAAAATTGGGTTTTAGGTGGAAAGCACTCCTTAAAAATGCTTGGTTAGGTCATTAAGCTTGAAAATTTTCTCAAAAACATACAGGATTTAACTGCTTCAGGAATTCAATGTATAGCAAAACTACAATATAGTAGTCAGTAGAAATCTTAGAAGTGGCCAAATTATCAAGAATAGACCATAAGTTTTGTACCCACCCACAAAGTTAAGTGACACTTAAAGAGTGATCATTGGAGAGAGAAAGACTAGAGAGGGGAAGGTGGGAAAAACATGAACATCAGTAAAAATAGAGGCGTCGGTGCTTGGTGGGGTTTCTTATAAATAGCTTTTGTAATGTTTTGAACTTTAAAGAAAATTTTTTTGGCACTTTTAAGTTTAGGGATTTGTTTAGATTATCCATATGGTAAAGGACGAAAGACTTGATCTGAGTTAGGCTATGTTCAGTTTACCTTATTTTTGCTTATTTCAGATCTAATCAGATCAGATCAGAAAAAATAAGTTCAGATTAGATCAGTTCAGATCATGTTTATATTTTAAAATCATTATATCTTTCATTACATATTAGTAAAAATTATAATAATTGAATATTAATAAAGTACTCATTGAGACGAATCAAACAAGACCCCACATGACTATATTTTTTTCTTATATATTGAGAAAAATCTAAAAGATAAGATCTTGTAATCAGAAAAAATAAGTTCAGATCAGATTAGAAAAAATAAGTTCAGATCAGATCAGATAAGTTCAGATCAGAAAATTTCAGGTGAACCAAACATAGCCTTACATTCTTTCTGTCTTAATTTGTATAATTATCTTAATATGTAAAGCAAATAGAGAGGGTGGTAGGAGTTGTAATTGCAGTTTTTTGATTAACTATATTTATTTTTCTTTTATTTTAGAAAAAAAAAAAAACTAAAGTTAGAGAAGTTATAATTGGTTTATAGTTGGGGTATAATGGTAAAACTAGGTAGACACCAAAGTTATCATATATAATAGAGATTTGTAATTGCGTATGATAATTTTGAATGATAATGGTAAATCTTTCTTGTTTTCGTTAGGATTTTTTGTCCAAACTACCTTTAACTTTCAAGTTTTTGCGAGAAATTACCTTATAAAAACATTGTTGTCCCAAACTATGTTACTTTTACAATTTTATTGTTGACAGCTACTTTATGCAAGTTTTCGGCGTTTACTTTTGTTTTTTCATCCAACCTTACTAAATAGCAGCTTAATAGATGTTTCTCAGCCAAATTTACACATGTTGGATAGTGCATCCAAGGTATCATGGTAATCTTGTACCCCTGCTGTTTGTTTTAAAGCTTTCAGGTCAGCCATGGGGTCATCAAAGAGATCCCCAAATCTAGTAGTGATGTTCAGTGCATACTCCCAGGTAGGCATCACATCTTCCCTACTATTCATGTAACTTTGATGCCACAACAAAGCTTTACCCTCCAAATCAAGAGCGGCTAATCTGACCTTATTTTCATCCATGATTTTATCTAGATCAAAAAATTGCTTACATCTATATAACCAAGGTTTCCGTTTATCTCCATTAAACCAAGGGAATGCAATTTTTGTTAATCTACATGAAAAATAATGGTGTGAGTGTTCCCCAATCTCACTTCTATTAGGGGGGGGGGTTCCATTAATGCTCAAGTGTGAGAAATCTGGACTACCCATATTGGTATTCTTAGCTTGATTATTATAGACTATTTTAGTTAATTGCAATGATAATCCTGACATTAAATCATTCAATTCAGCTATAGATTTAGCATTTTGTCAATGTTCAAACTATTATCATAACAAGCATCACCCACCTCCTTGTTTAGCTCCTCTATGGCATACTTCAAGCTAGCCTCCAATTTCTGAAGTTATGCTACCAACGCTTCATTTTCACCACCATCCATACCAGAATTTCGAGTTTGCACCATTTTCACAACCAAGGATACAGCTGCTCTAATACACAGGCATAAAACATGTAGAAATCAATCATACTAGCAATCACATATGAACTTATAAAGTTCCTATACATATGTTCATTAATATTACTTTAAATTAAGCAAAGTGATTTTCAACTATTTTACTATAACACATAGATACCTTGATCTGGTATAATATTAACTTATTTTACGTCGATTATAGGTTTTTAGTTTTCAGATGCATATAGCTTCAATGACTAGTATCGTTATAGACTTATAGTAAGCCCTTTACAGTTAAAGTAAGACATTAATATAATCAGCTTTTAAGAAATGTCTAACTCGTATTTTGAGGAAGTTCATAAGAATTTATATTGATATGAGACGTCCTTTTTAAACCAAATATGATATGATTTGCATACAACTAAAAGTTTGAATATCGACTTATATAAATTTGTTTTATTCCAAGTCATTGAATATATCAGTAATAAAATAGACTTTTATCGATGCCACTTTCATATACGTTTTTATGAAGTACAACTATTTTTTTCGAGGCAATTGCGGAAGTCCCGACAACACTTATTGGTTGCGTAAATTCTTAACTGGACCCGAAAAACATCTGGCCAAAACCCGATACGAAGCTCAATTTTTCCCAAACGAATACAAGAATGTGATTAACTTCTATCCGAACCAATGCGATTATCGACGAAGTTGTGTGATTTTCATCAACAAATGAAATAAACCGAAACGTAACTGAAAATAACCGCAACAATTTTTTAACAGTTATGGATTCAACCGTTGGTTGGTTTAACTGTTTGGATAAAACTGATTTAAATTGCAACTGAAATGAACTGAAAAGTTTGTTAACTGAACTGAACTGTTAATTATTTTAATTGGTACAAACTGAATTGATATGAACTGTTTGATTATAATCATAACTGAATTGTTGAATTGAGTTGACACCTTATTAATCAGTATGATGTTTTTTATATGCTATCTTAATATTTTTATTCATTTTTGTGATTTTTAATTGTTTTTTTTATATCTTGCTGAAAAATAAAAAATTAAGCTATTAAATTGTCAGAAAAATTATAAATATTATTTCTCACAAAAAATGATATATAAAAGATACTCCATCCGTCCCAAAATATAGTTCCCATTTCATTTTGCACAGTCTCCAAGACGTACTTTTGACCTACGATATCTTCTATTTCTTATTAGTAAAAAATATAAAAAGTTGATATTACGAATTTACACATTGAGACGAATCTAACAAGATCCCTCATGAATATGTTTTTTTTTTTCTATACAGTAGTAAGAATATTTGGTCAAAGTTTTTAAAATTTGACTCTCAAAATAGAAATGAGAACTATATTTTGGGACGGAGGAAGTATGTTTTACTCCCCCCATCTCATAATATAGTGCCTACTTCATTTTTGGTGGGTCAAACTTTAAAATCTTTGACCGAATATTCTCATTTGTATATAAAAAAAACATATTCATGTGGGATCTTAATGAGAAACAAGCACTATAATATGGGACGGAGGCATCTATACTAATATATTAAAAGACGTTCATAAGAATGTGTATGTGCCATGTGACACTCTCCTCTAAGGCTGTAATGTAAATGCTCTATTTTCATGCCAAACCCCTCAACTAAAAAAATAATGTTTTGTGATTACAAAGTATTGAACACATGACCTTTGAAAGGTAAAGTGAAAGCTTAACCATTGATCCAACATAACATCATTGTTTAATATTTTAAAATAAATTATGATAAGGTATGTAATTATATTACATTAAAATATTACACAAGTATTTAGATAACTAACACATTAATGGTAATGATAATAGACTATCATAGTCATAGACATAAACTCTTACTCCAATTTCTTGTATTCTTCAAATTATGACGTCAATTTTTCCTCACAAAACAAAAATTTACGAAAAGAAACAACCCGGGGCATCGTCCGGGACACTCACTAGTTAATATATTATAAGGGGATAAAAAAATGGAAAAATGAAAAAAAAAAAAAACTACACTAGAAATTAGAAAGAACATCATAAGATACATGATGTAAAACACAAATAAAAAATAAAATATCATGATTTACATCATATCTAATAAACTGATTTTGCTAATTGACATAAGCACTATATAGAAAAGATTATAACCATAACCCTCCAAATTCCAATCAGTGAAATTTGCTGCGATTACAAGGGAATTATCTCTCTCTATATACTACAGATTACAAATTAGAGATCATACATTTCATACTTCGAATCTCATTCCAGTTTTGTTTTCTATTTAAAAGTTGGACTTCGAATTATTTGTATTTGCAGCATCAATTCGAGTTACTTTTCGAGGAAAGAAATTGAAGGATTTTTTTTGGCGATTCCAAAAAATTGAAGGTTTGTTTATAACTTAATTTACTATATATTGCAAGTATAAAGATTTAAACTTTGTAGTTTAGCATTCAATACTTGAGTAAGAATCTATGTTATTTTATTGATTAGTATTTGAGGCTTGCTCAATTTTTTAAAAAATCCATAATTTGGGGTTCCGCCTTGGATGCTCCACTTGATTGGATAACAATGGAAGTTGAAGTAACAAGGATTTACTGTTCTCATTTTTGCAATGAATTGAATGGAAGATTTATTGGACTATTATGCTTTTTGTGTTATATGGATTGTTTTTAGATGGAGCTGTATATACTTGGGTTATAATGAAGGATGTATTAATGTTGTTGCTAGACATGCTCATGTTTTTGTTATATTCATCCATCTGAACTGATGGATGGTCTTGTTGAGAACTAGGATGGCCTAGAGAGTATATGCTTGTGAAGAGTTGGCAATTTTATGTTTTTTTGATACCTGATACTTTGTGGAGAAGCTGAAACATAACAACGGCTCGATGCTATTTGAGCCCATATCAGTGGCGTATCCGAGAACTAAACCCCCAAAATCTGGATTTCTTTTAGCAAATTAGGGAATAAATGTTTTAGAGGAGATCTTAAGTTAATTGGTGTGCTTTTTACATTCTATTGCTATACATAGCAAGAGCTATGTATCAGAATTGCCATTGTCCTAGCATTAGTATTTGGTAATATAAAGGCATTCTCTTCCTCTCTCATTCTCCTTATGTGAGCAGGCAAACGCCATGGATCCTCATCATCAATATGGTGGAGGAAGCTGGAGTATGATCCCCAACATTCCTACGCATTCCAACTTATCTACATCCTCCACTCAAGATCCTCTCTTTCTCTCTTCTCAACCCCAGCAACAGCAACAGTTTCATATACAACAACAATCGCAACAATTTGGCCTTCATAATCATCAACAACAGCAATTTCAGTCACCACAACACCAACAGTATATCCAACAATCACCCCAACAACAACAACAACAATTTGTTCAGCCTTCTCCCCAACAACAACAACAACAACATCTACAACAACCGTTTGTTCATCCCTCGCCACAGCAACAGCAGCAGCAACAACAGTTTGTTCATCCTTCTCCGCAACAACAACAACAACAGTTTGTTCATCCTTCACCGCAACAACAGTTTGTTCATGCATCACCCCAACAACACCAGCAATTTGTGCAACAATCACCTCAACAACAGCAGCAGCAGCAACCGCAGCAATTTCAGCCGCAAACCCAGAGGTTTCAGCAGCAATTTGTGCAGCAATCGCCTCAACAACAGCAACAGTTTCAGCAACCTTCTCAAGTTCAACAGCAGTCATCTCAACAACAACAACAGCAACCGCAACAATTAGTGCAGCTATCCCCACAACAATTAGTGCAGCAATCCCCACAACAATTAGTGCAGCAGTCCCCGCAACAGTCACAGCAACAGCAATTGCAATCACCAACACAGCAGCAGCAGCATCAGTCGCTTGCTTCTCACTTCCACCTCGTAAATGTAAAATCTTTCTATTTAAAGAGAAGCGTAACCCTCATGCGAGTTACATTAGATTTATGATTAAGTTAAATTGCTACTGCAGTTGGTGGAAAATCTAGCTGATGCAATTGAGAACGGGACCCGGGATCAGCATGCTGAGGCTTTGGTCACTCCCTCTCCATCTTTTTTCAGTTTGCATTTTGAGCTGCTTAATTTTCATTGCATCTTGGGGCATTAGCAACCTGTGATGCATCGTGTTATCTAGATTGGATTTGGCTAAATGGTGTATCTTTCTGTTTCTGTTTGTGTTTGTGTTTCTTCTGACTGTAGATTGGTGAGCTGAATAGCCGCTTTGAGAAGTGCCAACAGCTTTTGAACTCTATTGCAGGAAAAATAAATTCAAAAGCCATGGTAAAGCTATTGCTACTTCAATCAAGAAATGGTTTTGTTTCCTCTGTGTTCTGTTTTATTGTTGTCTTAAATTGATTAGCTTGATTGTTTGTAAGGTCCGATTGTTTCCTTTTAATTGAAAATTTGTCGGTTTTGGCTTGTTCTTTAATGACCTGCAGACTGTAGAAGGGCAAAAGCACAAGCTGGAAGAAAGCGAGCGATTGCTTAATGAAAGGAGGTATGATGCTCTTTCTTCTCCTGCATGTGAATTTAGGTTTTGTGCTGTATTTAACACGCATTCTGTGATCCCAGGGATTTGATTTCCAGTTATAAAAACTCTGTGGAAGAGTTGATTCAGTCAAAGCCTTGATACGTGCTCAAACTCCAAATCTGGTGAGCTCTATGTGTCTGCATGCTTTTCCTCGTATTTAAGTGATATTAAATCAGGTGAAGAACCGATCACGCATGAAATGTTGTTTGATTGCATTGCTGTTTTGCTTAGCAATTATTGTATTGAGACAGCATAGGTTCTTAATATGAATAAACAGAATGCCAGCAGGAAAAAAATCATGTCGCAATTACTTATTTTTAGGTATAAGGAAATGTCCAATCTGTTGATACCTGTTTTGGTCTTGAAGGAAATTAGGTGAAACAGAATGCTATGTTTGTCTTCAGACCAAGCTAACTTTATACAGTCTGAGTCTGGGAGAAGAATATAAAGTGGTTTGTTTTATTTTCTCCAAGAAAGCTTGATACTTCAGCGGATATGGTTCCTTCTCCATCAGATATTAGCACAATTTCCCTAACGATGGGGTTGTTTTAATGGAGAATACGTCAATACCACATCTACCAAATTTCTTATGCCTAAGTATCCAAAACTGATATCTAATCTATTTGTTCAATTAGGCAGGATTTAGCATGCAAGAACATCATGGAAACAAGAGTTCTACAAATCATTGTTGTAATTATTAACTTTCTTTGGTAGAGTATTGGTACAAACTTAATATTTCTACATTTTAAAAGTACTAAGTACTGAGTACTGACAGACATGGACTTAGGAGAAGTTTCAACATGCTATCATCACTCAACAGTTATGTATCTTATTGAACCAAGCTTATCAGGTTATGTACTGAAAACATTTGCGAGGGTAGTCTACTCAAAGATTGAACCTTGCCATCAGCCGTTGCAATGTTCTGATTCTTGGTCTTATTGATACTTGATCACTAAATACTAAATTATTCATGTCTGGGTGTGAGCAGTTCCCTCGTTGTAACTCACATCTCACACTGTATTTCAAAGATATTGATTCTAAATCATTTTTCCTTCAGTATCACCCTCCCCAACTCCATGTTTGCCTTCATATTAATTATTGGCTTATACTACCTCTTTTTTTTAAAATTGTTACACTTTCCTCTTTAAACCGCTTCTATTTAATTGTTACACTTTCACTTTATCCTTATATGGTAACATGTCAGATCAACTTTATATCCTTTTCTACCTCATATGTCCCACTACCCATTTTATTAATCCAACCAAAAGCTTCCCACCTACTCCATTTTCTCTCCCCTCCAATATTTTAATGGTTCTTTTACATTTTCGAAAAATAGATATGCTTTTGTTGTACTTCTCTCCTGCTTTTTTCAGAATTGCCTTGGTTCTCCCAGGAATTGAAGTGTAACAATTATTTGTAAATGGAGGGAGTATATAATTACCTTGATTAGTGGCATATTTTGGCTGTGTAATGTGCTTTTGTGTGAGAGCAGTGGCTGTGAACAATTTTATAGGATGGAGACTTTTGATTATAGCTAACAATCTATCCCATGGGCTAGAGCTTTACTGATTATATTTTAATTCAACGTAACATGTAATTAGATCTCGAAGCCAAAAGTTATAGGCTTTTCCTTCAAGCAACTGTAGGTTCATCGAGATATCAGGATCTCTAGTCAAATTTTGGGACCCAAGGAGACACGGGAAGGCCTTCTCAACTTTATGTCAACTGTCAAGATTTATCACAGTTGTGACTTAGAGTAACCTATGTAAATTATAATGTTAGAGTAGGAGTGGTCTTGGGCGAGCTACAGGCCTTTCTACTCTTCATTTCAACTTTTGTTGCTGGGTCGAGGAACCTCATATGCGTAGCTTGTCAGATGGACTCTTCTCCTTGGGCCTAAGCTGAGGTACAAAGGGCCATTGGGATGATAAGGGCCTGTGGAATATGGATAGTTGCCAAATTGGTTTTGATATCTGTCACAAAATTTGGGACGGGGCAATCATAACTGTGAATTATATAAGTCGTCGGAACAGCTTCACTGACTGTTTTCTGAGCACATTGTAACCGTAGGTGCACTGGACCACGAGGAAGTGAAGGGCTTTTCGATGACTCTTACATCCCCATTATGCTCTTTACTCTTGGAGGCTACTATGATTGGTCCAACAAGAGGAAATATTCCATGGACCCTCCTTTGAAGATTTGGGTAAATTTTAAGCCACAAATAGTCTGTGTTTTGAGCACTCTGAGGGTCAATGGATTCTGGAACCTAAGGCGGCCTTTTGGGGGGGGGGGTTGTTATTTCCATACTATGTTGTGATGTGAGATATCAATTTTTTTTGGGGGGGGTGGGGGTTTTTATTTCCACACTATGTTGTGATATGAGATATCTTTTTTTTTTTTTTTTTTTTTTTGGGGGGGGGGGGGGGAGAGGATGAGTCATGAACTCATGACATCCATGAGTCATCTACACCAAGAATAGCATGGCAAGAGCTTCCAAACCCGATTTTACCTTGCATACCTCAAAAGCTAACTAATGATCTTCAATAATACTTGAAAGCCTTCTCCGTGCCCAGATTCTTTGTATGACTAGGTGCTGGCATTACACGTGGGTTACAGCCTTAAGAACAGTCTTGTGCCACCTTTAGCTTCATGTTCTCCACGCTGAGGCTAGATTTTCTTGCCATATCACCCTAAATTCGAATGATTGTTTTTCTAAAGATATACACTAGTGAGTCTCTGTCGACAGAGAGTTTTTCTAGTTTCTGTTTTGACGGAGTCGGCGCTTTTACATGGGGTGCTCTTATTGCTGACTTGATGTAATGTGAATAGTTCCATTTTCTCACATATCAACTGGGGATCCGAGCTACAGCTCTAGTGATATTGATATGCTAAGAAAATTAGCTGTGATATTGATATGCTAAGAAAATTAGCTGTGAAATATTATTTTAGCTCATCTAATAATGCTTGTTTTCTCCTAGGCATCGGATTCTATTGGTGCTCTTATGTGCAATAAATCATCGTCAACCAGGGGTGCTTCCAAGCTCAGAAAATAAATCCCCACAATCTCTGAATGTTGCTAGCGGAGCTTGAAACGTTGGTTCATAATTGCAGAAGCCCTCGATCTTGGAATTTTTTGCCTTATTGAATCCCTTAGACCCTTACAAAATACAGCCTAAGCGTTTGATCTGATGAATTGTGGTGTTTGTAAAGATTCACTGTATTAGGTCGACACTTTCCCTGAACTGAGGCAGCTTCTTGTTCCAGTTCTGTTCCTTTCAAGTTTCAATATTCTTGTTCTGTAGATTAGATAAATTTAGCTGCAGTACATTCATAATTGCTTGGACCTAATGTTCTTGGTATTCTTGCAAACAATATTTATATAATCCACTGAAGTTCCGTCTCAAATTCACTGTTGAAAGTATTTAATTGGTATTGTTCTATCATATCAAGGAGTGTTTAAATTAACAAGATAATAATTAGTTTAGCATTATAATGAATTCAATGGAGGAGGTAGTCATCACGTTTTACACAAGCTGCTTATAAAGAGCCCGTCACACTCGACCAAGAAACTGGGAGGATTTATTGAATTCCACAGTAGAAAAGTAGCACATGACTGAATCCATTATGCAAAAGCCTGGTTCTGAACTATTTACAACAAAGCCTGGTAACATTGACAAGTGTGGAAAAACCACAGTGAACCTATTATCTCGTATATAATTATGTTAATAGAACAGCTAAAAATAGAACAGCTAAATACGTAACAGTTTGTCACCAAACAAGAGAAAGAAAAGACGTTTTGGTTATTGCACTTCACTTGTGTGGCCCCATTTCCTGTCCTTTCTCTTGTTTGGTAATTAATTGTTTGCTATTTAGCCGTACTCCAAGTTGAAAAGCAAAATTGTTTTCCATGATCAAGTAATCTGAAATAATATTACATGATTTGAAGCTTATACAATATTAGTTCTTGCAACCGAATTTCTCTACATGACTCCAAGCTCATCTAGGGTACAAGTTCTTGGCCAAGAGATATCTTATGATCTCACTTTGGCTAGGCGTTCCCTTAACTCCTCCATTTCTTTCACCTCATCTACGCCTTCAGCAATTGGTTCCTCATCCTACAAAGCCAAGCAACCAAATCTTTAGCTTCTTATGTATCAAAAAGATAAACTCAGGGGCAGTTTCAGGTATACCTCTACACTCGTGCTTTGTGCAGGAGTTTTAATCTTTTCTCTCCTTGCTGCAACAGGAAGTTGTGCAGCAGTCTCACTGGCCAACTCTGTCAGGACCTTGTCAACTTCTTCCTCTGTCTCCTCTTCTATGTCTTCAGAATCCAGTGCATCATCAAGAGTCTCATTAACAAACTCTTCAATTACCCCTGCCTACAAAAATGAAACAAGATAAGTAAATTGAAACAACAACAATATATCTCTTGTTACACAAGGGACAATGTGATGACCAAAATAATTTCAATGCCACTTCAGCTTTTCTCAACTGAAATATATTCCTAATCTCTTACTTGTACTTCCCTCATAAACAACAGCAAAAGGCACACCCCTAAATGCATCAAGCCTTCCACTTTTTTGGATGGCAATCGTGGAGGGAAACGTAGGGGAGGCAAGAGTGAGCTTCATTCTCCGTCCAAATCTATGCAATAATGGTAGGGTTTGGTTTTTTAAGAGGGGAACGAAATTAAATCCTTCCAATTCCATTCCCTTCCCTTCACTTCCCCATGCCACGTCACATTCAAACCTGGGAAAATGAATCCTTTCTTTTCCTTTGCCTCCCTTTTCCCTCCAAAGTCACTTATCCAAAGACACTCTTAGGGGTCGTTTGGTTCAAGGTTTGGAATGGAAAGGGAATGGAAACAAATAGAGGAGAGGAAGGGTAACAATAATGTTTACCTTTATTAGATGTTTGTTCAAGCCATGGAATGGAAATAGAATGGTAACCATTACCACCAAATAATGCATTTTGTTACTTGAGGGGGGGGGGGGGTAACAATTTGAGGGGAGTCCATTACCACCAAGTAATGGTACTTGATTGATGAGGGGATGAACCAAACAAAAAGAAAGGAAATTGGTAATTTATTCCATTTCTTAGAGCTCGAAAATCATGAACCAAACAAACTCTTAGCGTGATGTGTATCCCCACTAGGAACAAGTTGACTTGAAAACATAATGGTAAGACAATTGGTGCTTTCAGCCTGATTGTTCAGGCATGAGGAGAAAACCAGAAGGAGATACCTTGGTCATCTCTTTGCTGAATTCTTGCATCGTAACAGCGATTTGTGGAGCTTTCATGAGGTTGTTAACAAGTTTCATGACCTCAGCACTCTTTTGCAAATGACCCACAGTCCGGGCAATAGCTGCATGAAGGTCCGAAATTAATTACATGAGAAGAGGGGTGTTAAACAGGAAACAGAACAACTTAGGGCACACAAAGTAATGCAACATAGAACATATGCTGCAGATATACAGTAGGCAGTAAAAAAAAAGTAGTGATATAGAAGAAAATAGTTGCCAATTTGACCAGTGTGACTGCTAATCTGTGTAGAAATATTGTGACTGACCCATTGAAGAAGGAGACACACACAACTCAAAACAATTAACATCCGCCAAAATCTGTACTGCGGCTTTAGATGAGTTTTCCAGCTTCTTTTTAGGTCAATTGACCTATCTATATGGGATTGAATCAATACAAAGTGCGAGATAAAGTCAGAAACTATTCAGAGAGTGGATGACAATTAGAATTCCCATTTGATTTTATAAATACTTTCTCAGCTATTTTTTTCCTAAAACTGGTGCATAAATTTGAGATAACATGTGAAAGCAATATCAGATGTCCAAAGGAGACATATATGAAAATATATAGCATAACATATGTTACATAATTCCAGAAAAGGATAGGCGGGACAGTAAAGAATCAAAAGTATCATCACGCAGTGATTCATCAGGCAAAGAATGTCAGAAAATGATGCCAAGTGAATTTCATGGGGGTAACAGATGAAAGTACAAAACCAGTCCATTCCCACAAGGAAAAAGAAATTATCGACAATGGAAGGAAAGAGTGAAGTTACAAGCAAAATAACAGCTGCAAGACAGATGAAACCAAAAAGATGAAACTGCAGAGGGTACACAAAACCAAATAACACTGCTGCTGGTCATTGACGGACATGTCAATCGCCCATACTAACTTTACATTGATTTAAGGGGGTTTTTGGTTCACATAAGTCAAATAGATTGTATGAAAATGGGAATACAATAGGTGTCAACGGAAATCCAGAACACTATTTTTTTCCACTTTTGGTTCACTCAAAATATGGATATGGATATGGATATGGAAATGAACCACATACTCAAAGGGGGAAGGTTTGGGATCTCAATCCATGTGGATAAGGGATTTAGGGGGATAAGAACCCTTGGTATGAGGTTCCATATCCAAGTAAGCTCAACGAAACAGCTTTTCAATTTTAGTAGTATCACATATAAACATCCATTCCATTCCGTTACTAAAACCTTCAACCAAAGACTGAGTAGAATAATGCAAAAGAAGGGAGACACACAAAACCTTAAAAAAAAAAGAGTAGAAAAGACATCACGAAAGAAGAAGTGTGAAGCCTCATCGTACCAACACTTTCTCCAAGGTGCATTGAGATTGAATTTAGTTGAGCTTTATTCTCATAAAGACGATTAACAGTTTTTCTTGACGTGACAATTTCCTTAGCAAGAGCCTGATACATTACACAAGATAGGTAAAATTCCTTCGGTCCTAAAAAAGCACCCAACAGAAAAAAAATCTAAGAACAAGTACACATTGTCAAATCTTCCAATTGACATCTTACTTATAAATACAAACCCACATTTCATAAAGAACTGTTCCTTTTTCTCTCTTTTTCAGCTAGAATTGTAAGATTTCATACAAATGTGAGTATATAATGAGCTCATATATTTGATCATTCCATAACAAACATCAATGCACCCTTCAACAACTCCAAACAAGAAAGCGAAGATACAATACACTGACAATTATATTACCTTTGCAGAACCCATGTCATTTCTCTTGGCAGCTTCCCTAATTGCCTTCTGCACAGTCTTTTCTTCCCTCTGAATATCTAAATCAATCCAACAAAAGATAATCAATACCCGAAAAACACTGAATTTTCAAAATCCAGATATAAAGATCAAAATTATCCCTCATCCTCAAGTGCAGAAACTACACAAAAAGGAGATGGGAGACAGAAAACGAAGACGTGCCTCGGATTTGGCGATCGATATTGCGAGTCTCCTGACGAAGACGCCTTTGCCAATCCCTCATCAGTTGCTGAGGGTTTGGCTTTTGGCCCAACAAGCTCTTCACTTTGTCCATAATCTCTCTCTCTCTCTCTTTTTCTCTTTTTCTCTCTTTCTCAACTAGAATGTCAGAAAACAGTACTAATCATACAATAATCTAGCTAGTTGCAGTCAATAAAAGCACTCAAAGAACTCAACTGAACCAAATTCTTGTCAAATTTCAAAAGGTTTTGATTTTGCGTTTCAAAAATTTGATGTTAATGATTCTGATTGAGCCAATTCAATGAGAAAACGATTGAATTGCGGATTCAGCAATGTTCCTGAAATGATAACAGCATATAATTGAGTATATGAAGAAATTATGCGAATCAACGGAAAATTATAACTTTCCAGAAAATAATAGAATTCGAATTTGAATTCAAAGATTGAGAAAAATAAAAAATGAATTGTAAAAGGTAGGTGAAGGAATTTACCAGATCAAAGATGAGAAGCAAAGAGCTTTTGCCCAGAAAGAGGAAAGAACGACGAAAGATATCGGGTCTGGGGGTCACCAGGAATTCTCACTCTTTTGGTCTTTTTTTCGTCATAATTTCTACTCCATCGTTGTTTTATAATTGCAAAACTTTCACTCTATTAGTTGATTACAAATTACAAATTTTAATGTTTGGTATATAGGGTATATATGGCAAAACTAGTCGTTTTAGTAGCGGTTAGCGGTTGTAGTATATGTAGTTGTAGCTGTTGAGGATAGCTGCTAGCTGTCTACTCGTAGCTGTCAGCGAGCAGCGATTAAATTAGTTGTTTAATTACAAGTGTTTGGCAAAAATTAGCTGTTGAAATTGTAAAAGACAATAAATAATATTTATTCTAATATGAAATGAACTACAACAATTTCATATGTTCGTTCAATAGTTAAATTCAAAATTTATTTTTTCGAAGAAGCTACACAAAAAGGAGTATACGACTTTTTAGCTGCTCAAGTAAATGTATAAATCTAAGAAAATATTCAACCCTTGAAAAATTTTTATATTACCAATTTTACTAAAATACTTGTAAAATATCTTATCTTTAAAATAAATATTTAAATTACATTTCTGATATTGTAAAATAAACATGAATTGCCATAAAATAAAACAATTGATAAACAGTAAAAGGAAAAAGAAATAAAAAAAAACATTGGTTAATATCTACCTTACGTTATTATATAGTATTTATTTGCTAGACCGCTACCTTTAAATCTCAAACATTACTTGTAGTAACGTTCCACAACCGCTATTCATAATTTACTCCAACTGCTACCCGCTACTACAACCAGTACCTTACTAAACACTCATAATTTTCTGAAGTACGTTTTAATCTTGTCAAACCGCTAACCGCTACCTCAAACACTAGAGCCAAACAGTAATAGGAAATTTTGTAACTTTGGGCACTTTTTTGAAATAAATACTAGGTTTTTTGAAATTTTACATAAACACCAACTTTTTGCCATTTCTTTTAGAATCACTATTACTTAATAGATTTTAGCAAAAACATTAGTTTTGCTCCATTAGTGGCATGTGAAATTACCTTCTTACCTTCAATTAATCTCATATACCACCACCACCACCACCAAAACCCCACGAAACTTACAACCCTTGCGACCCCTTTCTCTCCCCTAACCACTATTACGAGGTAGTGATGATTTCATAGTTGGTTAGTATTGTGGATGGGTGGAGGTGGTGGTGGTTTCGTAGTTGGTTAGGGTGGTGGGGTGGGATGATTTTTGAGTGAGTGGAGGTGGTGGTAGTTTTTTAGTTGTTTGTAGTTGTGGGTGGGTCGATTTTTGGATGGGTAGAGGTGATGGTGATGGCAACAGTGGCAAGATGGGTGTTGCATGTGTTAGGAGCGGTAGTGGTAGGAGAAGTTTAAAATTGTGATTTCACGTGTCACTAATAGAGCAAAACTAAAGTTTTTTGTAAGATAGTGATTCCAAAAAAAATGGTCAACCTTGGTATTTCTATAAAATTTCAGACAACCTAGGTATTTATTTCAAAAAAGTGCGCAAAATATGGTATTTATTGACAATTTTCCATAATAATATTATTTTAAGTTTTTTTCCATCAGCTACCATGAGGTTTTACGAAATTTATGGGATACCCTTGCAATTTCAAAAATTTATCGAGTACCCTTAAGTTTGTATAAGGTATCAGACACCCGCAATAACTTATTCATGTACTTAGGCCACAATTAAGACTAGTTTATATCACTATGAAAGGACTTTTTTGACATAGACGCATAGTGTTGGTCAATATACAAATTAAGTTGGGGTTAAAGTGATTTCAGGTTACCCAATGAATTTTCAAAACCGCACAAATACCACATGAATTTCGTAAAATCTCTAGAGTACCAGTGAAAATTCCACGTATAATATACTTTTGTCCTTGTGATTAGACGAATTAGTCCACATATAATTTTTCAGTTTAAAATTTGTCTTAGAGTCTAGGAAAAATTGTGAAATAGTACCTTTTGTAGCACTGGTTTTGTGAACTAGTACCTTTATTGTTTTTTTTTTGTCAACTAGTACCTTTAAGTTGTGAAATCTTTTATTTGCAGTACCTTTACTAAATTTTCCGGGCAAAACAGTCAACATTCCGACGTTGACTTCTGATTTCCCACCAAATTTGGCCTTTTTTCTTCTGAAGGAGCGTGTTCTCACTCTCCTCTTTTAACTCCATTTTCCCCCCAATTTCCCACTCTTTCATCTCCCATCTTTACTTTCTCACCAACCTCTATCCGTTTTCAGTAAATTCTCTCTCTTATCACATTCTCTCTCCTCTCTGTCTCTTTCTTCCTTTGGATTGTTCTGGTAAGCTGTCACTTCTATGGAAAGTTACTGCATTTTGTCTTTGTGGACCACAAAACAGGTGAGAATGGGAGAGTTTTGAGTATAGTGGTCAAGGTTTTTGTTTTTGGGGAAAGGGATTGAGTTAAATGGGAGTAATATTTTAGGCGAGTGGGAGAGAGGGGTTCTAAACTTAGATGTGTAACTCACGCGCAAAATTTGGTGGGAAATCAGGAGTCAACGTCGGAATGTTGACTGTTTTGCTCGGAAAATTTAGTAAAGGTACTGCAAATAAAAGATTTCACAACTTAAAGGTACTAGTTGACAAAAATAAACAATAAAGGTACTAGTTCACAAAACCAGTGCTACAAAAGGTACTATTTCACAATTTTTCCTAGAGTCTAATACACAGTTTTATCAACAATAATTGCCAAGTGTTTAGTTCGCCTGTTTAATTTCAATTCAACTTTTTAAACTTTCATCAACAACTATGTTCATTTTTATAACAAAATTTAATGTCGTCAGCAGGATGAACTTTTTTGTTCCCATAACCATGAACTGATCTAAAGATTGAGCTCACCAATAACGTTTGTTCCTTTCCCTAACCACAAGGCAAAACCCCACTAGGATACTACAAATTCCATAAACACTGCAACAAATCTGAATAGTTGAAATGCTATAGAAACAGTACTGATATAAAGGAAAAAAAAAAGTGTGCTCCTTTGTTCCTTTAGCAACTTAAAATTACAATGTAAATGTGAATGATTACATGAACCCGGCCTGTTTGGTAAGAGGTTATAAATGGTGGGAATGGTAATGCATTATAGTGTAAATTTATACTAGAAATCCAATATCATTACCAATGGTAATGCTATTTAATCACAAAATATCCATTTTCTTCCTAAAATTTCATTACTATCCATTACCACTTGGGAAGGTGGTATTAGGTGGTAATGAAAATTTATAAAGGAACACCCATGTTTTGTGATAAAGTTTCATTCCCATGGTTATGGACATGTGAAAATCTTTACAAATTTACACTAAATTTCATTACCATTACCACTATTTATAACCACTAACCAAACGGGCCGTAAAATGTCAATCACCAGAAAATATTCCCCTCTTCCTACTACATGAAAAACCAAATTTAGGTATACAAATTACAGAGTTTGGCGAGTAGGATTGTAGGAATACTTCCCTTGTTTGATTTCATTTAGTATAAATCTGGTGTATAATCTTGTCTTAAAGGACCAGTGTCAACAGTCACCACACAATGTGTAACAGGAAAGCAGACGTCTCAATCTGTCTTGGTAAGAAAAATATCTGTACACTGCTTCATCGCAGAAGTGTCACTAAATGAGAGACAAGTTCATTTTATTGCCAAAAAAGGAGCACTGAGCACATTTTTAATTGACAAGGTGTTTCATGGACAGCTGATAAACGGTTGTTTGCAGAAGAAGAATATGTGAGTAGTAACAGAACATGAAGAGATGGACTGAGATCTGGATGACCATCAACAAATCTAAACGATAGCTTACCTGTATGACCTAAGGTCTTCTCTGATGCAAAAATTTCATGATCATTTCCACCCTGCAACAAGGAAACCCAAAAGCTAGTTATAGAAAAAATATGTTGGGACACATAACACCGCAGAAAATAAGATATAAAGTTCCGACCCACAAAGAAGTTTTTATTTCAAATCGTTCTACTTCAATTATTTACTTTGTTTTAATTCTATTGTTTGTTTTTGTTCGCTTAAGTATATTTTATTGGTTGCAATAATCAGCACATTTTACCAAAAACTTTTAAGTAATGTCATTCTTTTGTTTAAAATAAAAAAGGAAAACCCACTACTTCATTGAACACAAATCATGATATGTTCCTTATTCGTTAAACAACATAAAAAATGAGAAACTAATAATATATTATGAGACAGAGGGAAGGAATATTACAAGATTAGATATCCATGGACTGCTGAAACAGCCACTTTCACAATTAAACAGAACAGTGTTATCAGCTGCATATGTCCCATTTACTGTCTAAATTCTTGGAAGTTAAGATTAAATCCTGAACACTAAAGGTCATTATACTCCAATACCAAAAACATAGAGTTGAAGACCATCAGAACTAACACAATTCTGCATTTAATTATTTTGCACCTCACATACATTGGAAAATTTGAACCAAATAAATTATCCAAGAACAGGTTACACTTGTCAGCTTCTGAAAGTTCAAAAATCGACCTACGTAATTTTAGTAAGGCACTGTAGTCCAAGAAGTAGATCATATTTACTAATGGAAGGTGTAATAAAGGGCTAAAATATAGATCTTGATGAATTAGTCATGATTTTCTTCCTTATTCATGGGTCAACTCCGGACTCTTAGATAACAACTTGGTGTTAGACCAAATACTTGTCTCTTGCAAGCACCCCCCACCAAAAGAAAAGGGTATTTCTCTTTTAGGGCTCCAAAAGCAAAAACCAAACGTAAAAGGTTTCAATACTGGCTTATGCATGTGCATGGTACACCCAAGGCTTTTTTTTTTCTCATTTGCTCTTTCGAAACTCTCCTTATTGTGTGAATTTTGCTCATTTGGAGGTTTCAAATAAGTAATGAGCAAAAAAAATCTTGGGTGCACCATGCTCATGGTACACCCGGGTGTACAATAAAGTTGTACTTGGCTTATTGAGAGGGATGGGAAGTAGAAAAATTCTGTCTTTAGGGGCATTACAGAGAATTTACATATACTATCAGATTATTGAATATGAAAACTTTCAAGGAGATACTTAAGAAAGCGTCTTCTAGGAGTTTAGTGGATTGGCTTGTTGAGGATATTAGAAGAATTACCAAAAGGAATATAATGAATGATATTTGTGTAGAAATATCGAGGAAATTGAATGATATTTGTGTAGAAACATCCGAGAAATTATCTAGAGACATCAGGTTTGATTTGTTTTAGAAACATCCAGGAAATTAAATGATCTGTGTAAAAACATCCATAAAATTATCTAGAGACATTAGGTTTGATTTATTTTAGAGCTATCTACAGTTAGGATATAGTTGTATATAACTTATTTGTGAAGAGCAAATGTGAGCTTATCAAAAAAGAAGAGCAAATGTGAGGACAAAAATGAGGCCGCTTAGCTTATTTTCCCCTAACTCCTTAAAAAAGGTACTTCTTCTATAATAGGCTTGCCTACATAGGAGACCAAATCCATATCAAAGCATTCCATAAATTCCTTCGACTCTTCAAGCAACACTAATATTATCTTCCATGTCTTAAAACAAGTCTGTTTTCAATTACAGAAACCAACGGACAATTGAAGCATTTTATTACTGAGTGTCCGGAATGCTGGGGTCTTGTTTGGGCAAAAGCTTGTAGCAAAGATAAAAATACACTTACACGAGTACAGGGGCTCTAGGTGTTGCATAACCATCTTTAAGGTAAACCTAAGTGCGTGAAGCGTGACTCCTTGGTCAACAATGGGGTCCGCATGTGACACACTATATCAACATCAACATCCTATGGCTCTAAAGAGGCTCCTGACCAAGTTGAGATGAAAAAAGGAGGGAAGATTTTCATTACCATTGCTCCAAATTGAGATAAGCAGATAATCTAAAACTTAACTAAAACAAAACTAGATAAAAAGTAATTATATGATATGCCAAAAACTCAACATTATTGTGTGAAGCAAGTGAGAATAAACAAAATGTGCATCAAGAGTAGACTGATACACAGCACAACTTGATAAAGAAATAGAAATTGATTCTTAACTCAGGCATCAGAAAAGTAGAAGCATTTAAGATCAAAAAAACATATATGAGATGAAGAATACATGTCACCTCAAAAGTTTTGTCACCAAAAAAGTGAATCTCATTGAATGCATCGAGGTACCGTAAACAGTAGGTCTTATCCCAACCACGAGGAAAAACCTATAAATTGCAAGAACAAAATGAGAATTTGTATTCGCAAGTACTTACAACATTTAAAGGTCTCACAGTTACTTACATCAAAGCTTATTTGTCCTCCTATTGAAAATGTCAGGTCAAAGTGACCAAATTTCTCCCGCAACAAAGACACCATAGTTGCACGTATCTTGTGGACCTATATAAGAAGTGAATTGATTTCCACAAAAACTACCTATTAGAAGCTAATGACCTTACTAATATATGAGATTAAATGTATAGGAAAAGCAAGTATATACCTTATCATACTTTTCAAACTCATCTCTTTCTTCTTGGCTACAATTTCTTAACATTAAGCATCCCATTTCGAAACTCAACAAATGTTCCCCTGCACAAATTCGTTGGTGAAAGCAGTACATACTACATACTACAAACTAATTGAGCTCTTACAAAAACATAAACAGATATTAATAAAGATTCATACACATCCACACATACCTTTTGATAGGAATATCCAGGTCTGCAATGTACTTGAGTGTAAAATTGATTAACTCCTAAAACAACAAATTGCAAAACCAATCAAACTACTTAAGCAAATGATGCACACACCATGACATTAAAGCTTATCTAAATTTCAAGGAGTCCTACTACTATTCACGACTAATTGAGGCACCCTCATATGACTTAAGTTTCAAAATTTAAGGCAATTAATGATGGCCTTCTTTTAGTTAACCCTATCATCAAGCATTCACAATATTACAATGCCCAACCTTGAAACCCTATATGATCTCACTCAAGTAGAAAATGTATTCTATCTAAAGAATTAAATCCTTCAGAAGTTTAGTAAACCCTTACCTTGAGTTTCTCTTCTCCAAGATGATTCTTCAAGCTCTGCAACATCATACAGTCAAAACATACAAACTATGTAATACTGCTATTTTTAACATAATATCCACTCTAAAAAGAAGCCTTATCTATGAAACCCTTACATCTCTAATAAACCTGTTATCTAACTTACTAACTGACTAACTATATATATGACATATGACATCTCTTAAATGGCAAACACCACTTCTTTTGTATACTTGAAAGGAACCTACATATAGATATATAATATATTATATACATATGATAAGGAAAGATACATCCTCCATTTCTTTTTGGTTGACACTATTTGACTTTGGAGCTATTCACACTCTAATTTGACTATCTTTTGTGATATATACTCAAGAAAAAGCAGATACATGCAGAACGTTGTTAGATTCGTCACAATGTGTTAATGTGTATTCTTAAAATCTATTCTATAATTTTTGCTTTGAGAATATATTGATAATATATTGTATTGGCAAGCGTCACCAAAAAAACTTGTGAAGTGAATCGAATAGTCAATACTTATATGTTTTTGTGAGAATACACCTTATGCCTTATGGTGCGAACAGTAAAAGCAATAGTTGGACCATGTAAATCAAAGGTCAAGACCGAGGCGTAATACAAACTAAATTGCTACCTGAAGTAGCGATTTTTTAGTCATCAGGCACAATCTCTACCATTTGATTTACATAAACAACGGCAGGTGTAAGGTCCATAACATAAAAGGATCCACACCATAGAGAGCCTCACCCTATGTATGTGCGTGGGGTGGGGGGTGGGGTACTTGAGATTACTAACCATATACAAGGGTAGTTAAATACTACCTCCGTTTCTTTATAATCTATACACTTACCTTTTCAGGTTGTTCCTTTTTAATGATTACACTGTTACTTTATCTATATAAGGTAAAATGTCCAACAATTATTCTCCCACTTTTTGTCCCCCCATGAGGTCCCTCACCAAATAAATTAAACTACTTAAAACCCTCCCACCTACGGCCTACCCCATTTTTCTCTCTCTATTTTTTATTTACTTCTTATACTTCTTAGTTCTTACTCCCCACTTCTCATAATTCCTCTCATCTCTCTCCTACTTTTTCACTTTTGCCTTGGTTATTTAGGAAACGGAGGTAATAGTAGTTACATAACAATTGTAGCCATCACAACAAACAAAAACCTATACCATTAGTTGTAATAGACAATGTTGAATGCGGTCTTAAACGTGAAAATATCTTTAAAACAATTTTTTTATATAATATATAATTATGTTTTTCTCCAATTGAAAAAGTTGAGTTGATTACTCCATCAAATGAATGCTTAGATTTTCTTATATAAAAAAAATGAATGCTTCGATTTAACTTAGTAAGAAATCAGGGTGTGGAATTCTTTCATTACAATAACTACAATTATGTTGCAGTCAATATTAAAGCTTATTGTATTCAGTCTTTTTGTATGATACCCATTCTCCAACTTTAACTATTAAACTAATAAAAATTAAAAGAGCATATATTTCTACAAAAGATGTTAGTATTTTCATTAGAAAATTTTAACTCTGCCAATCTTGTAGTTAATGTAATTAACAAGGAAACTACAATAAAATTAGAGTTATCTATGGAGTCCTTATTCGATTGATATTCAAACTAATAAAGCAAGTTCACTATAGTACTCCCTCTGTCCCATAATATAGTGCTTGTTTCTTTTTTACACTGTCTCCAAGACGTAACTTTGACCTTTAATATCTTCAATTCCGTATTAATAAAAATATGAAAAGTTGATATTATGAAACTACACATTGAGAGGAATCTAACAAGATCCCACATGTATATGTTTTTTTATATATACAAATGAGAATATTTGGTCAAAGATTTTAAAGTTTGACCCACCAAAAATGAAGTAGGCACTATATTATGGGACGAAGGGAGTACTATGAACAAACTATGTAGGTCCAAGAGCTGCAGATTCCACCAAATAAACTTTTATTTGTTCCAAAAATAGAGAAAGAGTTTGCTCCTTCCAACTATGCATTTCTTGCAAACTGTTGCGAAAACAAAAATGAGGAACAATTTCAATATAATTTTCAATGCCACTGCCATATTTTAATCAGTGAATACAAAATCACACATGAATTATAGACGTTACCATGATGCCAATCTCTGCACCTTCTTTATAAGCAACAAGTCCATTCTCCGCAAAAACATAATCATAGTCACCAATAACTACACCATCAAAACAAAGATATTGAAGTCGTACAAGAACGAAGGCAACACAATAGTTTCCAGCAATCGTCTGTGAGATTAACCCAAAATTTGCCATATCCTTTTTAATGTTACAAGGTTAATAAGGAGAACTGATACCAAATTCAACATATAAATCAACAATATACTACTTATTTGCAGAGCAGCCATTATAGATGACAGAAAGAAGGCCTCGAGAAGCAGACCTGTCTTACCAAGTTGCTCTGATATCTTAATTAGGTCAGATCCACCAACAACACCAATAGGAACAACCTGTAATTAGAAATCTATAAAATGAAATTTCTCTGATTTCTTCACATTTACTTACTGCTTGATTAAAATTACAACAACCTACAAGAGCTTTCTTTTCTTCACTACTTGTCTTTTTAAGGGAAGGGGTCTAGAATCGATGTTACTTCACAGTTCCAATTATATATGCTTGAACTGGAAGAGGCAAAATCGCAACAGAACTTACTTTCCTAACATAAAAGATGCTGGTTAGCATCACCAAACTCACATTTATAAAGGAAGTGATTCTTTTTATCAAAAAAAAAAAAACTTGACATTCTAACAACCACACGCTTAACACATATGCATGATTGAGAAAATAAATCGAGAACAATGGTGAAGCTGGTATGGGGAATACCAGCACATACTAAACCCGAAATTGTTCTACTTTGTTCCAGGTTCCACATCAAACCATAGACACACGCAAAACAGGCTATGGTGCTATAGAATTAGTAATTAAGGGGATAATTCACTTCTTAACAAAACACAGCTTAATATTTAGAATTACTTCATAAGGATTTTTGATTTTCGAAATAAACTTCGTGGAAGAAAAACTAGCCCAAAGCTTGACTAGAGGCTATCATAAATCGAGCGAGCAAGCTCCAACTAAATCAATAACCTTGTAAGCCGCTCAATAATTTTTTTTATACATATCCAAATACCAATTTACAAATTTTTATTGTTCTAAAATTTTTGAAACGTAAGTTGGTAATTGGTAACTCTACTTCGAAAACAAAAAAAAAAAATGAGGAAGCTAGAAAGAACAACATATGGTTTCAACTTTGAAATGCGAAAGTGGGAAAAGCACACAAGTCCCAAACCCCCTATAATCTTTCAATTTCATACAGCTGTTTTGCCCCTGAGTCTCCAACCCTCCTCTCTCTATCTCTCCTCAAGATAGCTTCAGCATTCAACCTGGATTAAAAGCTCTAATTCTCGACTACAAGAATGTTCACGATATCATTCGTGACTTTAATATTTTGTTAAACCTTCGATAATTCAACCTAATGAAGACAAGTTTGGATCTCGAATGCAAGACTCAATGGAACTCGATTTATGAAGTGCTAGTTTGTGCAATCAAGTTCAAAGAGGTATTTTCAAGACGTGCTTTGGAGGATCGAGAATATGCTTATTGATTTATTATCCATGGTTAATTTCAACTTGAGAAATTGCTTAACTTTTAGAAGTGTTTAGTGATGCTACTAACAATGTCTCAGGACTCGAATATCCAACCTCCAATTTGTTTCTTATTCCAGTTTATAGTAATGAAGGGTCATGCAGTACTGGTTCAAATTCTCTTCATGACTTTGTTAGAGGCATCTAACGGAGAAAGGTCTTAAGGAAAGATTAAGTAACAGGGTGAGTGTAATTTGATTATAACTATAGATTTTGCGTTAAATCCTTGTTTAAAAATGAAACCTCTTCAAGTTTGAGAGATGTGTATTAGCTTTATCAAAGTATGACTGTTTGCAGTTTTCTCCTACTATGGAGCAAAGTGGTGTAGGTGGAACAGGAACCAGTACATATGATAGTGGAAAGAAAAGCATCCAAGCATTATTTTGGCTTATTGGATTAAAAATATAAACAATATTCAGAAAATGACAAAAAAAAATATCCCATGATATCTCAACAAATGTCATACAAAGAAACTCCCAAGAGATGTTGTACACTTTATATGCAAGCAAAAGTTAGGAAAACAAACAATCAAGAGCATACCTTGCGCAATTCTTTCATGAAATTCTGCATCTCAGCTGTTAACTCCTGCCAATCAAATGTGATATTAGAGAAAATTTTCATTAAACAAGTTTAATTCTACCAGGCAAGTCCAAAATTATATTTTCAGAAGCTATTTTTGAGAGATAATTTTGTACTCATTAAAAATCTTCTGCTTGTTTTAAAGTTTTTCATTTTGCATTTCACGTTTGCCAATACACAACTTTATCATATATACCTCTAACCATCTATTAATAAAAATATGTAAAACTTAAAATTTTGAGAATACATTAAGGCTCAGTTTGGTAGGGCGTAAAATATTTTCAGTGTAAAATGATTTTCATGGAAAACAATTTACAATGGAAAACACAATTCCAAAATTAGTTTTCCGTTGTTTGGTTCGATGTAAAAAAAAATGATGAAATGAAAGGAAAATGAAAGGGAAAGTAAGGAGGTAGTGATAGGAGTGTACAAGAGAGAGAAGGAAAATAGTTTTCCCTTCATTTTGAAAGGAAAATGATTTTCCATCCTTGGTAGAGTAATTTTACCCCAAGGGAAAATGGTTTTACACTCTTTTGCCAACCAAACAATGTAAAACTGAAACTAGAGGAAAACAGTTTTCCGGGAAAATGTTTTACGCCCTACCAAACGGAGCCTAAAGACAAATTGAAGGAAAACTCCTCACTTTCTGTATAACAGTACATGACTAAAATATGGTAACAACAAATACATTGTCTATAAATAAAATAAAACTTCTACAAGCAAAAAGAAAAAACCACCTTTCTGTTGGATAATTTAGAGTATTTGGTTGATTGAGTTCATGTAACGTATAACTTGAATAACTTGGTTATGGTGTCGTTGTTCAAGTTACGTTAATTATACACGTAAATTGTTTATGGTGTAGTAAACAATAAGCGAAGGAAGATTGTATATGTTATATATGTATATATATTATGCTTGGTGGTTTAGCCAAGCATGCTGCACAAGCAGTGGACTGTCGCACAACATGCTCGTCACCATTGTTGTAGCTCACAACAGAGAAGCTTGGTGGCAACTCGTCACCACTGGACAGAATCATCGTCGCGACTCGCCACCATTATCATGGCTCGCGACAAGCTCCAGAAACACGAGGATGGGCAGGATGGGCAGAAGCTTGGCCGCGACTCGCGACCCCTGTCGTGACTCGCGACAGGCTCGCTCGCGACTCGCGAGCTCTTTCGCGGCTCGCGACAGGCCACTGCCTTCGCGTGTGTTTGTGCTGTGTGAGCGGTTGTGACGGTTTTCTTATTTACGTGTATAAATGTGGTTTTGTACCACTGATGAAGAATAGAAGATTTCAGAATATATTTCTCTCTAAAAAGCATTCTCTTTCAAGTCTTTTGATACATTTTGATCATCAAAACAAAATTACAAAAACTTATTCTCATTTTGACAAGATTCATACGAGCGTGACTCTTGTTGTTCTTCTTTGTATCTCGAAATTGAATTCCGTGCAACCCGTGCTTCGTATAGGGTCGGAATATCACTTTTGGGAAAGTGTCTACACACGCCTAGAAGATTCGTAGTTCATTGTATTCATCTTTTTAACCCTAATTCTAGTTCTAACAATCCAAAAGTGATATTTCTTGAAGATGGCTACGGTACGTGAAATGACTTCGAATTTTCAGAAACTTGAAAAGTTTGAGGGTGTGGGATTCCGTAGATGGCAAAAGAAGATGCATTTTCTTCTCACTTCTCTTTCGGTGGCATATGTTTTGAGTACTCCAAAACCCGAGTTTGTGGAAGAGAAACTTTGGAGGCCTCAAGGAGAAGGAACAAGTGGGAGAATGACGATTATATATGTCGTGGTCACATTTTAAACGGTATGTCTGACACTTTATTTGATGTTTATCAATTTTATGAATCCGCTAAAATGCTTTGGGATGACCTTGAGTCAAAGTACATGGCCGAAGATGCATCTAGTAAGAAGTTCTTAGTTAGTAATTTCAATAACTTTAAGATGAATGAAACAAGGCCTGTGATGGAACAATTCCATGAAATTCAAAGGATTTTAGGAAGTTTTAAACAACACAATATTAGTATGGATGAAACTTTTATTGTATCTTCAATAATAGACAAATTACCACCAAGTTGGAAGGATGTTAGAAATACTCTTAAACATAGGAAAGATGATATAAATGTGGAACAATTGGGTGCTCATCTTCGGATTGAAGAGGGCATTCGGGTTCAAGATGGACAAAAGGAGGTAAATCCTAATTCTTCTACCTTAACATGGTGGAGGATGGAAAGTTCAAAGACTCAAATCCTAAGAAGAGGGCTAATAATTTCACCAAAGGCAACAACTTTAAGAAGCCTAAGAATGGTGGAGGTGTTCAACAACGTGGTTGTTGGGAGTGTGGCAAGCCCGGACACTTCAAAAAGGATTGCTTCCTATGGAAGAGGAAAATGAACAAAAAGAATGAGCAAGGTGGAGGGAAAGGCGAGTCTAGCCAATCCCAAGCCAAACAAGGTACTTGTACACAACTTTCATGTAATTCAAGTTTGAATTATATGTGTATGATTTCTGAAATCTTTTGTGTACAGGATGATTGTTCATGGTAATCGATTCAGGAGCTTCAAGGCATGTGTGCAAGGAGCGGTCTTCATTCAAAACCTTCAAGGAGGTGGACAATGGAGAAGTTCTATACATGGGGAATGACTCTACAGCTCAAGTTCTTGGTATAGGACAAGTAGAGTTGGTCTTTAGTTCCGGCAAATCTCTAGTGTTAAGAGATGTTGTATTTGCTCCGGAACTTAGGCGTAATCTAGTGTCAGGAGCTATCTTGAATCGAATAGGTTTTAAAATGGTCTTTGAGTCGGACAAATTTATATTATCTAAGGGTGGTTTGTTTGTTGGACTTGGTTATTTATGTAATGGTATGTTTAAACTCAGCATTTCAAATGCTTTAGTTAACAATGTGTGTGTTATTAATGATAATTCTTCTCTTTGGCATTTAAGACTTGGTCATGTTAATTATAGAAAATTATATTCTATGGCTAAGGATGATTTAATTCCTGCTTTTGATCCAAGTATTGAGAAGTGTAGAACATGCATGCTTACCAAAATAACTAGGTGTTCTTTCCCTAATAATGTGGAAAGAGATACTAAATTGCTTGATTTGGTACATAGTGATCTTTGTGATTTTCATAGTACACCTTCTTTAGGAAACAAAAAATATATAGTAACATTTATTGATGATCATTCACGATTTTGTTATGTATATCTATTGTCTACTAAAGATGAAGCCCTAGAAAAATTTGAGATCTATAAAAATGAAGTAGAATTGCAACTAAGTGACAAGGTTAAACGGTTTAGAACCGATAGAGGTGGTGAATTTCATAATCCTAGTTATTTCCAAGCTTTAGGAATTATACATGAAACAACCGCGGCTTATACACCACAACAAAATGGTGTAGCGGAAAGAAAGAATAGAACTTTACAAGAAATGGTAAATTCTATGTTATCCTACTCGGGTTTGAGTGATGGTTTTTGGGGTGAAGCGGTTTTAACCGCTTGTTACATCTTAATCGTGTTCCTATGAAAAAGAACAAAGTAACCCCTTATGAATTATGGTACAAAAGAAAACCAAATCTAAGTTACATTAGAGTTTGGGGATGTAGGGCAATAGTGAAAGTGCCGGAACCTAAACGTAAAAAGTTAGGTGAAAGAGGAGTTGAATGCATCTTTATAGGATATGCTTTCATAGCAAATCCTATAGGTTCTATGTTATAGACTTTTGGTCAGTTCACACTATTGTGGAGTCAAGGGATGCAATTTTTGATGAAAATAGATATTCATCGGTTCCTAGACCAAAGGATATAACTCCAAGTACCGAAATTCAAGATTGATCAAAATGATGATCATGAGTTAGATGAACAAATTCTAGATGAAAATGTTGCATCTACATCAACTCAACCAAGGAGAAGTAAACGGGTTAGGAAAGAGAAATCTTTTGGCCCGGATTTTCATGTATATTTGGTTGAAGGATCAAGAGATAGTGTTTTAACTAAATTTCCATATGTCTATAATGTGGAAGGGGATCCTTTAACATATGATGAGGCCATGCAATCTCAAGATGCTTCATTTTGGAAGAAGCTATTGATGATGAAATGGACTCAATCATGGGGAATAACACATGGGTTTTAGCGGACTACCTCCTAAATGTAAACCAATAGGGTGCAAATGGATTTTCAAGAAGAAAATGAAAATCGATGGAACTATTGACAAGTTCAAAGCCCGGTTAGTGGCACAAGGCTTTTCTCAAAAGCCGGGTATCGATTATTTCGATACATATGCACCTGTAGCTCGAATCTCCACTATAAGATTATTGATTGCCCTTGCAGCAATTCATAATCTTGTGATCCATCAAATGGATGTCAAGACTGCGTTCTTGTATGGAGAATTAGATGAGGAGGTTTACATGAGACAACCGGTTGGTTTGTTGTCAAAGGTCAAGAACAAAAGTTTGCAAACTAATTAGATCTTTGTATGGGCTAAAACAAGCACCTAAGCAATGGCATCAAAAATTTGATGAGGTAGTGTTGTCTAATGGATTCAAATTGAACAATTCAGATAAATGTGTATATAGCAAATTTGATGACAATGGTCATGGTGTGATGATTTGCTTATATGTAGATGACATGCTAATTTTTGGAACTGATTTATCCCAAGTTGAGTGGACTAAATCTTTTCTATCGTCTAAGTTCTCAATGAAAGATTTGGGGGAGGCGGATGTCATTCTAGGAATTAGAATTAAAAGAAGCAAAGGTAAATTGAGTTTGTCTCAATCTCACTACATCGAAAAGGTTCTTAAGAAATTCGATGTTAGTGGTTGCTCTTTTGTGTCAACTCCAATGGACCCTAGTGAGAAATTACTACCTAATGTAGGTAGTGCTGTATCTCAACTTGAGTATTCAAGGGTGATTGGATGTTTGATGTATGCAATGACGAGTACTAGGCCGGATATCGCATTTGCGGTAGGCAAACTCAGTAGGTATACTAGTAATCCTAGTATACAACATTGGCAAGCTATTCGTCGTGTGTTAAGGTATTTAGGAAAAACCAAGGACTATGGTTTATCCTACAGTGGATATCCTTCGGTTTTAGAAGGGTATTCGGATGCAAGTTGGATCTCTAATAAAGAGGATCATTCTTCTACAAGTGGATGGGTATTTCTACTTGGGGGAGGTGCTATATCTTGGGCTTCCAAGAAACAAACTTGCATAGCGGATTCCTCCATGACTTCGGAATTCATTGCTTTATCTTCCGCAAGCAAAGAGGCGGAGTGGTTGAAGAATCTCATGATTGAGATTCCTTTGTTGCCAAAACCGATATCGCCCTAGCGATTCATTGTGATAACGATGCTGCTTTGGCAAGAGCATATAGTCAAGTCTATAATGGTAAGTCAAGACATATTGGTGTGCGGCATAGCTACATCCAAGGACTTATCAAGGATAGTGTAATCACTGTTGACTATGTACGTACAACGTATAATCTAGCGGATTGTTTTACAAAGGCCTTGGCTAGAGATAATGTAAAGAGGATGGCAATCGGTTTAGGATTGGAGCCCCTCGAGAATCACGAATGAGGGAATCTTAACTTAACGCCCAATATGACGTTGGGTCTTAAGTTCAATAAGATTAATTTCTTCATTTAGATGATTGTAGAACTTTTATTCATCCTAAGTTTATAGTTCTATAACTGTGTTGTATAAGGAGGTTGTATAACTTAATAGGTCTCTTGTTATGCTTTTCACAGTAGCATGTATTTTAGAGATCTACCTATGTAAGTGTGAAGTTTAGCCGCTTCAAGGAGCTATTGGGGCATAGCTTTGATACACTTATGAATAGATATGGACACAAGGCTTTATGTGTCGGTTTATAATGAGTTTAAGTAATATTATCTTGTGTGTATTGTATCTTCGGGTTTCCATTATGTATTGAAATTGGTTCAATCGTTATCGACACCAATTGGATACGGATACTTGGAATGTGTACTTTACTATATGAAAGTTCAAGTTTTATACACTTTCATTTATGCATGAGATGTTTGTTTGATGATGTTTAGTGCTAATTATCTTTTAGAATACTCTAAATGGGGGAGGATTGTTGGATAATTTAGAGTATTTGGTTGATTGAGTTCATGTAACGTATAACTTGAATAACTTGGTTATGGTGTCGTTGTTCAAGTTACGTTAATTATACACGTAAATTGTTTATGGTGTAGTAAACAATAAGCGAAGGAAGATTGTATATGTATATATGTATATATATTATGCTTGGTGGTTTAGCCAAGCATGCTGCACAAGCAGTGGACTGTCGCACAACATGCTCGTCACCATTGTTGTAGCTCACAACAGAGAAGCTTGGTGGCAACTCGTCACCACTGGACAGAAACATCGTCGCGACTCGCCACCATTATCATGGCTCGCGACAAGCTCCAGAAACACGAGGATGGGCAGGATGGGCAGAAGCTTGGCCGCGACTCGCGACCCCTGTCGTGACTCGCGACAGGCTCGCTCGCGACTCGCGAGCTCTTTCGCGGCTCGCCTCGCGGCTCGCGACAGGCCACTGCCTTCGCGTGTGTTTGTGCTGTGTGAGCGGTTGTGACGGTTTTCTTATTTACGTGTATAAATGTGGTTTTGTACCACTGATGAAGAATAGAAGATTTCAGAATATATTTCTCTCTAAAAAGCATTCTCTTTCAAGTCTTTTGATACATTTTGATCATCAAACAAAATTACAAAAAACTTATTCTCATTTTGACAAGATTCATACGAGCGTGACTCTTGTTGTTCTTCTTTGTATCTCGAAATTGAATTCCGTGCAACCCGTGCTTCGTATAGGGTCGGAATATCACTTTTGGGAAAGTGTCTACACACGCCTAGAAGATTCGTAGTTCATTGTATTCATCTTTTTAACCCTAATTCTAGTTCTAACACTTTCTGGGGGCAGTAAGTGTGCCATCAACATCAAACAATGCAATTACAGCTGGTTTAGCAACCATTTTCAAGACGTCAATTTGTATCTGTCGTAATCAGGCCCAAAGGGAAACATAGATAAAGATACGCTTAGTCAAAAAGCAAGCAGCAGCAGCATCTTGGTAGGAAGCAAAGACGATATACGAATTAACAATTCATCAGATAAACTAGTGAATCTATCAACGTTGTGCTGTAAGGTGATAGTAGTGGTACAAGGTTTCAACCTCTTTAAATCCCTACTCATAGCCATACTGTTAATAGTAGTAGTACATGGTTTCAAGCTCAAATCCATATATAAGGTTCCTGAAACAACAATATTAAATCTGGATCTGGTTTATAATCAGAGAGCAGGCAGGAGAGGGGACCGCCGTGGGCCTAGGGATAACAGGTCATTCTTTCCAGATTTCCAATCACAACACTTCAAAAATTGATTTGATGAAACAAACAAGAACAAATGAACAATCGCATGAAAATAAGCACATCAATAAATTGTAACATGATATTCTTAGCATTTTTTTTATAAAAGCCAATAGGGCACTAATTTTTATTCATCGCAAGACAATAGTCCGAAGAAATAACATCATTAAGGCTTGATGGGCAACACCCAACCCAAACTCTAGTAGAGTAATCAATTGGATTTAAAGTGAGCCATCAAATGTGCCACCTAATTAGCCTCCCTAAAGACATGATAAAATAAAACAGAAGCAAAAGAATAAACAAAACAGAGTATTTCTCATAGAATAATCCCTAAGTAGCTACCATCTTTCTCCTTTGCCTTGAGCTTATTAATAATCTTTAGGTTGTCACTCTCCATAACAATCGACCTCACACCACTTTGTAGAGCCATTTTCAAGCCAAGCAAAATCGCCTTAGCTTCTACTATGTCAACATCCCACATACACTTCAGTTGAGAAGCAGCTGCCCACAGAACTACACCTTCATGGTCACGTAGAACAGTCCCCATACCCACACCTACACCCAACTCACCAAATAATGCAGCATCAGCATTAACCTTTGCCATACTTTTTAATGGAGGGCACCATGAGGCAGCCATTTGCGCTTCTTTAACCATCAGTGAGAGTTATCTTCTTACCTCTTTGGTCTCTAAAAAAGCATTTAAAATACTTCTGGCATTAGCAGCTACATTAACGGGAAGTCGAGGCTCCTTTCCCACTCTCACCTTGTTCCTCTCAAAACATATCATCCACGCAATCATGACAGTGAATTCAGCGTCGTCTCGCCTTTTAGTATTAATAAGCCCAGCAAAGCAATCAGTTATATTCACAAAATGAGCACCATCAGAGACAAAAATAAGACCTGCAGCATCCCTACTAACTGCAAAAGGACATTTCACAATGGCATGATACTCTGATTCTTCATCGAACCCACACCTTGGAGAACTTGCTGGAATAAATTCAATTCTCCTATGCAACCCCACACAAGTTGGAAGAGCTTCGCAACACATTCGCCAAGACCCAAACTTTTGGTGGTATTTGTAAATCCCACACATTCTTCCAGCAACAATCTACACTAGAAGAGCTTGGAATATTACTTTTGAGGGTTCCTGCAGAAATTGATGAAGTGATATCCCGTCTTGACAGAGTAACACCCAAAAAAAACATCTTCTAGGGCTTACGACCTCAGTGGTATAGACAGAACGTCATCTGCTTCAAAAGGCAAAAGTACCTAGCGAACAATGTTTTCATCCCAAGAGTTGATATCTCGATCAATTAAATCGGCCACCATATTGACATTACAGATTGTCAGGCGAGGGGAAATAATACGGAAAGAAGGGGGGGCATCCTAGCCACGGATCATTCCATAGGTTGATTGACATCCCATCATCACAAACTACGCATCTACTGCCCTTGTCTATAACCCATCTGCATTCCCAAATACTCCTCCAAATGTTACTCGGCCTACTTCCTACATTAGCCTGCATAAAGTCCAAATTTGGGAAATAACTGGCTTGAAGAACTCAGGAAGAAAGCAGGTTAAACAGGTGAGAGTTATGTATAATTCGCCAGCAGTGCTTTGCCAACGTTGTCTCGTTAAAATCCGACACTCTCCTGAATCCCAACCTACCATCTCCTTCTAATTGCAGATTTTATCCCACCCATCTTCTTAGCATTTGGTTCCATGAAACAAACATGAATTAAGATATTATACCAATATTTCGAATCATAAGTTTATAACATGTAAATTATCCCTAAAAACATGAAATAACATTAGATATAGATATAAAAAAAAAGTTGATTGATGAAGCAAAAAATAACAACCGCATGGAATCATGAAGAATTACATGAACTAGATCTTAAAAATAGCAAGAAATAAAATTTGGCATGAAAAATCGTAACATAATATCGACCAAACAAGTAGATTCATCTAAGGGGGAAAACCTGGAACGAGCTTCGATTGGAGCGTCAGAATTTCGTATCAATGAGGGAAGCTAGAGGTTGTGCAATTCCGTATGAACGAGCTTCGAGGATCAATTCGAGCGTCAAAATCTTAAAAAGTTTAGTGTTGGGCACTTAATGGGCAGGGTGTTGTATACTCCCTGGTGATAATGAGCCTGACAAGCTCGCGAGCAGCTCGGGCTTGACTTGAACTCGGGCTCGGCTCGAGACTTAAACGAGCCGAGCCGAGCTAGGCAAAGCTCGGCTCGTAAAGCTTGTGAACAGCTCGATTATTATTTTATACTAAAAAGAAATTATATTAAAAAAATATTTTACATTAAAAAAATTTAATACAAATTTATATTTTAATTTAGATTACAAATTATATATTTTAATTTGTGATCCAACTTTACTTCTACTCCACTAGGCACTAAAGTCCCACATTGGTTAAGAAAACAAGAATCAACCTTCTTTTCTTTATAAATAGCTACTACTCCTTACTTTAACTTAAAGTTTAATTTTGTATCTCCTTGGTTGGAAAACAAAAACTATACTTTATTTTCTTCATCGGGAATGAAGTATATTTTTAAATATTTGATTATTTAGTACTTAAAATATTTGATAATTTTTTCTTTAACAAAACATGGAGTCCCACATTGAAATGACAAGAGGGATTCCAAGTTATACAATCATATGTAAAATGAGTTTGTTTATCTTAAACAAAACATGGAGTCCCATATTGAAATCTTAGCAATACTAAGAGGGAAACCAAGTTATAAAGCAAAAGCATATGATGGGTGAGTGAACAAGCTCACCTACTTCAATTCGAGCCGACCGCCTAAATGAGCTCACGAGCCGAGCCTAAACTAACTCACGAGCCGAGCTCGAGCCCATGCAAAGTTAAACGAGCTCGAGCCGTGCCCAGTACTATTCGTCTATTAGAGTAAGTCAGTTGGATGATCTACAAGCTAGATCATGATCTATTACAATGATCTTATCATTGTTGGATTATAGTAAAAGCATGGTAGGCCTTATGTATAGTGAGTTGGCAACAATTTAATGGCATTAAGAAAAACAATCCAATGTTTAAAAAGCCCAAAATTGTAGATCATTATTAAAATAATTGATGATCCAATTTTTTGGGATCATAATTGTCTATGCTCAGTTTACCAGTTTCTTGCACAAAGTTTTCGGAAAAACAATATTATGAAATATAGAAAAAAAAACTATTATTTTATGTTAAAAATGAATGTATGCGTGATGGAAAGTTGGTGGTCTCATTTCAAAAATAAAAACAAAAGAAATGGATAAATTAATAAAGAACATCCCAAAAAGGAATATGGGTAAACTAATAAAGATCAGAATTAAGCTATGTTTAGTTCACCTGAAATTTTCTGATCTGAACTTTTTTTTTTTACAGGAAAAAACATAGTTGGATATTATATCATAACATCAGATAGTACAGCCATATGTGCTTCATTAGGCACCTCCTCCATCCACACCTTCATCTCACTAAAATTCTTACTTAGTCTTGCTAGTAAGTGAGCAACCCCATTCCCTCCCCTGCATACATGAGAAAATACAAAGGAAATACAAGTTGCAACAAGTTTTAGAGAGTTCACTCAAGGTACACCCGGGTGTACCATGAGCATGGTACACCCAAGGGTATTTTCGTTATTAATCAAAACTTCTGTGGCATTCTCGTAATTTTCGAGGCTTATCATCATCTTCCTTAGCAGCAACAGAAGTTCATCTTTCCTCAGCATCTTTCATGGAATGATGATGGATCTTCCTTCATCTTTTGGAAAAGCATTTGCTTTGTGAAATTCAACGCCTGCGAAGCAGATTTCCACCGGAGATTCGATCTTCTTTCTCGCTCATTTCTTTGTCACTCTTCTTTCTCGCTGGAATCACGAAATCAAAACTTGGAAATTGAAACTTCAATTCCCAGATATGAGTACTTTGCATTTTACTCATTTGTTTTGTTTGTTGTTGTTTTGCTCGTTTTCTTTGATTTATTTTTGCTAGTTGTTCGGAGTGAGATTATGAAGTGGAGGAGAGAGAATCAACCACCATTGTTGAGGTGTTTGTTAATGGCAGATTATAATTGGTGTGGGAGGAGAAGAGATAAAGTAGTTTGTTCATGGTGGTGGTGGTTTAGAGCAGTGCTCATTTACATAATTTGTGCTCATTCAAGTTTGCTCATTTTATAAATGAGTAGAAATGTTTACTCATTTGCTCATTTGCTCATTTTGCTCATTTTGCTCAATTGCTCGTTTGCTCATTTTGCTCATTTGGAAAAAATAGTCTTGGGTGTACCATGAGCATGGTACACCCAGGTGTACTATAAATATTCTCAGTTTTAGAATATCAGATACAATGAGAAAATGAAAATGAACTTATCTGATCTGATTTGAACTAATCTGATTTACAAGATCTTATCTTTTATAAAATATATTATTACTATTATATTATTACTTTGTAATTCATTATTATGAAATATATTATAAGATCTTATTTATAGTATTACTATTATTATCATTTTATTTCTATCACAAAGCAAAGTGGTAAAATTGATGTTTATACATGCAAAGTTACACTAAAGAAAATTTTAAACTCGTCTATATTCATTATTGACCAAACATACATCTAAATTGTGCAATAATATAATACAAAAGAAAATAAACATATAAAAGTGTTTGTTTCACTTGTTTATATTGCTCACAGTGTCGTTTTTCTTACACATATATAGGTGGTCCAGACCGAAAAATCAAAACTTCAAAAAACTTGGACCAAAGACTAAATATTTTTTACATTTTGAAATTGGAATATAAACACGACGTTAATTTATAGGTTTGCACTTAGGTATCTAAAATCTTATAAACAGAATTGTGATTCATATCTTGTGACTCGTCTTTACAACTCTATGAAAGAAAATTATGATAACATCCACCCATCTCATTGCTCGAATCGAGCAACGGTAACCTGAATAACAAATGTGACTAGCAATAGTTGTTAAAACCACACACCACACTACGTGTTTGATGTATTACAATTGTACAAATATTCTCCAGATTAAAAGACTTGACCGATCACCCTTTCGAAAGAGGTGAACTTTTTAGATGCATAGTGTATATATATAACGTCTTAATACACCATCATATTCAAAAATCACCCCCCTATAATGAATTGTGCATAAACTCTATTTTGAAATATATAAGGAACAAATACTCTGTTATTGTTGTCAACAAGGGACAGTAAACAAAACTCACTTAACACTACTTGATGTTCGAGGCTCCGAGCACTTGATCTTCGACTGGTATGTAGTCCTTATTCAGAGTGTTGCAAAGAGGGAAATCATTAGTGTAGAAAGCAAAATTCCATTGAATCCTAGATCGAATGAGAACATATCACTTGAGTAACACAAGATGATGTTTGCTGCCTTGTTTGAGTGTTTCAACGTCGTTGTAGGCGAAAGAGTGTCGGTGTTGAGCATTGCTACATAAACGAGTGTCTTGTTTCCGCTGTTAATTGGCTTTTCATATCTCGCACCCACTTAGGTCGAGAATCAAGCTTATGTCAGTAGTTAGTTCAACTTTTGGTCCTTTAAGTGTTAGATGGTCTATGTTGGCTAACCACACTATGATCTTTTCGAGGATTATGTTGAACAATATAGCTAAGAGGAAACTTCCGTGGTCCATTTGCTGGATTACGAAAGCAAAGTATTTGCAATTGGAACAAGATACTCATGACGAAGAGATGTCTCCAACATTGAGAGAGAAGAGCCTCAGTTGTAAGTCGGAGTAGAAGTAACATTTGACGAAAGATATAAACATAGAAAAATATGGTAATTATTGTTGATAATACCATGTTAAAGTTGGTCAATACAAGGGTCAATTAAATATATAACTGCCAAGAAAATTTAGCTCTGGTTCAATTATTGAGTTATTATGTTTTGTATTTCGTATCAAGTGAATAAATTATAAATCAATCTCTATTTTTATAAAAGTACATGGGTAGCTAGTGATGGTGAAGTGGTGTAACATCATCTCTGATTCTAAAAGTTTTAAATCAGTCTCATCCACTGGCTCTGTTTGACAATACTACTTAAAAATAAACTAAAACTAATAAGTTAACTAAAACTGATAAGATAAAGATGAAACTAATAAGGTATTGGAACTAATTAGGTAGTTTATTAGACTAATTGTTTGGTAAAATTAGTTGCTCAAGTTGATAAATTATTTTAGCAAAATCAGTTGATGTCAAAAAAATTTAAAAAAGTTCTCCAAAATTTCAATCACCTAATTTTGAAAAGGTAAAAATTTGACTTATCATTTAAATCAATTTTTATCACCTAGAATATTATTTTAGGTACTCCTCAAACATTACTAATTATTTTTGCACTTGAGGTATTAGTAGCTACTAAAGAGCTAAAGGCTCAAAGATTTGAGCAAGGTTTGGCTGAGGAAATCCAACTGGGGTTAGGTGGTGAGACTTTTGCATCCCTAGATGATGTGTATCAAAGAGCTGCCCATAGTTATGATCTTCAGTCGAGGCGTGACAGGAAGAATGTTGGAGAAAATCAAGGGAATTTTTAGAAGAATAGAAATGGGAATGTGAATTTCCAGGGGAGAAATGGTCAAGGCTATAACCATAAGTTAGGGTCAATCCGAAAGGACTTCCAGCTGTATGAAGTGCGACAAGAAACACCCTGGTAGTCTGGTAGAGACTGTAAGGGAGACCTAATCACCTGTAACTACTGCCAAAAGAAGGGGCATATGGAGTATAAGTGCTTCACCAATCAAAACAAAGAGCATAATGGTAACAGGAGTGGTCATTAGGGAAGGTATGGAACCAACCAATTAGAAAATCAAGGTTCGAAACCTATAGGGTCACAAAACAACCAAGGAAGTTACATTAAGCTTGCTAGTGAGAGCAACAACAACCGGAATAAGGCTTTGGGTTGTTAGTGATGAGTCACAATGAAACTGAGCGATCTGCCAACGTAGTTTCTGGTACTTTCTTTATTGACTCCGTTCTTGTTAAAGCGTTGTTTGATTCTGGTGCGACTTATTCGTTTATTTCGTTGTCTGTTATTAAAAGTGTGGGATTGGTACATTTTGAAGTAATTGACCTGCCTATTAATATACCTACTGGAGAAGTTGTTAACTAGATTGGATGATATTTTCATGACTAAACAAAACAAGGCTTAAAAGATACCATTCTTATTATTGGGGTTATTATCATAAATGCTCTTTAGAATTTGCAAAAAGAAAAAAAGGTTTAAAAGTCAAAACAAATATTTCTTCTATAAATTACAACAATTAGATTTACCCTTTTGTCAAACTGTTTAGAGGCATATGTAAATTAGAGAAGTGATACAAAAAATCATATATAGGGCAAAAAGTGAGTAGTTTTTGATGAAATTTAAATGAAAAAAATATTTATCAATTAAAAGGTCAAATATAGATTTTTTCTAACAAGGTCAAATATAGTTAACTATCCAATAAGGACCTAAACTATGCGAATTTTTTCTAACAAGGACCTCAACAATTTTTTTGATCTACTAAGGACCTCATTAACCATGGTTACATTTTCCATCCAATAGGTTACATTTTCCAATCATTTTATTAATTTGTTTATGTTTTGTTTAAAAAATTAAAAAGACCCACCAACTCAATTATTCTTTATCGCTCTCCATCTCTCCTAATTTGACGTTACACTCTTTTTTTCATAAAACTATGAATTTTTGTCAAATTAGTATTTAAGATACATTCAACTTTTGTCTTCATTCCGGAAGGTTACAATTGTTCACGTCTATCGAGAAGCCAACGGATTACTCTCAAAGATTGGGCACCATCTCCAAAATCCATCTCAATTAGTTGATGTTCAGTCCGATATGTTTTTCAATTATTTAGTTACTTTGATAGTTTAGGGTATACTCTGAAAGAAGAGTTCTCTAAATTTACTTATATCTTTTCAAAAAAAAAGATAAAATTTTGAAAATACTGTTATACCAGTATCACCATTTTTTAAATGCCACATTGCGAGAGGATACATTTTAAAATTTGCACTATCAATGGAAAAAATTAGGCTAAAGAGGAAAAGAATTTTAACTTTTAGGATAAATTTTGGATTTGTAAAGATGGTGGATGAGAGCTACGACCTAAACAAACATGATATATTTTAAGAGAGAGACAAGGGTTGGACGGTTGTGTAGGGTCTGATTAGTAATTACCAAATGAGTATTTTAAAATATAACTTCTCGCAGTAATTACAAAGGTAAAGAATTGAGAGAGATATAATTATCGATTCTTTAGAGTTATTCTGAGACAATTACTCTAAGAATATATAAGATGTAAATAGAGGTGAATATATAACATTAGCTAAAGGGCTTATATGGTCAATGAAGATTTATTAAATACTTATAAAGTAGTCCAAATTTTAAGAAATACTCATATGATTAAAGAAAATCTTTGAAAATACACACATGTGATAATTTTTTAAAATATGTTCATGTGATTAAATAATGTATCTTAAGTACCAATTTGATAAAAATACTCATAGTTTTATGGAAAAAAAGTTAAAGTCAAATTAAGAGGAATATGGAAAGAGATAAAGAATAATTGAGTTGGTGGGGCCATTCAATTTTTAAAACAAAAGAAACAAGTTAATAATATTGGATGGAAAATGTAACCATAGTAGATATGAGGTCCTTAGTAGATCAAAAAAATTATTGAGGTCCTTGTTGGAAAAAACTCTCATACTTTAGGTCCTTACTAGGTAGTTAACTCTTGCTCCTTGCACAAAGAAGTAAAAAGAAGAAAAATAATAATTAAAAGGGTGGGGATGGATGAATTGAATAACATCTATACAAATATATTAAAAGGTGTGTATAATAGCGTCTATACGCCACGTGGTATCCTCCTCCAGCCATGAGAAATTTGCCACGTGTCTATTAATCAACAATAAGGAACCCTTGACCTCGGGTAAGGTTTTTCAAAGACTCACCATCTCATCTAACATGTTTTAGTGATTCACATTTCTACAAAATTATAGATACATGTGTTGTAATTAGTAATGTGACAATAAATTCCTACTTCAGCCATAAAGTTTATTTTCTTATTTGATTTGTTTTTTTGCAATCATCCCTTTACTCGCTCCATCTCCCCTTTCGAAATTCACCATGAATGCGAGAGTCCTCTACTTCGTAACTAATAAGGTAGTTTCACAAATTATTCTTGATGCTAATCAAATCTTATTGTTGTTGTTCGAAAATACGAATCAGGAGATGGAGTTTAAAGGTCAGAGGGCAACTCACATAAAGAAGGTCAGTGAAATTGTTAATCATAACCCAAATTCCTTGATTGCGTACATAATTTATTGCAGGTGTGCTTTTATGTGCCATGTGGAACCTTTCCTCTTGCACTAGAATTTTATCGCATGTGCAATGAACCAACAGTAGATTGGTCATCATATGTTTTGAAAAAAATATAACGATATCTTGAATCGACTTCATGACCTATTGATAAGTATTAAGATACATTTACCACTACACCAAGTGATATATGGTGTAATTATTTTAAAATTAACTTATTAATAGATGAAAAATATAAGTACTTGGGACATAACCCGGGGGTTTTCACTTCTTTGTCTAGAATTTTTAGTCGATATTGCTACCTAATTATTAGTGTAATTTCATTTTGACTCATTTACTTAAACATCTTAATTATTTGTTGGTTTTGGTCATTTTGGATCGATTTTTTTAAAACAATCAAAGTATCCACCGCCGATATAGCAATGACTAATCTCTTTCCCCCGAGTGCTCCACTTAAGGGTAAATTAAAGGGTCGGTCAAGAATCTCTTTTCATTTCCAAAGATTGAGGATCGAACCCCGCACCAGTGGATTAAGGGACAAAGTGAGCAACCATTATGCCAAGACCACTTGGTTCTTTTGGATCGAATATTAAACATTAATTACGCGAGCAAAGGTAATAGACCAGGCCAAATGGCTAATGTGACACATGTGAATAGAGGTGGGCATGGGTCGGGCCAGCAAGCGGGCCAGCCCATCCCGACCCGATTTGGGCCCGGCCCGACTCGTTGTCCATTACGTGGGCCACAGGCTTGTCACGGTCAAGAAATTTTATTTCGAGCCCGCGTGGGTGGCCCGCGGGCCGTACGCTCCTTTCCTTTGTTTTTTTAGCCTAAAATTGTCAAAAATACAAAAAAAAATATAAAACATGGACTAGGCCCGCATGAGGCACGAGCCCGGCCCGTGGAAAAAATTTGAAAATTTTAAGCCCGACACGGCCCACCACTCACGAGCCCGGCCCGTCATTTCCCCCAACCTCGTGGACAGGCCCAGCCCCGCCCATGCCTAGGTCTACATGTGAATATATGCAAGTATATATTTAACCATTTGTCTTCACTCTTCCATATCTAACAAATTACAAAAGACCTAATGCCTATGAAATAAATCAAATATTTTGTACAAGTGTTCTACATCTATAGTTCTTTTAATGATGGAAAATGATAAATCAAGTATGATATAAGTGTAGTTTCATATATGGTCTCCTAAAAATGACTGACTTAAATTATTTTCTTATCAATTAAACCCTATATTGATCTCTAATCTGCTATAAATTGGAAAATAAAATGGAAATTCCAAGACTCCATTTTCACAATATACAATAAGGAAAAGAATGAACATGGACATTCTAAGTAAACAATTCTTTTTAGGAAAATGATATATGTAGCCCTTAGGGCTATGTATAAAGTGCTTAAAATGGAAATAAAATATTGAATCAAGCATTTATTACCTCAATTGATGTGAAAATGTGTCTTGAATTCTTAAATTGTTTCCATTTAAAGAAATGTATTTAATGCTTATATGTAGCCCTAAGGGCTACATATAACATTACCCTTCTTTTTACTATATGATTGAAATATTCAATGAGTTGCACACAAATAAAGACCTTAAAACTGTAGAATTGGTATTAAATTTCCAATAAAATGACACCTCAATAGTATAAATATAGAAACTAATTAAAAAGTCTATAACAACTAACAAACTTTTGATCTAGTTGTTCAAGTCTCAATTAACCTGTTTTATATAGTTGTATTCTCCTCCTCCTCTTCTTCCGCTTATTTATCTCCCACCTCCACATATTCTCTCATTCTCATCCATCTAATTCATGGAGAAATTCAGGGAAAAGATACAAAAAAAATGAAGAGTTCCCTAAAAAACTCATTCAGAAAAAAGTTGCAAATCCGTTGGCAACGCAGCAGAAATCTCAGCACCATTCCCCAGCAAACACCATCCAAACAACCTTAAACAAAAACAAAAACAAAACAATCAAAACAAATGAGCAACAGTTGTATTACCAACAACACTAGCTCAAATCATAATCATAATCATAATCATCATCATCATAGTAGTAGTAGAATCAGCAATGGTACTCAAGCATGCGCTGCATGCAAATACCAACGTAGGAAATGTGCATCAGATTGTGCTTTAGCTCCTTATTTCCCTCATGATCGTCAACGACAGTTTCTTAACGCGCATAAGCTTTTCGGCGTTAGCAATATCACCAAGATCATACGTAACCTTAGTCCTCCTGATAAAGATATAGCTATGCGTACAATAATATATCAATCAGATGCCCGTGCTAAAGATCCTGTAGGCGGGTGTTATAGAATTATTAGAGAATTACAATACCAAATCGCGTATTTTAAGGCTGAATTAGACGTTGTAATTCAACAACTCGAGCTTTGTAAAGCTCAAGTTTATCATCAACAACAACAACAACAACTATATCCAGGTGATGGAGTTGATCATAATAATAACAATGAACTTGTAACGTGTGATAACAATAACAACAATAATAGTTACCAACAATATGAAGGTCTAATGAGGTGTTATTATTATGATCAAGGGAACAATAATAATAATAATAATGAGCAACAATATATGAATATGATGTTGCCTATTTCTTCTTGTTCTGAACAAAATAATGGACAATTAGATCAGAATGATCAGTATTCATGGGTGGCTCCTGCAAATGAAGAAGCTGTGTTAGCTTCGTCGAATAGTAGCACGAGTCATGGTGAATGTTTCGTAATCAAGAGTGAGTTTGTGGGTGAATGTGAAGGTTTAGAAATGAAGCCACAAATTCAGATTGGTGCAAGTAATGGAGGTTCTTATGATATTGATGAGGAAAGAGAATATGGAAGCAAGTTTGATGATGATTCTTCTACTCATGTTGATCTTTCTTGTTGTGATCTTCAAGGGGATGAACTTAAGTTTGTTCCTCAGCAAACCACACAACTCAGGTTAGACCAATATTAACAACCTTTTTTTATTTTATACATGCTCTGTTGTTTTAGATGTAATATTTGCCTTTTTGATGATTGTATTAAAATAATCAAATGTTGCAACTTGCAACTAAAAAAAAGGTGGTGTTACTAAAACGGGTTTATGGGCATCGAGTTTCTCTCTCGTTCTTAGGTGGTCCTATTAAAATAATCAAATGTTGCAACTTGCAACTAAAAAAAAGGTGGTGTTACTAGAACGGGTTTATGGGCATCGAGTTTCTCTCTCGTTCTTAGGTGGTCCTATAATTATTGGGAGCTAGAGGAGATGTGGGAAGTACAATTTAATTTTTCTTTTGAACGTTACTCCTTACTCTAAATCCATAAATCATATGATCACATGGTGTGGTAACCAGATATTACATCAATCAAACATGATCTACATTGAATTACATATTTGCACCTCTTCTTATAGTACCTCCGAAGTAATGAAACCTCGCTAAATTAATGCCATTTGGTATTAAGCAATGACGGGGAATCCACTGCCTTCCGGAGGTCTTATCTTATGTATTTGTGGTACTTTCATACATTCTTTAATAATATTACACCAACCTTTCCTCATTCAAAAAAATAAAATAAAACCTCATTAGTTTAGATTAAAAAAAAAAAGATTAAGTCCGGGCTTTACACCTTCTTGAGTTCTTGTAGTAACCAAGAAGTTGTAAATTTTCATTAAATTGGACGAAAATGTTGATGAAATCATTTTTTTGCAATCTTATAGTAATTATGATTTAAGTATCCTTGATTTAAAAGCATATCTTGATATTTCATTTCATAAAAATCTAAATTCAAATATATTTAGCAACATTAACTTGTTTGTTGAAGTTATGAAATTAACAATTTCAGAAATACTACATACAGGGATAAAAGTTTGAGGGTTATATCAAACATGGCCTAAAAAACAGAATAATAAAAGAAGAAAAAAATAATCTTTTTTTAAATAATGTATAAAATAAAATAATTTTACTTTGTTGATCACACAAAAAATGAAATTTTGCAGTGAAGAGGAGGTGGTGGCGCTGAAAGGGGAAAAAATTGTAGTGGATAATCCAGAAGAAGAATCCTTCCACCATATTTCTGAGCATGATCTAAGGAATGCAGCTACCATGTTCACCCTCACAAATTGAAGCAGACAAACATTGCAAAATCCTCCATACCAAATCTATTTTAGCTATGATGCTGAGAAGGCTATCCAAATACATTTGTCGAATCAATATCTGAATCATTCATCCAAATTACGCGAAAAAAGATGATGACATTACTGGAAAAGAAGCCGAAGCTCATCTTTTGTAACTCGCGGAACATGGTTCATATCATCCGACTCTGTACTTGCTGCAAATAATTGCAAGATTTTGGGAGTGATTTTTGATTTGCTTAAAGCTATTAAAATGACCCAAAAAATATATGCTTGTACAACATTAAGCAATTGCAATGTTTTTGATCTAGAAACTAAGTTTATCTTATACATTAGCTAAGAAAGCAACTTCCTGAATTTTTTTTGTGATGCTCGAAATCTACAATACAGATGAACATAACATCAATAATAACTTACAAAAAATTGTCTATCATCACAAGTCCATCTGATCCATGTCTGGCACACGTTGTGCAGCTTTGCTTTGTTCTGGATGCTCGGTAATAACGGCTTCAGTTGTGGTGAGAAGAGATGAAACACTGAAACCCAGACAAGATTGTTATATAAGAATGCCATAGAATATACTCACAAACAAAAATGAATTCTGCTTAGATATGAGCCAGTCCCTACCTTGCAGCATCTACCAAAGCTGTTCTGATAACTTTAACAGGATCTATTATTCCTGCTTTTACCATGTTCACATATTCACCTACACCAATAGAAATAGACAAATTTAAGAAGCTTTATTAGAGCTGCAAGTCGACAACACCACCAACCCCTCCCTGAAAACGAATACGAGAAAACCCTGTGTATTGCACGTGGCCACGTGCCCATACTCATTGGCTCATTGCTCACAAGTGGGATGTGTGTTGAGTAGTAATATCGGATGCTACAGAGAAAACATGACGAAACAAAACCACCAAGTACAGAAGGGAGGCTTTGGTTTGCATGTTGATATATTTCAACTTCTTGAGTACTGAATTTAGATACATTGGAAGTATGAACTTCAATCTTCCTTTTACTTTCTGGATAATATGATTGTTAATGAGCGTTGAACCCTGGCTATTAGAGTAATTGGTTGGTCCTAAAGAAGTATCTCCTATTTTCCGTGGTTTCATTTGTAAAGGGTCGAAAATAGTTGCTCCAGTGATAATTACTAGAGCCGAGGAGAGTGAGTACCATTTCTCCACCAATTCTACCCAATAGTGATGTAATTTATTAAAGGGGAAGGGGGGAATCTCCAAATCTTTTCCTTCCCTTTCCCTAATTCAAATCCAAACAAGGAAAAATAAATCCCTCAGTTTCCCTTCCATTCTTCCACCTCCTATTCTTCTTATTTAACTATAGCGTTAAGGTTGTACAATAAGCTCTGGTTCCTATGCAGCAACGTTCTGCCTTCTAAAAGAAAGGACTCGAAGTAAAAGATGTGGAGGGGGGATGGGGTAAGAGAAGAAAGAGCGAATGTTAGGGAGCAAACCTTTAGATGCGTCATAGCCAATATTGTGATCGTCTTGTTCCATCAACTTGCCAATCACCAGTGGAGCTTCACCTCCAGCATTTGACACAATGGTGACTGTAGGTGCCTATAGTATCAATAGAAACTTCTATAAAAAGTAAGCAAAAATACACTATCAGTGAGACAAAAAGTCATAATGATATCAAAAGGAAACCTTGAGAGCATTCTGGACTATTCGAACCCCTCTTTTCTGGTCTTCATTCTTAGTATGGATATTCTCCAGAGCTTTTGAAGCATGAAGGAGAGCAACTCCACCACCTGAAATTCAGACTCGAAATGTACAATGAATGTGTGAAAGTTATTCATCACTAAGAAAGTGTTTTTATTTCTTTGGTGTATTAAGTGAAGAAATGCAGACTTACCGGGCACAATACCCTCCTCTACGGCAGCTCTAGTTGCATTCAGAGCGTCTATGACCCTGTCCTTTCTCTCACTAACTTCAGCTTCACTGGCTCCTCCAACCTGTTGGACACACATTGATATATACATATAACTCTGATCTAGCAAACAGAGAGATTGATCACAACTTTTGGAGAAAAAATGGACCTTGAAGACAGCAACACCACCGGCGAGCTTTGATAACCGCTCCTGTGCCTTCTCTTTGTCAAAGGTTGAAGTACTTCTCTCCATGGAAATTCTTAGCTGCAAAAGGAAGAACAAAGTAATCAACACCAATCTCAAGATATATTTCGAACTTTCTACAGTTTATACACAGATTGGATGACTTAATATTAGAACATTTAACAGGCATTAGAATATGACAAAAACTCTTAAAACTTAAAAGTTTTCCAGACCAAGCTTCAGTATATATACCTAGAACAAGAAATTTCAGAAATACTGGTACAAACAGTTTTTATCTTACCCATAAGGGCAACAACCATTAAGATAAGCACATAGAAGTCAACAGCTTACACAGCTTAAAACCAAAGCATTTATGTGTAACTAACATTGAAACACAGAAAAGGCCACTTAAATCGAAATATATATACAGCAAAAATAGTAGTTTTGGCTCATAAAACTGTCAGCGTACCTCTTCACAGCGCTCTTCTATCACCTTCTTGTCTCCACCTCCATTTAGGACAATGGTGTCATCCATTGAGATGGTAACCTGTCTCAATCAAAAGTCGGTCCTTAAAAAGAAGATTCAAGTTTTTTAGTATAAAATTAGAAATAGAATAAGATACAAACCTTCTTCGCAACACCAAGCATGTCAGGTTGGATCTTGTCGAGAGTCAACCCCCGCTCTTCTGCAATAACCTAAGGAGGAAAATAATGGATGGTATAACTGAACTTGTAAAGAATGATCCAAAATCATTTATAATAGGCTCACCTCTCCTCCTGTAAAGACAGCTAGATCATCTAAGTTAGCTTTCCTGCTTTCTCCAAACCCTGGAGCTTTTATGGCACAAACCTACAGAAAGCACATAAACAGAACCATAACTTCAGTGGCCAAAACGTTACAAAGGATAATCAATTTCAAAGGCAAGCATCATTCTCCCTGGACATGTCAAAGCAAGATCAAGTGATCTTCAAAATGAAATTAGAATTTTAGAATATGTTAGCTCTCAGGTAGGCACGATGCAGAAGCATATCAAACTTCAAAGCATGATAAGCCAATCATAAAGCCAGTTTTATGCAGCAAGAGCTGGTATTACAAATTTAGTGGAATATATAAGGTGTATTGGCATGTTTACCTTAAGCCCGGCTTGGTGCTTGTTCAGTATTAGCAGTGATAGAGCATCACCTTCAATATCTTCCGCAACTATTAGCAGAGGTCTATTCATCTTCCACAAATCAATATCAACAAAACAGAATTATCAACTTCAGTAATTTAACTAATAATACTAGACATCCTTGAGTGACAAGAGAATAAATTATCAGAAGATTGTAGAACCTGAAGAGCCAACTCCAATACTCTAACAAGGGATCCCACATCTGAAACTTTCTTCTCATGGATGAGAACCAAAGGATTTTCAAGTTCCTGGTCAACAAGCATATAATTTAATACTCCTATCAGATAAGATGATTATATTCTCATACACAATTCCGAAACGCATATCGCATATTTGGTGCAAATATCCAAATCAGCTTCAGATGGAACTTACACATTTCTGGGTCTTTTGATCTGTAATGAAATAAGGAGAAATATAACCCCTGGCTAGCTTCATCCCCTCCACCACCTCCAATTCATCATCCAATGTGTTTCCATCCTAATAGATTTAAATACATCAATAAAAGCGATTTAACTTTGTCCAAGCAAATGTACATAGTATGACTAAACATCAGGAAGTCTACTTACAGAAACAGTGATTACACCTTCCTCGCCAACTTTCTCCATTGCCCTGGCAATGAGTTTACCAATTTCACGCTCCCCATTAGCAGAGATAGTAGCCACCTGTTACATAATAATGATAACTTGTCTATGGAACAATAACACCATATAATTCATTTCCGTATCATTATTTTACTAAGAGAAGACAAAATAATATAAAAGAAGTCAATAGTCATCATCAACCTAGTTGCAGATGCAATAATCTAATGACATCATTTGAACAGTTATTTGGAGTCTACATGATTTCACCTTATACTTTCAGGAATTACAAGACCTGACCTCCTTTCACCTTGACCTTATAGATCCAAACAACCACTGCCCAGTGTTAACAAGGAGATTCCTTCTAGAAATTACCTGAGTGATCTCCTCTGGTGTACTTATCATCATTGCTTTGCTTTTCAAGTTGGAAACCACAGCATCAACTGCCATATTGATCCCAGTACGCAGATCCATAGCATTTACACCAGCAGCTATGGATTTGCAGCCTTCCACTAAAATTGACTGAGTCAAGACAGTAGCACAAGTGGTTCCTGAATCACAAGAAATGATGCCTTAGATCAAAGGTGCAGTACTCGTTGACTTGGATATTGATAGAGATATGTCAATAAAGTTTCTCAACAGCCACCCGATAATTTATCTAAACGTGAGGGAAACAGAACACAGATGGGTATGGAATGACCATATTGCACTTTGAGAATAAAGTATAACTCTCTATATTTGATGAATCTACATCGACCAGATCAGATTCACCCCAATGTACTGAAACAGGATCTGCCCAAGGTAGGATAAGGGAATGTAGAACCAATTGCTAAGAGCATATCATTACTATGCTCTTGGGTAACAATATGACTGTCAACTGATCTTAGAGTTACAAGCTCATCAGTCATCACCTAAAAAGAAACAGAAAATATAAACACAACGTCAACATTGTGGGAACAACCTAACCTAGGCATCTTGATCATGCCATTTATAAAACCAGATAGCATAACCTCCATAAAACTTAGTGCCCAACTTGCCATCTTTAACCACTATGATTAATAATTGCGCCCCACTTTGAGCCCCATGCTGAAACTCAGTTTTGTCTCTAAGAAAGCAAATCATATCTACATTTTGGATAGTAACATAATAACACGCCATTGGGATATTTCGTAAAATGCAAAATATTAAACAGGGATATAGATTTGCTACTTCTAGATAATTCTAAAGTAAAGCAGGTAAAGGTATTGTGTTCCTTGTACATGTTTCTGACTATCTACCACATCAAAACTCAAGAGTTACAACATCCAAGTCCTTTGAGTGCCAATTAATTCCTTCCCCCCCCCCCTCTCCCCCAGCCCACCACCCAAAAAATTAATCTTCTAAGAAAGGAAAAGTTGATCAGATGGCAACATGAGCTGCAGCATGGCGAGGGGAGTAAAACAAAGACTGACTAGCAGTCTCACAAGATCACATCTTTCCATCAGACTGATTACTTGGTAGTAGTATATTGGTTCAATTATCAACAACTTGCAAAGCTTGCCATATGACGTAGTGGTGAGATATTTAACTTCAGTCAGAACCCTATCTAACAAAGAACAGAAACAGCTGATTACCATCTCCTGCAACAGTATTTGTGGCCTTCGCAACCTGCTTTACAAGCTCTGCACCAAGATTCTTTGTCCTTTCATTGAACTTAATGCTCTTGGCAACTGTTACGCCATCCTTTGTAACTTTAGGATCTTTATGACTCCTTTCAATAACCACAGTGCGGCCCTATGTCAACATGTATAGCATATAGAAATAATCAAATTTTTAGCTACCTCCTGATCTCTAGCAGAGAATGGCAACATTAAACTTCTACCAGCAAGATTGACTACTCCAGGATAGACATAAATTCAAATGTTTAAAACCATTTACATCAACCCTATTCAAAAAAAAAAAAAGGTCATTCAGGCCCCATTCACTTCGCCTGATCTTTCTTGAACTGAAATTATTTTTGCTGATTAAAATTGATATTGGTTAAAACTCATACTCTAGTAATTTCTTTTATGCATTTGATAGAGACTAACTGAAATTGATTTTTGCTGATAAAACTAATCTTTACTTACTCAACTGATTTTTACTGAATCATCAATTTTCTAAGTAGGAGTTAACAGGGCATCATGATGGCATACTTCTACAGCCCACTAGACAAAGCATTATGGTAACAAGGATCATACCCTTGGTCCCATAGTGACCTTCACAGCTTCCGCAATCTCATTAACTCCTTGCAGCATAGCCATCCGAGCTTCGACACCAAAACTGATATCTTTTGCAACATAATTTCTACTAGATATTATCCTACTGCTTACCTACAAACTCAAAGAACAAGAGAAGAAGGGATAAAATATATTACATAACTTCCTCAATTCAATCAACATATAGTAATCTGTACAAATACACCCTATAATCATCCAATCAGCTTCGATTCTTTAATGCATATACTAGGACCCATTTTTCCAAAACACATTAGCACAAGAATTGCAATCAAAAGTGTAAAACTTTAATCTAGTTTAATATTTCTGGAACAAGAACAAAGTAAAAATAGCAATGCCCATAAATCAAAATTCAATCTTTCTATTCTAATTCGTGTTTCAAATACTAAAATGGATAAATGATAAAAGAAATGAAAGGAAAAAAGTGATAATAATCTTTCTGGAACAACAACAAAGCCAAAAAAAGCAATGCCCAGAAATCAAAATTCAATCTTTTTATTCTAATTCGTGTTTGAAAGACTAAAATGGATAAATTATTAAAAAAAAATGGAGAAAAAAGATGATACCAGTCGTCTTGAAGCATGAGACCTGCCCACAAAAGATAGAAAAACAAGTTTAACGAAAGATTAATAAACTTGTGAATATGCATACTGTATGATCAAAATACATACCTGATCAATGAAGATGTTACACGATACATTGTATAGTAGGAGAGAGAAAGAAGAAAATAGTAGGGTTTAAGCACAAAAATACACAAAGTTCAATAGTGACTAGTGAGTTTCAGGGGTTTTGACTCTTTTTGTTCTTGGGGGGTTTTGGGTTGAATTATTTCCTTTTTTTCTTTAGAAAGGAGTCTTCCTAATTTTTGATTTGAGTCCATGTTGGTCTATTTCTCTCCATACTTCTAGAGAGTTCTTTCTAAAAAAATAGAAGTTTCAATCTATATTTTTGTTCTTTCTTCTTTCAATTGGTTTTCACTTAATTATTAATTTAAGGCAAGAAATGACATTTTCAAAATGTTAAATATTGAATGAAAAACAAGTTAGAGAGAAATTAATGTGAGACGCTTTATTTCTTTCTTTTTTCAATTGCTTGTTATTGTTTGTTGGAGAATCGATTTTGATTTAGTTTTGATTATTGAGTTTTCATATCTTGTGGTGAGAGTTAAAGGTTTGAGAAAAAAAAAAAAAAAACGTTCATTGCATATTACGTAATTTTGTAACCGGTATTGGGTTCTCATATGAGATTTATGTGGTCTATATACCGATTACACCTCCTCCTGATTAAAGTGATTATTGTATAGTCAAACCCTCAACCTATGACTTAGAATGTTTTGTTTTGAAAAAAGTTATAACACGCCTATGACTAATTTAATGCATTTATCATTTAATTTCATATAGAACGTGATTGTCAATCATGACATTGAAAAATGAAAAAACTCACAAATAAAAGATCATGTGATATTTTATTAATAAAAGGGTCTATATATTACATATCTTTATTATATACTTCGTGATGGGGGAAGGAAGATGGTGTCCCCCTTACAAAAAGTCTGATAATAAAAAGTCTTAATGAATTTAAATTGTCAATGTATATTAAATAATCTTTTTTCTTTCTACTTGCATATAAATGAAACAATTTAACAATGGAATATTTGAGTTGAATTTGAAATTTGAATTAAACATTAAATTAAGGAAAATGATTTCCACTTCTTACGTATGTGTGAAAAACTCTGATAAAAATTAAGTTAACATTATAACTTGATTGACACAATCAAAAGAAAAAATACAAACTTGAATTTCATATTAATAATTATACTGATAATATTTTAAAACTTAAATATTGAATATTATTCAGTTATCTCTATTATATTAATCAAACTTTTCCACTTTATTAATATTCACGATTGAACCTGATATAAAAATTTTTATACTTTATTTGAACACAAACTTTTTTCTGCTTTATATTTCCTTCTCCTAATACTATATTTGAATAATGATGAACAAATAACTAAAAAGCCGACGAAACATTGATTTAAGAAAAAACATATTAAAAAAATGATTTTTTTGTCCCAAACTACCTTATTAAAAAATTGTTGTACGAATTTATCTTAGTTTTACCATTTCATTGTTAATAACTACCTTATGTCGGTTTTCGGCGTTGAATTTTCTTTATTTTGATTTTCAAATATCACGTTATATCACTTGGCTTCTTCAAACTCTTTTTTCATATTTTCCATCCTAATTTCCGCATTTTCTTGTGTGTGCACGTTCTCTCTCTCATATCTATGTGACACTTTGTACCACTCATCCACCATTAAATTCCTCTTATACTTAAACTAAAATTGAAACAATCACCCTCCTCAATCACCTTCCCAGTATCCTTGAATCTCAATCAATTTTCACAAGATCAATCTTGTTTTTCGCACATTTTTTAACTGAAAAAACAAAAATCAACAATAGAAACCGACATAAGGTAGCTGTCAATAACAAAATGGTAAAAGTAAGGCATCAATTTGGGACAGTGAGGTTAAAGATGGTGATTTTTAAGGAGGAGATAGAAAATGATGGTGGCCGGGGGCGATAGAGCGCGTAGAAGATGGCGGTGAGCAGTATGAAGACAATGATGACGAGGATAGCCCATAGTAAGCTCAAGAAGCAACACTTGCACGTGCAACTTGAGCAGATGCGGCAAGGTTGGCAGTGGTGGTTGTTGTGACATACCCTTGGTGGGTGGGAGGCAAATTATTGGACCTTTCGTTTGGGAACATCAAGGTGGTGGTGGCGGCATCGGCGGTGATGGGTTTAAAGTTTTTTTTTTCTCTATTGTTCATTTTCAGACCATTTGTCACTCGTTCCAATTATTGTGATAAAATGAGAATTTATTGAAGGCCTAGCGTCAAATAATAAACCCGAAAATCAAAGTTGGCCCAGTGGTTATGAAACTCTCCTTCCACCCCCGGTAAATTGGGTATCGTCCCAAATCTTAAAGAGCATATCAAGCTCCATTTATTAGTCCATTTGATTACTCTTAAGTCTTAACTCTAGAGCCGTGGCACAGATTCAATTTGGTATATGCGATAGAGATTATGTGTATTCAGTTTGTATTTTGTATGCTTTTTTTTATAATTTGGTAAGGAGAATTCCCTTGTGAGAAAGAGGACAAATAAATTAAAAATCGTTCTTAGTAGCAATTGGATCTGCGCCACGACTCTAAGAGTTAAAAAACTGAGAGCATGGCTGTGAAAATCTGACCCAACCCGTTTACCTAACCTAAACCCGACCTGATATAAGCGGGTTTGGATTGAGATTTTTGACCCATTTAAGTAAATGGGTTGATACAATTTACCCATTTAATTAAATAGATTAGGTTAAGGTTGACATTTTCAACCCGAAATTAACCTGCTTTGACCTGTTTAACTCATTAAAATACAAATATTCTAACGAGTTGTGTTAAAGTTGGTGAAAATTTTAAAAATATTAATTGTAGAAAAAAAATTGAAAAGAAAATCTAATCATGCATACATTTATGTGAATTTATTGTTGAAAACTAATAAATTTTAATAAAAATTGAGTAGTACTAAATATTTAAATGGGTTAAAAGCGTTATATGGGTAACCCGTTTAATTAATAGGTTGGGTCAAGGTTGAGTTTTGCAACCCGTCTAATAAACGGGTTAGGTTTAGGTTGGAACATGTTCAACCCGTTTATCATTAACCGAACACGATCCGATCTGTTAATGAGCCCTAACCGAGAGTAATAAAATGGACTAAAAAATGGAGCATGGGATATGCTCTTTAAGATTTGGGACGATATCCAATTTACCAACACAACACAACACAACTCGAAATACTACCCCGTCCAACAAGAAGGAACAAAAACCTTTGAACAAAAAAGAACCAACAGACATTTTCTTCGCTCTCTCTCAGCGTCAATCGCAAATTTGCAATATCATCAATTCTTTTTTAGCTCAGTCTTTGGACATTCAGGTCATTTCTCTCTTCATTTCAACTCCGCCCTTTGAGCATGTGTATGAATTTTATTAGTTTTGAATTTTGATGTTTGATGCGATACTCCTTTTCCCTCGTTTTGGTAATCTCAAAGTAGGATACAACTTATAATGGGGATTTTTGGGTAGGTGGATTTTCATGAAAAAAGAACACCCAACTATTCAAGAAGAGGATCCAAAATGTAATTTTTAGAAGTTGTCTCCAAATTCAAATGGCTCAATGCCAAATTTAAAATTGTGTTGGTGGGTTCAAGTTGAATTTGCTGCTTTTTCTCCTTAAATGCAGATACTTATTGTTGGCTGTTGTTTGTGTTTGTTATTCTTCAAAAATGTTGGGTTTTTTTTGACTTGTGTTATTGTTTACTGCAATAGGTTACTGAAAATAAGTGTGATTGATTTTGGAATTTGTTGATTCTTATAATGGATCAAGCAAACACTTGAATATATGCTCAAAACTATAGAAATATATTGCCTTGAGAAACTGTTGGTTGATTGACCTCCACGGCCCCCCGAACTGCCACAAGAATCTTCATTGTATTTGAGCAACAATGGGGTTTTTTTAGAATATGAGCCTACAAAGTTGTAGATATCTAGAGTTTTGAGCTCTTTGTATCCATCTTTCCTGCCTTCCTGGTGTTAGAGAATTCGTGCACTTTTTTGTGCTTGATCTTGGGTGATTTTGAATCAAGGTTATTGAACTATTGGAGGTTCATTTGTTACTCAGAATATATTGCTTACTGCCACGAAGTTCAGTTCGTGAAAATTGAATATAACATGGGTGGGGCAGCATGAGTCAAGGTGTGCTTGAATCTATTCTCATTATTTGCCTTTTCTTACCCTGTGCTTCCTTAAATGAATTGTTGTGCCTGTTGGTGCCAAAAAGTGCCAAGTCCAGTAGTTCTATTTATTTATACACTGGCATTGCTTCATACGACAACTAGAGACACTGATAACACATGAAGAATGAAGCGAGTAGTGACCTATGATTGTTTGAAGATAGTCCTTTCCATTGGTTAGCTATTACTCTATTAGGGGAAGCCTGGAAACATCCGGTTTGAAACGTCGCTGCATTTTGGATAGAGGTTCTATCATACCATATATTTTTTGGCATTACATCATGAAGTTTGTTCGGCCAATGTTTGCGTGCACGCACACACAAAGAGAATATGTTGGGCCTTTGAAGCCTTTTAAATTATTCTTATTATAAATAAGTTGATGGATTTCTGTTATACTAGGTGGAATAAAAATGGACTATGTAATACATGGACCATCGGTAAGTGATGTCAGGCCTTGCTCGTCATGTTAGGATGTGTTTAGATTGATTTAGTACTTAAGTCAGCTGATAAACCAATAATGTACTTACATGCATGCTTTTCCTTTCTGGTTAATAAGATGAATGTCATTATATTCCACCGCACATCATCAAGCTGAAATATCTTGTGCAACTCTATAGTTTGGGATCTAGAAACTCCATTACTGAACACGAAGGTACTAAGGTTCTCCAAAGCTTCCATATACGCATCAAGGACCGCAAACCCAATAACAACAAAAACAACAACTCATTGTCCCACGACCCACCTAGGGCACAATCTGTGGTGATAAGATATATGCAACTTTACATGTACTAGTTTAAACTAGGAGAGTAGGGAGGTTGTATCCGACAGGCTCTTGGTAGAACTTAGTGGTAGATAATGTGAGTAAATAGGTAATAAATAAAGTGTGGAAAGCAATTACAATATTAAACAGTGTTCTTATTAGCAGCCACTTGTAGGGAAGCTTCTAGGGGAGGGGTGGAGGCACAACGCCTATAAGGTTATACACATCTGCTTGGGCTGTACGGCCTTTCATCCAGCTGAACTCCTGAACAACAGTGTTGCTCTTAACTCAATATGGTATTGGAGAACATTCCTTATCTCTGCCTTGTAGACGGTAGTGTTTTCTATTTGAGCGGAGTTCTTGCCACCCAAAACTCGCAATACACCACTCCACTATAGACGCCTGGTAATAATATGATGAATTTTGTCTTCAAATATCTCCCCATTTCCTTAAATGACTCATCCCAAGTACTTAAAGCACTCGCTTTGGATAAAATGAAATTTCTGCTCCTAACTTGACCTTAAAGTCCAAACTCTTTTCCACTACAACCAAACCAGTTGCTCACCTAGCAAACTCAATCATAACTATGTCGAAAATAAATTGATCTAAAACTCTAAAAGAGACCCTTGGTGTATCCCAATATTGATCTCAAAAATCTTGATATTCTGTCCAAGTGTAGAAGTCTAGTCTTAATCATATCCTCGACATCCTGATATAGAGATTGCACGTATTTCAACTCTAAACACCTCCATAGTACTTCTTTAAGTACTTGGTCATAAGTATTTCTAAAGTCGTTGAATACCAAATGTAGATCCCCTTTACCTTTGTATGATGGAATTAGGATCCATAGCTCGTCCAAGAAGATGTATGCTTTATGTGGTGGATCTGGGTGGTGTGGATTAGTTTTCAGATTCAAATGTTGGCCGAACCCATACTTGTGATTTGCTAAGATTCCGGCAAGTTAGCTTGAAAATTTCTGAAACCATCCAACTTGAATGGAAGAGATAGATATGTTGTAACCGGAAAAAAGGGATAATAGATTTGTTAAGATGGAGAGAAGGGGAGGTGATATTCTGTCAAGTTCCTGTATATTTCTATTAAACTATTGGAAAGGACTTATTTAGTGTCACGAAGTTCATAATGTGTATTTATATGCCTGACTTCTTAGGCTGCGTTATTTTACCAGATTTCCTCAACTCATCTGAACTCAGTGAAAGTTATTGAAGCTTATTTTTATTACTTTTGGAACGTATTTGAACTTGTATTACCTGAAACTTAAGGCGAGGAGAATGCACCCTTGTAAGGATTTCAACATGCGATATCTTTATTAATTCGCATATCTTGAATGCAAATATGCAATTACTTATCTTGATTTTATTTTAAACATTGCAAATCCTTTGAGACACATCATTGTCTACTATGGTACTGGGTTTGACATTATTATGTTATGGAATACAGAAAGGGGTATTCGTCACCTGAAAACGCAAGGATATGGAGGTAAAACCAACAGTAGCTTTAAGGGCAATGCTTGTTGGAGGAATAGCTGCTTTTGCAAAAATAGCTGGTGCAATGAAAGCTGCAGGGGGTGTAAAATTGGGAGCAGCAGCAGCTGCTATGACAGCTGCAGCAACAGCCGCTGTTACTGGATCAAAAAAGGATCAGCCAGATGCTTCTAAACCGCCTGCAAAGTGACTTCTTTTAGCCGCTTTCTTTTCTATATCAACTATCCGTTTATGGATGGCCAGTCAATAATACCATTGAGTAGTTTGCATTCCGAAAATTTATGGTAGGAAAGATTGAATTATATAGCTCGTGACTCGTGGTTCCCATATTTTGCTGGGATTCAACTAGTCTCTCAGGAAAGAACTGTTATGTGAGTGTAACGTTATCTGTAAAAGGATACGTGTAAACTAAATGAAAATGTTGCAGCTTGCTTCACAGTCAGCAACTCAGCAAGTTCTTAGTTTGCAAGCTTACTGTGAGTTGTGACTAGCTGATGTTAAAGAGAATACTTGCACTCAGAATGAGAATTACAAATTTTATTAGAATAAACATATTGGTCTCACTAATTTTATTAGATGCTCTCCTCATATTAGTTTTGGCCACATGACAAGGGTGTAGGCTTATTTAGGCTCTTCAGTACTTGGGATGATTGACGACGCTTGAGTGGTTGTACAATTCATGTAATCAATAGAGCATAAGACATATCACACTTGAAACGAGTTGTACACACATAAGTATTTGCATAATCCTTCTATCTCTATTATACTAGATTTTTTTGCACGCGATGCGTGCTTGAATTTTTTTCGAAACAAAAACTCGATTTTATTCGGCATAACCGTCAAAATTTGAACATATGAAGTATAATTGTTTTTAGTTGCAAAATTTGATTGGTTTAGGTTAGGTTCCTTAAGTCTTTCACCATTATTTTTGTCTTTTTTTTTTTTTACTTTTCAAAGTTAAATTTTATGAACAAAATAGAAATTTTATTGAATTTATTTATGATTTCTAATATTATAATTTTTTAGTTGATTTTTGAATTAAGTACAGTACTAACTTCTAAATTCTAAACACTATAAAAAAGTAAATAATTTTTTTCCTTGTCTAACTTCTAAATTCTAATTTCACTACAAATACACCTCTATTTTTATCATGACCTACCATTAATTGTTAATGGTTCTTGAGAATAGTGATTTGTACGTAAATTTTTGTAAATCTTTTTGTATGTATTGACGTTCTAGGTTATTAGTTTTAGTTTGTATGTTAATTTTAAGTTTTAATAAAGTTTCCCAATTATTTGAGAGATTTTTATAACGTGATTTTCTCAATTGTATGAGTGATTTGTAAAGTTTCTTCTTTTAAGTGATTTGTGAGTGAGTGTTGTAAATTAAATTTCGATAGGTTTCTTTGAGTGTTGATTTTGACATTCCTTTTGTAATTTAGAAAGGGAAATAGGCAAAATAGGCATTTCAAAAGAGGACACCATTGCTCCCCCCTTCCCTTATATAATAGAGATAAGTCAAGGTAGGAGGTGTGGTGTCCTCCTTTAAAATATCTAGAATACCCCTTAATAATTTAAAACAATATTTTCTTTTTATTAAAAATTAAAAAAAGAGAATCAATGCAACTTGCGATATGAGTAAGTTAAAAAAGGAATATACAATCACCATTTATAAAAAGTTTAGAGTATGTTAGAAACTAGTAGAAAATTTAGAGGATGTCAAGGAAGTTTAACCATTTTTCCCTACAAAAAATTGTCACAGTGATATGCAAGATATATAATGATAATCTAGTACTTTTTCTTCATAATCATTCACAACCACTAATTTTCCAGAGTATCTGAGTATGTTCTCTTTACTTAAAAAAATAAGCTTTAAAGCTGATTAGGTCCAAACAGATGAAAACATAAAGTAAAATTCGAGCTAATCAGCCAATCAAGGTCTAACAATACGTCTTGTAAGGCAGCAAGTAGCTCTTTGGAAAAGTGCAGATTATTAGTAGTAACAGGTTTCAACAGGGCCCCTCAACAAAAAAAAAAAAAAAAAAAGGTTTCCACAAGGAATTCTACTACTGGGAATATGATTGATCACCATAGTTATAGTACCTAGCAAATCTAAAATTTGCATCCCAATTTGGTTGCAAGATTAACCTGGCATAATAAATTAGTTACTATACAGCAGTACATCACTACATCTGAATATCTGATGCAACTTTTAAGGAACTTTAACACAATACAAATCCAACATAAAACTGCAGTGATCACACTCTGGAAATAGATATATTGTTGCAAGATCGTTTATACTTGTTGGCTTGTTGCGAATGTGAGTCGAGCTCCCGATCACTAACACTCTTAACTTAAAAGCTCACAAACGTTTGAATTGGTTTGACTGCATGAGTTGTCCTCTTGGTGAACAAATTTGATCATAAGCTCCGGGTTTGGAGATTCGAGCTCAAATAGTACCTAAAATGAGGAGCGACTGATTAATACTACTCACTTCGATGCAGGACTGCAAGTAACAGTAAGTTCTGACAATTACAGGTGGTAGCAATTAGCAAACCGCACATTCTTCTTACAAATATAACATACAAATAACTTACCACTGTATTTTTACCATGGCGAAGAAGTGGAGCAGGGACATAAAGGTTACACTGTGGCCCAAATGTCTGTAAAAACCAAAATTTTATTCTTCTTAGATAGACTAAACAAGGAATATGACCCTTCAACTTAGAACAGAAGTTATAAGTATTTTACCGGCCAATATCGCCCTAAATTGAAATTATTGATGAATGCAATCCCTTTACTCCAGCCATCTACTGACAAAAATGTGTCTTTAACTTGATTGGCATTATTGATAGTAAAAAAACCAGTGTAGAAAGCAGGTTCATTCGATAGATTCTCTGCGTGGGGGTAGAAAGCAACATAAAAGTTAACAAGACTCCTCCAATATGTGAAAGAAAATGAATCAAGAAACTAAACAGAGATTTGGAAATATAGAAGGATCATGTTAGCAAAAGTGCAACTGATACTCCTATCCTAATTCTGCTCATAAGAATCACCAGATATGACAAAGAAAATATACTGCTGTGATTTTGCATAGTGTGGCCTCCATGTATTTTAGTGAGGTCACTACCAGCAAGCCCAACGATGGAACTACTCTGATCACTGAGATTGTGGAGTGGAATTGTGAACATTTTCCAATTGTGAAGAACATGTCCGTCCACATAGACAGGAGACAAGATACCCTGTAATTCAGAAAGTAATATACTATTAGCCTTACACAGTAGCAGCACAGTGAAAAATGACACCATATACTACAACTCCGTCCCACAAAGATCTGAACATTAATTGGGACACATACTTTAAAGTGATAAGTTGTAGTGAGGTTATCAAATATTAATTTATTAAAAAAGTATATGTGATAGGAGTTGGTGGAGATATCTTATTCGAGGAGAGAGAAAGTTGGATAACTTTTGATAAAGGTAGATTGTGGGCCAAAAGAGTGTAAAAAGAAATAATACTTCCTCCGTTTTCAATTACTTGCATCGTTTCCTTTTGCACAAGACCATTGGACCAAGGTGAGGAGAGATAAAAAAGACCCCATGTGCTAGGAGATAGAGTGAAAAAATATTGTCAAAAATAGAAATGATGCAAGGAATAGAGAATTTTCAAAAATGGGAAACGGTGCAAATAATAAAAAACGGATGAAGTATACCAATAGTGAGACCATACCAAAAATGGAAAAAAGCAAAAAACTAATTTCGAACAAACATAAAAGGAAAGTTTTCGGACTATTCTAGGACGAAGGGAGTACAATCAAAGAGATCTTGTAAGGACAAGTCTACCTAAGAAGAGGGGGTGAATCATATAATTTTTAGTAGAGCTTGAATGTATGAAACTGAGGCACAAACTTCCGGTTATGACCGTTATGACCGTATCTGAAGAAATTCCAAAAGAGGTGCAGAACTCTACAAGATCAGGGAAATCTGAGGAGCTGCATGAATGATGCAAGAATCTTTAGGATCGAAGAATGATAAGGACAACATGTTTTACAAGTATATATAATATGCATTTATCTACAACACAGGATAGCAGTTCATTAGGGATGCCTACCATACTTTGTTAATCCAGAAAATTAAACTACTATTACATTTATATTAATCTTAGGTTAGAAAGCCATGGGACACACACACACACACACATCCAAACAGTTGAATAATATATAATCAAAATGAAGATGATCTTATCAGGAAATACAAAATCAGACTATGCAGCAGCTTTATTGTCGTTGTAGCCAAAAGAGATTCCACAATCCACATACTCAAAATTTAGTTATGTTTAAGGTATCTATGATGCAAATGAAATGCAATCCCAAATAGATCATAATAGAGACATAGAGAGGAGAGTGGGAAGGCGGGGTGGGGAGAGAGAGAGAGAGAGAGAGAGAGAGAGAAAATCAGAGAAGGCAACCTTTCTGTCAGAGATGTAGGGCCCATAATTAATCCTTCCCATGTTCTCAACCTAACAACACAAGAAGAAAGTTATAGTAAACTGAACATTGCTAAGCAATATCATATCAGAGGTTATCAGAGATGCAAAACATGAACTGTAGAAGGCTCATGTATTAGATGAGAAAGCAATGGTTAGAGTCCACCAACAATCAACAAGGCATATGCTGCAAAACATTCATTCAGTAACTTAGAAGTCTTGGATCACCTGAAGAAAGAGACCCAAACAAATTTGTAGATTCTTAAAGAAATATAGAACGATTGGTATCCAAGAGTCAAATGGCAAATGCAAGGCAAAACTGCATCAGTATAAATCTTGTGTTGCATGACTTCAAGTAGAACTATCAAACAGGTCTGTCGGGTTGGATCGCTAATGATTCCAGGTTTGTTTATTGCAGCCTAGATCATTTCAGGTTTCGGTTGAGTAACATTTGTTCAAGAATCAAGACTCAAGGTGTTCGACTTGAGCTGACGGGTTAAGGCACTATAAGACACCCTTTCAATTTTCATTTTTGAGTGCAGTATATACAACCCTATCTCAGCACAGAATACAAAATATAAATCATGAACAGCAAGTCATTGCAAACATAGTCATTCATAATCAGATTCAGCAATCCAAATGATGTCTAAGTCCAGCACAAACTGTGCTCAATTCAACAGAACAAATAGCTGAAGTAACTTTTGCAAGACAGTTCTCATAATCTCATTTCATTACTTTATATGCAATGGCTTTTGGGTCGATTAGTACAAATTGGTGGGGATGGGTTTGACCCCAAAAAATGCCGACGTTTTCAGATTCAGATGAAATGGGGTCTTGGACTGCAAAAATTTGATCACAACCTTGGGTTGGGTGAATTGGTGAAAGGTCTTAGTTCAAGCGATACACAAACCACAGTCTGTAAACATAGTCCGGAGTGAAAATTGACCACAAAAGAATTAGAGATTAAATCTGTGTAAGTGACGGTTTGTTCAAATCTGACTGGTGAAAATCAAAAGGTTATCAATAACTTGGGTCTTAGAAACTCTTAGCATAAGGCAGACAATTAGATGCATGTTTAAAGAATATTATAATTTGGATGTGCCTCGTACACAAAGGATATGTGCCAGATGACTAGAAAATAATGTAATAATGTCTATATCTGCTGGGCACAGCTCCTGGTCCTAACATGGAAAAATTACATTTTAAAAGTTTATGAGGAAGCCAACTACCACAAGAAGCTCTGGCAGAATATTCACTTGGCTGCTCATTGAAAGACCAATTATCTACTTAAAACAACTGAAGATAAAAAAGATGACAGCTAAATGAATTTCACAGGGGACAGGCAAGATCATGGAAGCTTTGCAGTTTGCGCTACTGCTCATGATTGGCCAAGAATAAAGATTCACATATGATGTATCATATTCTTACGGGAATCACCTCCTACTGAAGGCAAAAAGGAAGACAGCATATTGGAAATTTTCACTAAGAGCTCCTTGTACAGTCGTAGTGCAGTTAAGAAATACCTTCCTGTCTTGACGCGTTAAAAAAATGAACAGCCACAGGTGGTGGAGCTTTTTTGTATGTCAGATGCCTTAACCCATATTTTAATTTATAAATGGAGTGCCAGACAGGGATCTGTAGGATAAGTGGAATTGGTACAGGATGGGCTACTTAATCCAGTAGAAAGGGGAAAGACAGATAAAGGTGACTTTAGTAAAGCAGGTTTATATGCAGCCTTATTATCCCTACAAAAACACTTGTTACAAGAGCATTTCTGTCCAAAATCTTTCAATAGAATTCTCGATTGCATAAACTGCAAGGCAGAGTTTAGAAGATAATCCTCATGTACTAGCATATCTTCTAAGTTCAGTAATTTGCAGCCAATAAAAGAACTTTAGTGATACTGTCAGGCACACATATTTGGAGAGAAAAGATGATTTGATACCAAAATATATAAACTGATTCTTGAAATACATTTGAGATGAGGGAGATGAAGTTCTTTGTTGGACCATCTCTCAATTTTCCCAGCATAGATTGGTCTTCCTCCAAGGTCTTTGGAACGACATAAAACATATACCTGAGCTCTATCATGCACCTGCAAATTTTTTAATCAAATCCAAAACTTCTTAAAGCGCATAAAGTGACAACAAGATACCAAGCCATATTTACAGACTAAAAGCCATTCAATGCCCCAAAAGACTATAATTCTATGTTAAACTTCTAAAACATAACATCTTGCAAGCATAAGCAATAAAGAGTTCACAGCATTCGCGTGGCTTGCATTCTAATCCCTAAATGTCAAGCCACTGGCAGAAACAGCCAACTGTATTCGTAGTTAATAGTAAAAGTACTTGGAGCAATATCAATGCATCAGCTGCTATTCTTAGAGAGAATATTGACTTCCACATATTCTTAGGCACAATTTATCATCAATATTAGATAATATAGAGTATACGAGCACTACAATTTCTTCAGGGACCAACACAACCACAGTTCCACAAACGATCTTTTGGTTAAAAGGTAAAAGGAAATAAAGGAAAAAGAAGCCTCGACTAGTTCCTTCCTACCTTGGATCCAACGGAATTTAATAACAGCAAATATACAAGGAAATGAAGACATACCTTTGATATGCTTAAGGTGCTCGCAGTTTCACGTGTCCTATATTCTGACACGTATAGGAGGAATCCATGCATCTGCATACAGGAAACAAGAGGACAAGTACGAAAGAAGTTTTAGCAAACAGGAGCCGTGTAGATCATCAAAAAAAATTACTCCCTCCCCCTCAATTCTGTAAATTTGGAGATTTTCACATCTTCAATTTCTGGTCAAGGTGGATATTGAGAAAGTTCGAAATACTTGGCATAATTGTAAATGAATTTGTCAGTTTTTCCTTTTATATTTTCCCTTTTTTGCTCAAAGAGTGTGACATAATATTCGTACCATTAGAAGGTTTCAGACTATCTGTAGATCATATTGAGACTAACATCGTGCAAATTATGATAAAGTACAGTTGTACAAATAATTCTAACTCAAGTTCTGTTTTTGTTCCAGTAACCAACTTCTTTAGTCTATTATGACTCTGTCTACTAGAGTATGTACATGTTAGCTTTCAATTATACTCTCTTTTGGTTCAAGGGAGCACAATTACACAGACAAATGTGTCTTTTAAACCCAAACACACTATGTCATACATCAACTTGAAATAACACCAACAAGTTTTAGAAATACAGATAATATATAAATAATTGTAACAATACTAAAATCATGATTTACCTGGCCTACAGACTCCATAGGAATTGGGTCAGCAGATACAACAACATTGGGATCATCTTGAATGCCAATAATATCAAACAAATTTGATGTTTCCTCTAATTGAACATATCCATACCCTGCCTTCTCATTATTGGCGGGGACAGGAGGAAGAGTTGCCACAGCATATTTCTCTATAACTCTCCTTATTTCTGGAAAAAAAAATCAATAGCAACATCATGCTTACAGCAACAGATTACCAGCACAGCGTAAGAGTAACTGTACAATACAAAGAAATGCAAGTTTCTAACTTAGATTTCAAGACCAAGTCGAGTTTCTCAGTAACTGCTCCTTATATTGTTTGGGAAACTGTACTAGGTAATCCTATATATTTCTAAACAAGGTTCTAACTGAATTGGCCTTTGTCCCAAAGGTATTGGGTCCATGGTATGTGAAGGATGAGATCCCTTATCTCCAGTTTGTGCTTCCCATAGGCTCCTTTTTACAGGGAGGGAGTTTATGTTTGAAGTCTGTGATTCCTCCAGTCCCTCTACCAAAGTACATGGTTTCTGCTTATATATCCACTTTAAAGAAGTTTTAGAATTAGAAGCTAAATGAAGAACTCCAGAGGAAAATATTTCAACATATTTCAGAGCATATGTCAGGATTATTCAAATTTATAAAACTACAACAATCATGAATAGGAAGTAGAAACTATAAAGTGCATATCTAGTCATCCAAGATGTACTCATGTACCTCTAAACTTCGTGTTGTCTACATCACCACTTTCTCGAATCGGTGCATCCTGAGAGAAAAACACAAATTCATTAAGCACATAGATAAAAGGTTAAAGAAAAAAACTGTTGGGCAAGGCGACTCACATAATCATAGGATGTAAGGTCAGGCTTATAATCTGACTCACTCGAACCAGTATTTGCACCACTATAGAACCCAAAGTTTGAGCCACCATGTGCCATCTAAATTTTCGAATAAATTATATCAAAATTTCGGAAAAAAATTGATACTAGTGTGTGAAAACATATTCTTTAGCATACATAAAGTACTACAGAGCCATTCTTCGACAAAATCTTTTCTAGCTCTGCTGCTGTGAAATCAGCATCAGTCTTTGCAATCTTCTCTCCCCAGTGTGTAAGCCAGCCAGTGTAGAACTCCCTGGAGAGAAAAAAAACATTATAAGCATCATATTACAGATCAATTTTTCAAGAAATGAGAACCACAGTTATGAAACTGACGATGAAAGAGGAGGAGATTTTCCAGGGGCATTGAACTCCTTTTGCAATTCAAATATCGGCCATGGCTGATCACCAGTTGTAAAGTCAACAACTGCCACAGGAGAGAGTAAAGGTTTTGATAAAGCAACATTGGTATTAGACGTGATTAAACTACAATTTGCTTCAAAGTAAAAGACAACTAATAAAAAGAACCAAGCTGAAACAACTAAGTCTCAACCACTGAGTGGTGCGCTTCGCACCCATACCATTACCACAAGCATTTGCTTGCCAGGCGCTATTTTATGATTGACCAAAAAAGGTTTTTTTCTTTTCTTGGTTGATTATCCTATCCGAGTACTGTTTTATACTAGCAAACGAGATTGAAATATATATTGTCGTTTCAGTTGTGAAGATCGTAAAGCAACTCTTATATTCAGTAAAACTGCTCGCTCTTTCTCTAAGAAAAACCTGAATCCCAGTTGTAGGCTGCAGGAACCAAACAGAGATCACAAACTTGAATCAACACCAACTGAAGCCAACCCCATTCCTCCAATATAATCCGTACACCCTACCATATAAGGGTGTGTTCTCTTCACTGTAAAGAAATAAGTTTCAG